>NW_026267148.1:2776089-2778199 GCF_000697945.3 Frankliniella occidentalis
GGGCTGCTTTCAGAAAGGGGAGGAAAAGGAGTCGCGGAGATGTCCGTTTGGTGGCCGCGCCAACCTCTCGCTCCGCCGCCCCGCCCGCCCCGTCCCGCGCGGCAGCAGCTCGCCGCCAACAGCAACATCCCGCCCGCCGATGATCACCGACAGTCGCCGACGAACGGGCGCCGCCAGAGAGTGACCACAGCACAACCGCCCTCATATGGCGCGGCTCGGGCGCTCATATTATACTTTTGCTTTTGCGCTCTTCTTATTTTGTATTGTTGCAAAAAGCAAAAGAGCCGACAACGGCGAGCTAAATGAATGATTTGCATTTCCGATACACAAAATGAATCGCTATGCCGGACGGGCTGTGCGCCGTGCTGTGCGCAGGACGAGGACAGGCAGCTCCAGGGAGAGGGACGCGCGACGCCACTCCACCACGCTGCGCTCCGCGCGCAAAGAGCGCAGGCAAAGACAAAAGAGGAGGAGGGGGCGCGCGATATTGTGCAGCGAACAATTGCAATTAGAAGGAGAAAGACGATGCAGCGGAGAGAGGAGGAGGACATGCGGATGAAAAACAAAGGAAATCAAGAATGAATGCGCGACGCGAAACAAAAATGGAGAAACACATGCAAAACCCCTTTCGGCGCGCTGGAGCGGCAAGATAGGAGGAAGGTCGAATCACGAGGGTATTTGCTCGTCGGAAAACCAGCTCGAACACAATTAGAACACGTTGGTGGTGTGCCCGCAGCTCACTGCTGCTTCACACGCGGCAACAGCAAATGCCACCAATAGCAGACCATTGCCGTTTGGACGAACAGTGAGGTAAATGAGGAGACAAAAAGGATTAAGGTACACATACTCAGCAAATTATTGATTGCACGACGAAAAATGGACCTTTTTAAGGCGAGCCTTTCATATTTCTTTCCTCACATTCACACTTATTCTCAAACGGCAGTAGCCACTGGCAATCTTCATCGGGAATATAGGTATTTTGAGGTAATCGGTCGTTTTAGTTGGATGAGCCGTGTACAGTAGTCGTGTCGGTCCGAAGGGGAGACCCGAGTGGCTACCAAATATTAAAGTTTTATCAGGTATTGTAAGCGTGTAAATTTTCAGTCATAGCATCGCGTTTTTCCCTCGGTTCCTTTAATTCACTGCCTTATTGTACCTCCCTTCAACGGAGTTCCTATAAAGAACCATGACCAGACGTTGGGAGCCGAAAGGAGTCAAGAGGCAGGCCTGTTGGTTAGAAAGAGAAAGAAGTATATAAGGCTATGAGGAAAACTGGCGAACGCAGGCGAAATACGACGGCCTGTATGGCAAGAGAGAACATAGAGACAAGGGAAAAGAGGGGTAGTGGGTAAATGCTAAATATAGAGGATGATACCAAATAAAGTAGACTGCCCCACAAGTCCAACTCTCCTTCGAAATCTCGTTCGAAATCAGAATAATCAATATTAGCAAGCAGTTGCATATATTCCACGATCATTTGAACTGTTTTTGTACTGTGTCATTAAGTTGGGCACCCCTCGTTGCGGCCAAGCGACTTGACTGCACCCCTTTCACTTCTGTCCAGAAGCTTTTGCAGAGTGGCGCTTCGCACCATCTTCAACAGCTGTCCGGAACGATAGCGTCAACAACACCCCGACGACTGCACGCAGACTGCCACCAACACCCGCCGGCCCGCCCGCCGAGCAGACGAACGAGTTGTGGTCGGTCACTTTCTCAACTGCCCCCCCCTCTTTCCCCTCCAGGACACGTGTTTCTGTCCGAGTACCTCTGCTGCAGGTACTTCGAGACTTCATACCCCCCCCCCCCCAAGTCCTCACCTTCCTCTCCTCGAGACTAAGGCCGTGGAGGACGCCCGGGCGGGACGGCTTTGCCCGCCAAAGGCAGAACGAGGCGTGGCGTGGCCGCCTCACTCGAGCCGTGCCGCAGCCGTGCCCGGTGCGTGGCCATGAACAGTGTGGCCGAGCCGGCCGAGGAGCCCAGCCCAGACGAGGCCGCGCGGCGGCGGCGCGACGCCACGTCTGTTTCCGCGACTGCACCGGCAGAAGAACAACCAGCATCACCACGGCCACAATAACAACGAGAAGACCGCTGCAAAACAATTATCGATTGC
>NW_026267148.1:2779021-2779576 GCF_000697945.3 Frankliniella occidentalis
CAACCCCTTCCCAGGGGGTAGCTACCCCCGAGTGACTGTGCACCTCTTTGGGAGGGGATGGAGAACTGGGTCTATGCGGATCTATTCAAGAACACCCCAAGGAAGCTTCCCTCAAATTTTCATGTCGATCGGACCAACCATTTTGTGTACAAACTCGATAAAGTGGAATATCGTTCAAAAACTACCCCCAAGTTCAACTTGCCCTGTCGCCGAACTGAGAAGTGGTAGCGACCCCACCCAAAGCGTGCCTCCTCGTCCCAATCTTCACCTCGGAGGCCGCAGAGTCTTGGGTCCCTGCGGTGACGTTCGAGGCCGTGAGACCGATGTATATATTTAAGTCCACTCCCCATTTAATAGAAATACCGGTAACACGTTTCGTATATGCATGGACGTACACGACAACAAGTACAACAGAGGCCGCGAGCAATGCGGAGCGCTGCTGCCACCAAGTCGTCATGGCTGACTAGTGCAGTATCGCAGGTGGTTCCGGCAACTGGCGTGGCTGGCGGTCTTTTTAAAAAGCCATTATGACTGTAGTAGGCCTACGATTCACCA
>NW_026267148.1:2780371-2783722 GCF_000697945.3 Frankliniella occidentalis
GGGGGGTCCTTTATAGGGGGCGGCGGCCAGCCCTCCAGTCCGGGCGGACAGCCGGCGGCAGCCCTGCTCACCTCGGCCGATTACACACACACACAGACTGCCAGGCGGCTGTTTAGGTCGGGTCAGCAGCTTACCGGGTTTGGCTGCCAGAAGAATAGGAAAGTGAAATTCCCTGACTTTTCCCTGAATTTCCTTGACAATTTCCTACAATTTAAATTTCTGTGCGCAGGTCAAGATAAGACGCCAGAATGCAATAAACAAGGAGGGACTTTGCCCTGACAGCGTTAAATTCCCTGATATTTCCCTTGACTTCCCTGGTAAGTTATAACTTACGGTAGTAAGTAAAGTAGCTCGTATACGAGCCAAAAACAATGGCGGGTGGGGGGGAGGTGTAACTCGTCGCGTTACCAGATTATTATCTCACTCTATTTGAGTTTACAATTTGAAGATCCTAAATCAATGTGAGTCAAGATTCCTCACTAAAGTTGTGGGATGTCGGGGCGGGGGTGGTGTTCACTCCCTGAGGGTGAGAATTCAGTGAATATACGACTCAAATAGGGCGACAATAACAGTCCTCGTTTTGATTCGGCGAGGAACGATGGTCTCTCATTGCAGGCACGAAACCTCATTCCGAGGTTTGCAGTGTTTCGCCGAAAGGACCGTACCTGAGCGTACCACTTGCCTGAGAATGATGTTATTGTAAAAAGTTTCTCACAAAGTGAAAAATTCGCATTCGCGATTGGCACACGTGCGTCCGCATCGCTCGTGCCGAAGTCCCGCGCAGAGTCCACACTAAAGGCTTGGTGACAGCAGGAGCTGCGGGGCACATCTACTGGGCCTAAACTTTATACTATTTGCGCCGGGGACACTCCCGTCCCGACCCGACGGCACACGGCACATTGAAGGGGGCGCTGCTGGGAAGTTGTGCGCGACAAAAGCAGTAGTCTCCTCGGAAAACGAACACGGACACACACGCATGCAGGCGCGCACGCGCAACGCACGCACTCAAAAGAGGGTAAGACGGAGGGGCAAAGAAGACGGCTGCCTCGCCGGGGCTATAGAGCCGGGGCGGGCGCAGCGCAGGGGGTGGAGGGCTGCGCCGTCGTCCCTCTGGTGGACAAAGGGGGAGGCGGTGGCCGGGCGTTGTACGGGCGCGAAGTGGCGAGGCGGAGCGGGGTCGGGCGGGGCGCGGCGGCGGGCAGATGACGGTTACGTAAGTCGCCCAGGATAATACGCCGGCAGGCCGGCCCCGCCCCGCCCCGCACAGCGCACCTATTCCTCTCCACGCGACATCTGCGGAGGAGTGACGAGCCGAGCTCGAGCCGCGGCCGGGCCGGGGCCAGCCGGGGCCATCAAGGTGACCGCATCCGATCCCAAGAGCCGAGCCGAGCCGGGCGGAGCCGGGCCACACAGAGCCGCTCCCGATTCACAAGGTGGGCACGAGCCTCTGAGCCTCGCCAGACCGGCAGGCTGAGGAGGAGACGGCGGCGGAGCTCCGAGGAGAAGGAAGGGGGGGGGGGGGTCACACACACAGAGGCTCGCACGTGCATGTAGGATGTATCGGGCGGAGCTCACGCCGGCTGCCGCGGCGGTGCGCTACACGGACCCCGACCGCCCCGCCGCCCCGCCCCGCGATCAACGGTTTTATCAAACAGCGCAAGACGGCAGCGGGCGAAGGAATAAAGGAGAAGAAAAGAAACTGCGAGAGCGGTAGCGGGAGAAAAAAAAAAGAATAACCGCCGAGGAATAGTAGAAGCGTTGGAGAGAGAGAGAGGGTCGTCGGTCGCAAATGAAACTGCTATAAGCTGCTCATCCAGTGGCTGTGTGTACTCTGAAAACAATGTAGACGAATAGCTATCCTCATATCAAGTAACATCAAACTATTAAACGAAACGAAGTGTCTGGACTGTAACTTCAGTTGTCACTGGGAAAAATGACGCAAGCCTCCGGTATCGTCTTTTTCTGGACCATTATCCAAGTTGTCGTCCGAATTAACTGGCTATACAATGGCTGCCAAAAGTTTTCTGTAAGTATGAATTTGCAGCAAAGTTTTATGTCTTTTTAAAATTTCTACAAACGTTGCCCCTGGTGTCCTGGGTGTTTTGGGCGAACAGAGTAAACACACTAGCTAATCGCAGACCTTAAAGCAAAACGCAAACCGACGCAAACGCAACGAGAATACTTGCGCAGTCCCAGTCCCCTCGCGTCAGTGATAACTGAATTAATCTCATTTTAATGACGCTAGAATTTGTTTCAAATGTGTATATATACATATAACACAAACAGGAAAAAAAGGAAAGCGAGCTGGTAATAAAAAGCAGCATGGGATTAAGAGGGCGCATTTAACTCAGCTGATGGTGACAGCCGGCGGCGAGCCCGGCGGGGTAAACAAGACTCACCTCCGCGGAGAAGAAGAGGGGAAGGGCGGCAGGGAGTGGGGCTAGAGCTGCTCGCCAAGCGGGAGGAAACAATTTGTGACTAAAATCGGATTGTCAAACGCCCGGCTACACCGCGCGGGGTGGTGGGGCCGCGATGCTACCAAATGGTTGCCTCCGCCCGCGGCTCGCCCGCGCTCACTGGGGCGCGAGAGTTTAATCGTCATGTGACCAACGCCCACGCGAGAAAAGCGAGGCGGCGGCGGCGGAAGGAGCGGACCAGGACGAGGTGGTCCAGAGGTAGGTCCCTTCCCTTACAATGCTTTCTGAACGATGATACAAACTGCACTGATCAAAAAGTTGCTCTCCTGCTGTTGGTTTTGTTTTTGTGGCGCGAAGAGGCGGACAGTGCTTGGCGAGATACATGGCGAAGCCTGTTACGCGAGACGTGCCTGGCGTAACACGAGAAGCGTGTTGAAAACATGCAAGTGTTCTACCGGCCCACAGGCAGTTGCACACTTTACAAATTTCAACAAGGTTGGGTCGAAAATACTTTGGTTTATCAGCGCTGACAGCTCAATACCGTCTTTAATCTAACCATCATTAGCTCCTTTGCGGCCCCGAGTGAGTAGGCAACCCATCAGCACGCGTGCGGTACAGTACACAGTAAAAAAGAATATCTTGGGAATTCAAGCAGATTTCATGAAAACTGTCCTGAAGACCAAGTAGATCGCTTGAAATCCAAGATGTAATTTTTACCGTGTATATAAATTGATAAACAAAGAAAAGGTCTCTCCTCTGCGACACCCTGCGGGGTGGAGAGAAGGCGGTAGGCGGCCGGGTTGGGGTGAGAAACGGGGCCAGAGTTAGGAAGCGCCCTCCAATCAATCAACCCAAAGTTTTCCGCAGTGTGCCTCGCGACACAAATTGCACAACATCACGCCACGCGGGAGCGAGCGAACAGGTGAATACTAAA
>NW_026267148.1:2788007-2789863 GCF_000697945.3 Frankliniella occidentalis
CTCTCTCTCTCTCTCTCTCTCTCTCTCTCTCTCTCTAATGTAGCCGGCTGCCCTGTGATCGCCGGGCTGCTCTGGGACCAATGGAGGAATGAATGAATGGCGCGCTGCTTTGAAAACGCTTTCCTCCCGGATTGGCCGCCTGTCATTCTGTCGTGGAGCTTGGAGCTGAGCAGGAGCAGCCGCTGCCCCCCGGGTCGCCCCCGGGCTGGCCTCGGGCCGCCCCCGCGCCGGCCCCCGGGCCAACGGCCTCTGCCGAATGCCGAGAGATATCGGAGAGCAAAGAAGGGGGAGTGCGAGCTCTTATTAATCATGCTTGTCAGAGTCAAAACTCGGCGCGTTGCGCATCGCCGGGCTCTCGGGGTGTTTCTCGGAAGAGAGCCCACCTAGCGCCTAGCGGTCTGCTCCGGTAGATGACAGCCTCGCTCTCCACCCCCCCGTGATTGCAGACCACACCCGACTTCTCGACCCCCGCAGCTACTTCTTCGAATCATGATGGAACCAGCCGCGACTTTGGTCCTCGTGCTGATCTCACAGAGCCACACGCACACCTCGCTGTGAGCTTTCTGTTTTGTGTGTGTACCAACCGGGAGAGCTCTTTGATGACGGACGCCTCACCGAGTCTGAATGTAAATCAGAACATGATAATCTGCTCCGATGCACCAGCCAATAATTATTTAATTGGGTGGTTTCACAAATAAGATGCATATTGGGTCACTTTTGTTTCGTTTTTGAAAACGTTTGCAAGTGAAGGTTTTTCTATCTATAATGCATTAGGGGTATCTCTGGAGAAAGAAAACGTTCTTTAGCGAGCTCCCAGCCACATATTTCTTGGTAATTCCCCCAAAATGGCAAGGGTGGCTGTCCAAACGGTTTACCTCGAATATATTTTGTACTATAATGATGTGGCAAGGTTCTTTTACAACTGGAGACGTTTGCTCATGCTAAAACACGACTATTATAACTGAAAAAAGCTCTGCACCATAAGTATTTATGTTAAAATATTTAATATATGTTCCCTCCGTCACACCTAACCTCCAAAAGGCATAATAACAAATGTTTTGTTTTTCAAGCTTTGTCAGGGTTAATTTACCACTTCAGAAATTTTCTAATAAATTATTTTAACCATCCCAATCGAATACAGTAGCAGACTAATGGTATTTTATTCAAAATTGTCGAATTTTGTCCCCTTCGTCACGGTGCCCGATTGACGATTAACTCAGATAACTAAAGAAATGTAGATTTTATATCGGATTTACTCTAAAATCAGCTAAGAAACCCGAGCAGCTCTTCTCTGACACATATTTCACGACCAACTACTTTCTGACTTTAAAATAATTTAAGATAAGCGGTTCAGTTTTGGTTTTGACACGCACGAAGTAGGGTTAGTTTAACGGACTTCAAAACGAAGAAAATTATATTTACATTATCACCTTTTGACCACCAGATTCCTACTACTTTCTTATTCGACGGTGAGCACTAACTACACACTGCACGCTGCACCTTCCGAGAAATTTGAGATAACTGCAACGATTATACGAATTCTGACAAACCTGGTGACACTTTTTAAAGTATTCGTTTCTCTTCTATTGATGATTTGGGACCTCGATATAGTAGTAATACGATGTATCATAGAGTTGTTTAACGAAAAACATGGCTGTTTTTACCAGGTTCAAAAAGGTACGAGCGATGATAACGAAAACAGACAGTAAAGCGGGGTCGGGGACAGCGCATTTTCCGTCTGCTAGGGAAGTTTAAGATATATTTAATGGTGATGGAATGTGTTTGAAAGCAATTTAATTGCCTTGCCAAGTCTCAGACACGCTATATTTTGGTAATAATGTGTTCGTTTTAGCTAC
>NW_026267148.1:2790545-2793686 GCF_000697945.3 Frankliniella occidentalis
CCACCCCGCACCGGCCCGGCCAGCCCCCAAACTTGATCATTATTTTAATGACGGCATTTAATTAACACTTTCATTAGCTCACCAGCCTGGGCGGGCGCCTGGGCGGGCGCCTGGGCGGGCGCCTGAGCGCGAGCGCACCGAGCTGAGCGCGGCGGTGACTCACCTGCAACAGAGAGAGAAAGAGAACGTCAGTCAGACACTCGGTCAGCAAGACAAGGGGCTTATCAAACACTAACAGTCGGCGGGAACGAGTTCGGTGGTCGCGGCCAAAGAATTAGGAGACGCAGAAGGTACGTCAACACAGCAGCCTCCTCGCCGACTGCTGCACTCTACGGCGCTCAGCAGCCGGCCAATCGCAAGCAACAGTCATCAATTACAGTAATAAGGCTGGTTATTGCACATGATGCCCGAAGGGGGGAAGGGGGAAGCATACAGGAAAAAAAAAAAATAACCATCAGATACTTGCTAATCGACTTTAGCGGACCAATTTCGCAGCCTGCAAGAGGCACTTTTCGTTTCAAGTAGAGGGGGCACCAGAACAGCTACACTGTTAGAAATAATATCATAATTTGACGAAAGAAATGCCATCTTGATTTGTCGACACGAATAACCCTCAATGTATTTATGTAACAAATACATTGGTAAAATAACAAACAGCTTGTACCTTATTGATTACTGAAACATCTTTTTCAGACACGATTAAATCGTGATTAAAGAAATATTTCGACACATGCACGGCAAGCGGATAGAGGAGCCGTTTCAGCCGGCGCGGGGCTAAAAGGGACAACGCCCCCCTCCCCCCTCTCTTCTCCCGGGGCAGCAGTTCGCACTGCGAACGGCCCCAAAACAAAGTAAAGTGCGCAACGGGACCGGCCGCGCGCTCGCTCACTCCGCGCTCCGCACAGCCCGACACACTTCCTCTCTCAACCATTCCGTATTCGTTGGGCAGCGAGCTTTGCTT
Source organism: Frankliniella occidentalis (assembly GCF_000697945.3). NCBI lineage: Eukaryota > Metazoa > Arthropoda > Insecta > Thysanoptera > Thripidae > Frankliniella > Frankliniella occidentalis. The sequence goes on from NW_026267148.1 coordinate 2,791,507, forward strand.
GACGCCTGCTGGCCTGGTTCCTCGCGGACCTGACCTCAGTCCCCACCCTCCCTCGGCGAGCACCTCGCCGGCCGGACCCCACCGGGGACCCTTTAGCTAGCTGGACACGGCGCAGGGCAAGGGCAGGGCGGGCAGGTTCACGTTCAAGTTCACTCGCGGCGCACGGAAATACGTAGCGCCGCAGAGAAGAGGAGAGGAGGGGAGGGGAGGTAGGGCAGAGAGGCATAGGAGAGGAGGAGAGAAGGGGGAGGGTACAGCGAGGCACGGGGAGGGGGGGGGGGGGGGGGCACTGAGGCGTGGGAGAGAGAGAAAGCCGGCCGGCGATGAGGCGAGCCGCGCGTCGCCTCGCGGCCCAAAGGCCACATGCGAGTATTGAACGGAGAGTAGTTGGTGCGGGTGTGCAGCAGGAGAAGAAGGGCGTAATGAGAGGAAGCTCCCAACCGACCGCCTGAGGAGGGCACAAAAGTCCGACAGTGGACATTGCAACAGCGGGACTGTCCCAACTGCTGCAATCGTGGGACATGATGTGTGTTCCACTGTTGCCAGAGAAGGGCTGTCTGTCGTACCGGGTGTTTCATAAAAGAGGCAGGTGCGGGCGGGTTTGCCTTCCCGCTCTGCCATTGAGGCGCTATAGCCCCTTAGGTAGGCAAACCCACCCGAACCTGTGTCTTTTATGAAAACACCCGGTACATTTCGGAGTCGACCTAGAGTCGAATTCTCGGAGCAGGTGCCATTATAAGCGGGACACAGCAGAGCGCGCTGTCGACGCAGAGTTGTTGGGCCCCGCGCGCACACAAACTACGGCGGAAAGCAGAACCGATTCGTGGAGTGCGCGCGGCGGTGTGCGAGGGGGAAAACTGACTCCGAACAGGAATAAAAAAAGTTCGTGGAACCGAATCATCCCCCCTACCACCACTTTAAAGTACCGCACAGCGCCACTCAGAGCGGCGGTAGCACTCGCCCGCCCGCCTGTCACAGCGGCGGGCCCCTAATGATGTATCGATGTATCGCGCGACTCGATCGCAAACACACACGCCGAGTGTTCGAGGAGCGCGCCCACCACCACCACCACACCTCCGACACACACACACACGGGACATGAACGCCAACAGGATTAACAATAAAATCCAGGCGTTTAACAAGCAAGCAAAGGCTGCGCGACGCCCCTCCCCCCCTCCCCCTCACACACACAAAGAGTCCCGGCCGGCAGCGGCATCGATATAATTTGGTAAGGCATGTGTTTTGACAGTTGGCCACCGCTTGCCACCTGCGCCTCGGCCCGACACGCCCCGCCACGCCCCTCGGCCCGGCTCGACCCCGCCCACCTGCCGGCAGACATGGCCTCCTTGCGAGGTGAGGGCCCAACATCGACGCACTTCTTCTCGTCGGCCAGAGCGAGCTGCACACTCCGCGGCGTTCAGGAGCAGAGCAAGGGGTGGCCCACATCACATACTCCACTGTTTCGTAGTAATATATACTGCACCGCATGCAGGCCTGTGTGCGTGTTGCCTACTCGCACACTCCACAAACCCACAGAAGCGGTCCAGGCTTTCATGTCAACAGACCATTCCGCTAAAGCTAAGAATGAAGAAGAATGACTCCACGTTGCTACAACGGCTACAACAGGGTGAATGGCGTTTCTTTGCGGGTCGTGTATGGTTGACCAGATTTGTCAGGAGGACGGTATACGCGTTCCCCTGGAGATGTGTTGAAGCAGACGTACGAGTACTAGCGCATGCGGAGCCCGGGAGCCGAGGGCAGGCCGGCGGCGCAGACACCGCATCATCCACCCACTCATTAACAAATTAGACGGACGGATGTGCAGCTCAGGCCGGACAGACAGACCCTCCGGCGCTCCGTATGGCGATGATTCCGAGCGCTCATGAGAAGGAGGGGGGGGGGGGCTGTCTCTGCGCCTCTCGGCAGCCGACATGAGCTCATTCTTCATTCGCATTCCAATCCCTCACACGACGACATTCATTCGCTCCGCGATTCCCCCCGCCTCTCTTCTTGAGTGAGCGAGAGTAGTTGATTTTTACACTGCTTTATACGACATCCTCGTCATTTTGTTGTTGTTTTGCTAACACACCTGTTCTTGGCGAAACATTCGATAAACTGAACGTTTCCTGCAACCGTGTTGGTCGTGAAAGTGGCGGTCGCGCGTCGGCGCCTCCCCCCCC
>NW_026267148.1:2793736-2794643 GCF_000697945.3 Frankliniella occidentalis
AAAGGCGATGAAAGTAGTCTGATGTCACACAAAGCGTGAGCGAGAGTGTGGGCCGTCGGCGAGGGGCAATTAACTTGCTAAAAGTAGTTCGTACAGACCCGAAATAGACGCGAAATAGTCGGTGAAATGGTCGCGAAATACCCCCGAAATACCGCGAAATACCCTAAAATAATCCGAAATGGACGGGAAATAACCGAGATGGCAGGAGAAATACCACGAAATAGCACGTACGCAACGAACCCAAGTGATTTTCCCCTCGGCTGTCGGTGCACTGGTCAAACAAAGTGTTTGGCTTTGCACGTCAATTGATGTTTAAGTTCAAGTGTGCATTTTCTAGACACATTGTGATGTCGAACTCGGTTGAACGTCATTTAGTTTTTAAACTATCGACACTTCCGAAAAGTATAGCAGCTGCACACCATATGGCTCCTATTGATAGTATAGAACTCGTGTGTGTGTCCAAGTGTGCAGAATTTAAACGTTTACAAAACGTTTAAAATGTGCACACCACGCAATGTGCAACTTGAGTTAAACTCCATGTAATGTTTAAAATCACAACTTCCACACGTTGGTTTGCAAATTGTGCACACTTGTTTTACCTGTGTGGCGCATCGCGGCGATGTCTAAAACGTTTAGCATTTTTTGCTGTTTCCATTCGAACGGAAACTCACAAACAGGAGACATGGCCAAGCTAAATCACACCGGAAACTCCACGTGTTGTGTTTAAATGTCACACGCACTTCTGGGTGTGTGAACGACACTTGAACACATGGAGGTATAACGTGTGTGAATTTCAAACGAAAATTCACACTTACTTTTTATTGAGGAGGACAAAACAAAACAGCAAGTGCACAACATTCGCACATTTTCGTTTCCAGTTCATAAACACCAGGTCATCGCGAGATTG
>NW_026267148.1:2794693-2796062 GCF_000697945.3 Frankliniella occidentalis
ATGATTAATTTGTTCTCTCCTTCTCCATGATCTGCACGCAAGACTGCTGCTGCTGCTGCTGGGTCGAATAACGATTGCGCGACAGCGTCTACCTGTCTGCTCGCTCGGCGAAACAGCCGGGTATAACGACGACGGGTCATTCTCTATTCCGACCAGCGACCAGCAGCCGCCGCCGCCGCCGCCGCCACCCGCAGCAGCCGAACTGCCCGCCAAGAGAGGGAGAAGGAGATTGAAAAAATAATAAAGCGGTATAGAGCAATATGAATGACGATCAGATTCCATACGACTCCCGATAGCGACTGACTGTCGCACATCGCGGGGGGGAGGCTATGCAGAGTGAGCACGCCGATGCCGTGCGGGCCAGTGCGAGCAGAGGACATCTCGGGCGCCGCGTTCAGCGTGTAAAAGGCCCTCGAGAAGAAGGAAAACTGGCTGCAAGGAAGGAGGAGCAGGAGAATGAGATGTTGGAATATATAGTTGAAAATAAAAAGCCTGACAAAGTCAACCAACTCGCCGCCACCTCCTCCTGCTCCCTCCCCCCTCCTAGAGTCCATGCGAATCCACGTCCTTGCGACCCAGTTCCGCACGAGGCGCACGAGGAGCGCGTGGAGCGGCGGGGCGGGGCAGGGGAGTGGCCGGCGCCGGGCAGCGGGGCGGGCGGGGCGGACCATCGCTGCGAGAGGTGATTTCTCTCGACCAGAGCGGGGCGAGCGTGCGCGGGGTTGAAGAGTCGCCGCACGCCGGGGTCGAGATCGACGCGGATCGACGCGGCCGTGCCGCTGCCCGGCAGAGCAAGGCCCGGAGGCGGTAGGTAGCAGCGCGAGCGGCGCCCGCGGACAGGTGCCTTGATAGGACGACACGGGGGAAAAGGGGAAGGAAACGGAGCGGAAAAAAGAGGCGAGGAAGGGGGATGAGGAAAGTAGTTGGAGAGGGAGGGGGTGGAACAGCGGGACTGTCCCAACTGCTGCAATCGTGGGACATGATGTGTGTTCCACTGTTGCCAGAGAAGGGCTGTCTGTCGTACCGGGTGTTTCATAAAAGAGGCAGGTGCGGGCGGGTTTGCCTCCCCGCTCTGCCATTGAGGCGCCATAGCCCCTTAGGTAGGCAAACCCACCCGAACCTGTGTCTTCATGGTTCCCACATTTTGGCTCCTGGCATTTTCCAGGACTTTTCCAGGACTTTCCAGACTGAATTTTCAAAATTTCCATGACAACTTACAATGAAATATCAGAGACTAGTGAGACTTAATGATAAAGCTGTGAAAATTACTTCAAAAGATCCCGCCATACTTCAGGTGGGATCATCACAAACTTATGAGAATTTCCCCATTGTCCAATGAGAATTTGAAAATTCATGACTTGATATCAAA
>NW_026267148.1:2798862-2800418 GCF_000697945.3 Frankliniella occidentalis
TAGGGGAAAGAGAGAGGGAGGAGAGAAGAGCTGATAAAGAATAAAGAAGGGGGAAGAGGGTGGCCGCGAGAACAGGTGGAGCAACAGGGCGGGGCAGGAGGGCAGGGAGGGGAAAAAACGGGGGGAGATTTATTGCAACGGGCGCGGGGACAACTCGCCGCTATCCAGGTCACTAATTCTCATGAAGAGGCACCCCGGCGCGCGCGAACTGCCTCCGCCCGCCGTGTAAAAAGTTTGGAAGAGAAGCCTGGCCGGCCAGCAGGCCAGAACAGAACCACAAATAGAAGAGTAAGTCACCAAATACGTTCTCAAGTAGTAATGTCTTAAAAACCCCACGCATCCCGCCCGAGAGACCTATTCCAGCCAGATCCCAACACAGCTTCCATATCTCGCTCCGCAACGGAAGCGGAACTGGACCGACTGGCACTTCCCGCTAAACTTTTTCCTCTCCGCACACTGCCCGCTCGCGTCCGTGTATCGCCGCGAGAAGCGAGGGGCGATGGCTGGAAAAAGATTTCTCTCTTGATAAATTGTGTGCTCCCGCTGATCGATGTCTTTGTCCGGAGGCGGCGTGGGGGCGGCGGGGGCGGCGGGGGGCGCCACATAAACCTGTTAGCTCCGACACACGTCTGCGCTTCCTGAGGAGGGGTTCCAGGACCCGAACAGGACCTGGAGGAGCGGTGCGCGCGACTCTTCCACCTCGACGACGGACAGCGGGTCGGCCACCGAGCTCGGCCTCCTCCTGGCTGGCACAGCCTCCCTCCGAGTGGCCAGCCGAGGAGGATCCTGAGGAAACGCACCAGGACCAAGGCGAACCGAAACGGCCATCCAAAGAGGCAAAACCACGACAAAGCGTCAATGTTCGGTACTGAGACCCCCCGGCAAGTACTACATTCTCAACACAACTTTGGACGCCCGCTACAGCAGAAAATGTGCAAAGATCCGGACCGAACAGCCGGTCGGGCCGGGCCGGGCCGCGGGTGGCCCGACAGATTGGCGCCTACCTCGGCGACATCCGCCGCACTTCAGAGTCAACAGGAACACGACAAAAACGCTGTGGGAGGAGGTGGCTCCGGACGACCGTCGCCGATACGCCAAAGCCCATAGCGCGGCCCAGGCGAGGCGCGAGTCAAGCCCCCACAGGCGAGCCGGGCCGGGGGCAGGGCCGGGCAGGGCATTGGCACGCTCGAAGGCCATCCGCGGGGCAGGGAGAGGGGCGGGCGGGGGGATATAGCGGTCATGCCACCAAAATCCGCCGCGCGAGCCGAGCAGCCGGGCCAGCGGAGCGGAGCTGAGCCGGGCAGAAGAGTTTACTCACCGCGAAGTCTATTCGCACAAGCTTGGCCTAGCCGGGGCCTAGCCGAGCCGGGCCCAGGGCAGTCACCCGCGCGGTCGCGGGACCGGAACCGGGTAAACGCGGCCACCGCGGGCGAGGCTGGCGAGGCGACCCGCGAGCGCCCCGGGGGTAAAGGCAGCGACAGTTGGTGTGTGCAAAGTGCAGACAGTCGAGAGAAAGAAAGAAATAGGACCAAGGACCATACCGAGTTACGAAACAC
>NW_026267148.1:2801586-2802019 GCF_000697945.3 Frankliniella occidentalis
TTTCAGTATGTTTTCTTAGAATTTAAACAAATACGAAGAGAATTATGAACAGAATCGAGTACGAAGTGGAGACCCGCTTTTTCATCATTTGCTCTGTGTTGTACTCGCATTTGTACAGCATTCACCAACTGCTCATATCATACACATATATAGTGCGAAAAAATGTTCGAGGTTAAACAAACAAAACAAAACAAAAAACTTAAAAAAAGTGTAACTAAGAATTTGCATTTTTCTTCTTTTTGAGTTTTTCTCCCCCTTTTTTTGCGGGTTTACGTGACACCTCTTGGTCCGTACACTCGTCCTGGCATCGCCCTGTTCGACCGACGCGAGGCTCCAGTCATTCAAATTCTCCCCTCCCCCCCCTCCTGCTGCCCCCCACCTCGGCAAATGGGTGTGTGTGTGTGCGAGTATCGCACGGGGGTCCGGCTCGTTC
>NW_026267148.1:2802305-2803273 GCF_000697945.3 Frankliniella occidentalis
GTACGGCGCGGCACTGCGGTTTCGCGCGTCATAACGGGGCTGTTGTGGGCCGGGGCGGGACGGGGCGCACACCGTTACACTGCGCACGCGGCTAACGCCTGTCTTTGTCATTCTGATGAGTCGCTATGCGCGTGGGAGGAGCGGGGCAGCGCAGGAGGACATTTGGAGGGGCGAGGTGTCGGCGATCAACAGGAACACGCGACCCGCTCGCCAGGCCCGCCCGCGGCGGAGGCTTCAGGAAAATTCGCACGCGCGGGAGATTTGAGCGGCGCGGTCAGGCCAGCAGGAAGGCGGGGCGGGGCGCAACAGGCCGCGGCGTGGCGGTGGTGCTAATTTACGAGCGAGCCCCGCGTAAATAAACCGTAAAGCTCGCGGGGCAGACGCGCGGAAGATTCGTGGAAACGTGTAGTGGACGCGCATAGACGAATGGGATGGGGTGGCGGCCGCACCGCACCGCGGCGGGAAAAGTGATTGCGGCAGTGAGGAAAACGGCAGAGCCGAGTCGCCTTTTTCGGCAACAAGATAAGAAAGCGTTAGCCGCGTTTTAAACGTTTCAAGAACACCCAACCCCCCACGGCGGCGGGGCCCTGAGGTTTTCACTCGGATCTCGGTTTGTATGGGGGCATGGCATGGCATGTCGGGTGGGCACTGATACAATCTTAACCAACAGCAGTTCATTGCCTAGAAATTGTTTAAAGCCGCCGTACAAGGGGGGTATTTGGAGGCGGGATTTACTAATCCCTGCTCCTCTAGCCTTTGCAATGCACTCGCCCAGGACGTCGTCGAGTCCCCGCCGATGCTCCACAACGAGCCACCTGTGGCGGCGGCCGGCAGCGCCCCACGACCACCGGGGCAGATTTACGGCAGTAAGATTGGCGGAGAGGTGCGGGGCGCGCGCCCGCCGCGGGAGGGCCTCGGCTCGGCGTGTCGCAGGGCCGCGGGTGCGGGTACTACATCTGACTGAGGGG
>NW_026267148.1:2809988-2811610 GCF_000697945.3 Frankliniella occidentalis
AGGTGAAAGGCAGTATAGAATAGCGCCGCCGTGTGAATGCCTCGTGCAGCAGGGCGTCCCGTCCCGTCCCGCTCCGTCTCAAGGAGGAGGGCTGGCTAGTCGAGAGCGAGCAGCCGGCCGGCCAGCCTGCCCAAAGGGACATCACAATTACCTCGGCCTTTCACGTTCGTTTCTTTATTTTTAGCCCCGCAAGGGCGTCGGCGCGCGCGCGCGCGCGGCCCCTCGGCCCCGCGGCGGCGTCGGGCCGCGTCGGGCCGCGTCGTGGGGTCGAGGCGGGGCGTAGTGTGAAGCCGCCGCCACGACAACAGCGAGGGGATAAAAAGGGGTGCTCTGCTCGGGAGAGTGAGTGGAGCGCAGCAGCAGTGTCTCATCGCAGACCGCCCGCCCCGCCCCGCCCCACCGTCTGATCGCGGGCCGCCGCGGCTCGTTAGCGCCCGGTCAACCTCCTCCTCCTCCTTCTTTTCCACCTCGGCTCCAATTTGTTCTCACAGAACACGGCAATAGGCTCGTACGTTAGACAGACATTCGGCCTCTGCTGGCCCGCTCGTAACGCACCGGCCAGCAGGTCGGGCCGGGCTGCTCTCCGAGTCCTAATGACGGCCATCACGGGCCCCCGAGCAGCCCTGTGGGGCCGCCGGGGCCTCCCCTTATCGGACTTTGCATTTCCTCGCGTTTAACACCAACGTTCGACAGCACAGCAGGGCCGCACGACACACAAAGCGACGTCAGCCTCGTTATGAGGCCCACTTGCGCACGAGTCTGACGACACTCCGCGGATCCGCTCCACCGCCGCCACCACCACCACCAGGCCCCCCGCCGTGACCACGCCAACGCTTCGTCGCAATCGGCAATAACTCGGGGACGTTTGTTGATCATCGCGTTGGAGTATATCCCCCCCAGACTCTTTTTCAACTTTCCCATCTGACTGGGTCGGTCGGCCCGCCCGCCGGTGGACACAGCCAGACGCACCGGGCCGGTGCGCTTATGCAACAAGCAACGCCTCCAGGCTGAACAGGATCTCGCGGGGGGACAGGGGAGGTGAGGGGGGACTTTGGTTAGACATTCGGCTGTGCAGCGCCGCCGCACCCGGCCGCCAACACCCAGTAAACTCGAAATAAAAAGATCGAACGTCGGAGATAACCTATGAAGTTTCGATTCGCTCCTGCGAGCACCCGCCCGCGCCAAGGCTCGAGGCGTAAACGTCTTCCTTTCTAACTTCTTTCCCACCGAGGTCCGCGATGTGGACTCGCGATATGTGTTGGGTTCGGAACGCCAATGTACACGAAGAGACTAAACGAGTTCACTGTTCGAGTAATAAACCTTACAACGTCCGGGTCAAGTGTCAAGTAGATAAAAATATTGATATTAAGAGAAGATATAATTTTCGTACGTGTTTTACAACGCGGAGTCGGAGTATGAACGTAACAAACTAACAGTGCCACGCAAAGAATGAAGTGCCCCGAGGCCCAGGCCCCCGCTGGTCGGTTTCCACCAGTCATCATCGATCCGGCAGTTCCCGATGGTGGATAGACGCGGTGTCGGGGCGCGCCTAGTGAGGAGCAGTTGTCGAAAACGTTACTGTGACTAAAACTTTGTGAAAATACTGAAGGGAAATTAGGGTG
>NW_026267148.1:2813320-2829394 GCF_000697945.3 Frankliniella occidentalis
AAAGAGTCCCCGGACCAAAGAGTCCCCGGACCAAAGAGTCCCCGGACCAAAGAGTCCCGGGCCGATCCTGTCGCCAAGCCTTCTGGCCGCTTTCTTTGCCACTGATAGGTAAGCGCCGGCACTTGGAAGCGCCCTCGAGCGTATGGAGGGCGCCCCCTGAGAGAAGTGCAAGTGTGATGTGGCGCCACCGAGTAACCTTCGCTTCGCCAATTTCGCTCTCGATTGTGCGAAAATAGATAACCGCCTCGCCGGGCCAGGCCCATAGCAGGTGTCGCACTGTACGCGGGCGCACATGGGCCTGCCAAGGCCGCGGGCGGAGCTCCGCGCCGTATCAACAGCAGCCGTGGCGCCGGCCCGGCCATAGGGCGCAAATGCGCGCGCCGCAGCATCGCGGGCCAGCGCCAGCACGCCCCGGGGCCGTGGCGCGCAGCACGGGCGCGGCAAGCCCACCCGGATCAGCTGTGACCACCAGCGAATGGTGAGCACAGGGAACAGCTGCGAATAGCGCACACTGGGCGACCATATGCCAAGGGTGTGGAGAACCACAAATTCTTGGTTCACACAACCACGTGAGCGTATGGTTGGTTGTAGGGTGTACCATTTACTGCTGTTTGTACCCAGGTTGGCAGGATAATCGCCGATACGCACTGCAGCCGGCACACCGAACCAGATTAAAATGCGAGATGTTCATCAGGCGGTTAATGTAGTTTTCGATCGTTTTTGCCACCTGGTGCAGGGGCAGTGAGCGGGACGCGCGGCGGTAGTTCGGGCCGTATGTGGGGCATTGTAGGGTTGGGGTGGGACTCCAGCAGGACCCGGGGTGCAGCGCAACGCGTGTCCAGCGAACTGTAGCATATACTTCACTGATGTAATAGGTGTTTAACCGTATACATACTAGTACTCACCTAGTACTTAGCTGAACACATGCAATTGCACAACAAGGGCGTCGAACGTTTGCATGTTTACAGATTGAAACACTTAAGGTACAATTATAATATACCACACGCCTTCACCGAAAACTCATTACACGGGACGTCAAAACTTTGGTGGCCAAGTTTTTGCAGTATGAAATTGTGGTCGACATGACGGGCAGGGCAGTACGTGCACGGGACGGTTAACCGGCACGAGGCCCGGCCCGGGCCGCGAGGAGGGCTCAGCCTATCACGAGCCGTGCGCCCCAAAAGCAAGGGGGGATATTGTGGGGCGCGCTGAAAGAAAGAAAAGAGGCGGAGGGGGGGAGGGAAGTGAACGCTCCAAGTGAGCGACCAGATTGCTTATCGGGGGAGTAAAGGAGAAGGAAAGAAAAAAAAATGCGACAAAAAAAAAGCTTATCTTTGAAATCTCACCCAACGCGCGCCACGACGCTCCCCGATCGCCCGGTGCAAGACAGTATTAGTCGAGCAAATAGGATGCTATTCCGGAGATCAGAAATGGAAGAGCAACCTGAGGACATCACCCTGCAGATTTGCAACGCGAGCAGTCCCACGTTGCTACACTTTACTGTTTACTGTAAGTATGCTACTGCACGGGGATGAAACGAGGGCGTGAACAGTTTGAAAAACGAAATAATTTTAAAGGTCTTTTGCTACTGACAAATATTGCGCGACGCTTCTCCTTCACGCGTCTTAGCTGAGACCCACTTTCCGGTTCGATTGTCTCGGTTAAGGTTTTTACTCCGCCAGTTGTGGCTGTGTGTGGGTGATTGCTTTCAGTAATTTGAACGAAATTCGCAAAAATATAAGCTGTATCACAAGCTTTTTTCTTTTTTCACGTACCGGAGCACATGGAGGGCAAAGCAAGCCACTTACGCGCCAACGCCTGCGCGGTGTATGAACTCTGCACTGATTTAGGGCGAGGCGTGGCGTGGCTGGGGGCGCTCCGGCGGCGGCGTACAGCCCAGTCAATGACTGGCTACCGGGCGGGGCGGCGGGGCGGGGGGCCTGACCATACAGGGGAGTCTGCAGCGGGCGCAGCGCACTCACCTTCACATGCACACAACACACACGTCCTGGTGGAACGGATGCGCTGAGGCGGAACGGGCAGAGGAGGAGGCGAGGAGGTGTGTTCTGGGCCGACTACGCCAGGCGGCAGCGCCCGACCGGCAGTCGATGGACGTACGCAAGTGCACGCGTTATTTCTCATACGGAGCGTTTTATTCGGACAATCCAGCCCGCCTCACGAGAAGGTCCGTCCAAAACGAGCAAGTGCATGAGAAACTGCGTGCTCAGAGTCATCTTAAGGACCGCGCGTGGTGACGCCGGGCTCCATCACGAGACTGTGCGAGCGTGCGAGCGTGCGTGCGTGCGTGCGTGCGTGCGTGCGTGCACGGGCAGAGGGCAGCAGCGGCAAGGGTGGGACGGACGAGGGGCAGCCGTGTAAAGACAAGGGGAGGTGGGGGGAAGCCCCTCTCCTCACGACACACTCACACACTCACACACACACACACATACTCACACGGGCGCAAATGCTAATACGCGAGACATGCGGGCAGCAGGCAGGCCGCAGTGAATACACAAACCCAGAGCGCGTCGTCTCTCTCTCTCGCGCTCTCCTCTCATGTCCTTGTCGTAAGGATAAATATTATTGTTGTTGTCATTATTATTGTTATTTGCCGGCGGCCCTCGTCTCATCTCGGGCGCTGCTGACGCGGTGTCGGGGGCGTGGCGGGGCGGGGCGTGGCGGGGCGTGGCGGGGCGCGGCGTGGCGTGGCGAGGAGGGGCCACCACGCCCGCACAAACAGATTTGTTTCTCAGAGGCGAGCCGGAGAGGAGAGACCTCCCAATTTTGCTGTTTCCGGAGTGGTTCTGATTGGTTGAGCAGGTTACGTGCTCCCACGGGCATCATACCGAGGTATGAAACACACGGCCGTATCAGTTTCCAGCAGCTCCTCTCCGCACCCAGAAAACCGTTTCTTTGACTTAACGAAATCACAAACTGACGATATTTTCGTTGATTTGAAGAAAAATTTCTTTATCTCAACGAAAATTTGTTCAATCTGACAAAACTTTCGTTGAGTGAAAGAAATTTTTTCGTTATATGAACGAAAAAGATTTCTTTGGTTTCTGGCACGAAATTTTCGTTGAATTAAGTAAAATTTCTTTAATTCAAAGAAACGGTTTTCTGGGTGCGTATTTGAGAGGTTAGAAACGCGCGCTACGCGATTTCTCATGCATGCTCAGCGGAAACAGACGAATCGGTTCGGTCTGCTCTTTTTCACTTCCGCATTGTAAATACAAGAATGCCCCGCCCCGCCCCACGTTCAAGCGCAGGACCGGGAACTTTAAGTCAAATGTGACACTTAAGTTACTGTAGTACAGTTATTCGAGTCAAGTTGTGAAGCTGAGCCGAGACGCCTTTAGAGAAGCGCTTAACGAAAGTTATTTGAATTGATGTGGAGGACTGCAGCCTGACTAAAGCAGTCATCATACAGTTTTAGAACACATCTCAACTAAAAGGGTTTGTTCCCACCCCTCTCCTAGCACAGAGGCCAGGCAAGCGCTGTTGCGCGGGCGCCGCCGTGTGTGACCCACGCAGGGACAAGCATGAGCGAAAATGCCTACAGGATTGACGCTTAACATGGAATCCTTATACATTTGTGACCCGAGATTTCGATAAAAGGCCATAACAAGCCGAGATCCGCATACCCTACACTACACACTACGTATGTCTATGCCTTGTGTTCTTGTCTTTGTCGTTCTAGAATCCTGCGGACGCGTGGCATAGCGCTGTCGCAACCGAGACAACAAACAACACGGCAATCGGCAGACGGGCGATAATGTCTAGCTTGCGTTACGAAAGGATCATCCCATTCATGACCACAGGTATCGTTACGCGTTCGCCAAACGGTTGCAAAGTTCAGACCCCTCCCCCTTCAGGACACTTACCGTCCGACAGCTTGCCGCCGTTCGCCTTCGAGGAAATCCTTGAGCACGCCGACTCACCTGCGACAAGCAGAACACAAGACGGTTAGTTCACTTCATTTCGGAGCGAGACGGGAAAAACAGAGAGAGAAAAGGTGACTGCGGGGGAGACGGGGGAATAGTCGGAGGGAAAAGAGAGAGAGGGGGGGGGGCAGCCGACAGTTATTGCCTCTCGCGTGTCTCTAGGAGGCGGCCCTGCAGACAGAAGAGAGGGGGGGAGGGGAAGGGGGCATCCATAAATTAAATAAAGCCCAGGAAAACGGCTGCGCGCGGCGCGGCGGGTCGTGCAGGTAAGCACGGCGGCGGCGCTGGTTTGCGAATGAAAAACAGCGCCGGCGCAAAACAAGGCGGCCTAAACGGCGACGACGCGACCGGGCCAAGAGGAGTGTTGTTGTTTGTCCCGGAGCAAAGCAGGAGCGGCAGGCAGGCAAAACCCACCTCTGGCCAACAAGAGAATTAAGCAATAACACGCGATAGCTGCCGGCCGGGGCCGTGTGTCTGCTGACGGGCGGAAGCGGCGGGCGGTGACAACCTAACCCAACCGCACAGCGCGGCCGCGCGTAAGCTGCGGGCTGCGGGGCGCGACAACGGCGACGTGGCGAGCAAAGGAGAGCCAGCCGATCCTCGCCAAGCTCGCCTGGCTCGCCACGTGGCAGGGCGGCGCAGCAGCACGTGACACCAGATTAGGTATACGGGCGCCGCAAACAGACTCCACGCCGCCGCCGCAGCAGCAGCAGCCGCCTGGAGGAAGGAAGACGAGGCGGCAGGCGATATCACGCGGTGCCGGGGTTTTTATTCAGCAAAAACTTATTTAAGCAGAAAAATAAAATATAAATAAAAAGGAGGACGTCCGTGTCAGTAAGGAACTCCGCCGCGCCGCCGTGCGCGACTTTGAGGGACACGCCCGAGAGGATACATAAAAATGACGGGCGACATCATTCCTCCTCCCGCCTGTCCTGTCGCGCCGCTGATCTGCTCGACCAGCTTCCTTATTACTACTTCGCCGCGGAAACATCTCCTCCCGATGCGTATAGCGAGCCTGACCGCGAGCGTTTTCACACGAAAACCGTGACCGAACCTACCTACTAGTACCCCTTTCCCTAGGAGTCTCTCTCTTTATAGCTCCCCGTGTACACACCGCCCTCCTCCCTCCGGGGCACAATGGAATGGAGTAAAGGCCGCGCACTCGCGACACACGGCAAGCTTTTAGCCTTCACCTCTACTACAGTCGCGGGTCCACCACACTGGCGCGCTGCCACCGCCACCAGGGCCTCCGCGACGGGGGGCGGCGGGGGGCGGCGGGGAGGGCATTAGCAGTTATTCACGATCCATTTCCCGAGACTTGTTTGGGCACGGCGCGACACGTGGCCAGTCTCCGCGCCCAGACTTAATCGAGAGAGGCGAAGGCCTCTGCCGTCCTGCGCGCACATCTTATTTCATCCTTTCATCGCGGTGTTTGTTGACGTGCCCTCCGAATAATGTTTTTCATTTATTTTCCAGTCCTCTCGATCGGAAAGCAGCCTTGGGAGCAGGCAAAAAAGGTGACTATAAAAAATAAGGCCCATCTTTTAGTGTGCGGTGGAATTTTCAGATCGTGTCTCCATAAGGCGAGACGATCGTCATCATCCACGCTGTCCGCAGCGCCGCGCTCCTCCAGCGAGCAGCCCGCGAGCCGCCCCTCCCTCCCCTCGCTCTCCTGACATCAGCAGTCCAATCCACTTCCCCGTGTCGTCTGCGCCACGGTCTGCGCCACTGATCCTGTCTCCTCCTTCTCCTGCTCCAGAGCAAAATCTCTCGGCACAGCGAATACGTCTCCTTTGCAAGTCTGCAAACTGTACTTCTCTCTCTCTCGCGCTCTCTTTCTCCCACGCTGCGCGGCACCGCGACATGCACTCCTACTCCACGACCCTCATCACAATTTCTCGCTGTGGACACGCGGGTCGGGTCCTGTTTCCAAACGCTGCTGACATGCAGGCCCCGCGCTGTGCTGTATATGGATTCTCACACGCACGCTCGACGCGGCGGTCGGGCCGGGCACCCCACACCCCACAATGTGGACCCTCCCCTATCACCCCGTGACCTATCTCTCTCTTTCTCCCCTCCTTCCCTCCCCCCCGGGCCGCGCCGGGCGCCTCGCCATGACGTCACCCTCACCGTGACGTCACCGTTCACAGCGAGCCGTCACCGGCCCACCATACAGCTGGTCAGGAAGCGATCCCCATACGCGTCATCAGTCGAGCAATCAGCAGCCTAGTTGCGCATGTCGCAGAGTAAATGGAGAGCAGACGAAGCCGCGGAGGGGGCGGGCGCGACAGAAACAACACTCTGCCCGCCTCGCGCGCTGCGGAACTTCGCGGGCCAACCATCCCCCCCCCCCCCAATTTCCTCATGCCCATGAGACGTCTTCTGCATTGCGTTATTCCTCCCGATTGCCATCACGCTCTACGTGGCAGGTTTCCATTTGCTTTTGATTCCACGTGGTCGGTCCCTGAGCGACTTCTGAGCTGCGTCTGGGTCGCAGCGCAGCGGCGAGGCAAACGACGCCCGTCTGGCTTCTCCGCGTCTCCGTAGGACTCGGCCTCCAACTATTTGGGGCCGGGCGGGGCGAGCGGCGCGGCGCCGGCATGGGCACGGGGCGCGGCGGGGCGCGGCGGGGCGCAGCTCGGCGCCGCCCGGCTCGCCGCCGGTGAAAATAGCTGGGATCCGTTCATCTCCTCCCAGGGGCGCGAAAGGGGCGTAAGGCGCGGGGCAGCAGCCGCCACCACCACCGGCTCGCGCGAGGTTGAGCAAGGCCAGGCCACGACGACGACGAACAGGTCCGGGAAGTGCGGCGAAGTGGACGCGCCGGCGGTCCTAGAGAAGGAGGAGGACCGGGCCGCGAGGAGCGGCGACGACGGGGCAGCCGGGCTCCCCACGCGGGGCCCCCGGGCCGGGCCGCCCTATGGGGCCGCCACCCAGCGGGGCCCCACCAAGGCGCCGGCGCGCGGGGCCTGTCGGAGGGTGCTGCAGGGCGCTGCAGGGTGCTGCTTACCCCTGATCAGGGAGGCGAGGACCATCTCCTTGAAGTCCCTCACGTGGTACGACAGGGGTGGCAGGCCAGAGGCCAGGGGCGCCTGTTGCAGGTGCAGTGACAGGGGCAGGTTGAGGCTCAGGTTGAGCGAGGGGAACGCGCCGTCCACGCTCCTCGACAGCGCCCCCAGGGCGCCCAGCGGGCCCAGCGGGGCCGAGCCGAGGGGCGCCAGGGGCGCGAGGGCGGCGTGCAGGCCGGAGAGGGCCCCGGACAGGGTCCCCGACACGCCGCCGGCGCCGCCGCCAGGACCCTGGCCCGGGCCCTGGCCCGCGGACAGGTCGAGGCCCTGCTTCTCCATGGGCATGCCGCTGGCCGCGTCGTCGAAGCACACGCGCATGGTCTACGCCGCTGGCATGGCGAAGCCGCACTCACTTTGCACCTCACTAACTCACTCACTCACACACACGGACGCGAGCACGCACACACTGACACTGAGCACTGAACACTGCACTGAGAATGAATGGCACTCACTAACTCCACTGTGGTATGTGCCGCGGGCTAGAGCAACACTAGGGGCATCCTTATCACCGAATCCACAGGCGGGGCGCGGCGGGGGGCGGCGGGGGTCAGCGGCACGACGTAACACGGCCTGGGGGCGACACGGACACGGCGCTGACGGCACTGACGGCACGGGGGCACGGGGCGGGCACGGCGGGCACGGCGGAGGGGCGCGGAGGACGACAGCGTAGCGTCCGCCCTGCGCCAGCGATCCAACTCAACTGGTTGTTGTGTGTGTCGTGTCTGTCTGTGTGTACTGACCGGCTCGGCCGGGCTCGGCTGCCTGCCCGGCGGCTCGGCGCGCGGCTCGGCGCGGCTCGGCACGGCTCGGGCCGCGCGCGGCTGGCCCAGCAGGCACATCGCTTGGCACCGCGGCGCAGGTCGAGAGGGGAAGGGGTGCGGGGGCTGCGGGGCGCGGTGCCGGGCCGGCACGGCCGCGACTGCTCCGCACGGTTCCGGCGCGGCGCGCTGCCGCCGTGGGCATTCCACCCCGCCCCGCCCCGCCCCGCCTTCTTGACACGACGGACGGGCTTGGCCAAGACGGACGCTTCCCGAACAAACTTCTCTTGCGTCGCCCCCCCTCCCCCTCCTCCTCCCGCCCTGCCGCGGCGTGGCGAGCGGGTGCACGGCACCGCGCGAGCAGCCAAACTTGAAGAACAACATCTCACACATCTCATCTTACGTTGACGGAGCGGGGGGCAAGGCATTGCGGCACACGGAGTGCGTTCGGAACCTGCAAAAGGCAACCAACAGAAGTCGGAGCATAGCAGGGCGATCCAGCGACGCGCTCGCCGAGGTTGAGGAACTACGCCACCGCCGCAAGCGCAGCAGCTGCCGCTGCTAATCGATTCCGATTAATCCTTAATTTGACCGCGCCGCCAGAAATGGAATAGCAGCCTGGAATATTGTGGCGCGCGGAAGGGAGCGACAGCTCGGTGTGGGGGGGGGGGGGGGTGCAGGGCGCCACCACCGCGGTGGTGTGTCGTCCTCACACCTCCAAGCGCGCACTCCCGTCATTAGCGCCACACGATCCGCGACGGATCGGGATCACGATCAGGATCGGGAGCGGGCCGCCCTGCTGCAGCCCTCCCCTTCTCCGGGAACAGGATCACCGACGGGGCTATTAGCATACGCGGTCATCGGGCCGGCAGCGGGGGGGCTAGCGAGTTTACACCCGCCCCTTCCCCCCGACCTCCGCTCTCCCTTTCTCCGTCTCTCTTTCGCTCGCATACAGCAGAACTGCGTCACCGGGCGCCGCGCCGTCGTCGCCGCTAACCGTCCCCGGGCCGGGGCCGGGAGGCGGCGCACTGGCCATGCGCACCCGTGCAGCTGCTTTCACCGAGCCGGAGCAGGCCCCGGAGGCCCCCGCGGTGGTGGTGGGCCGCGATGGCCAGGAGGCCTTCTTCACGCATGCAAAAGATAGCAGTATGAACCAGCTCACTTAACAAGTCGACAAAGTTTCAGTGAGCTCCGAGACAGTCGTGGCAGAGGCCGAACTCCACAATAACAGCTCAGCGCAGCACTGGGTGGATGTTGATCTGGTGACCCCGTGCGCGCCCCTCAAAGCGGCCCGTCAAAACAGAATCACCCGAGAAAGTCCGGGGTCGGCGGCGGCGGGCGCGGGCGGGCGAACAGTGAGATCACCAGGTCCCGGTCCTGTTCGGTCATTAGCGGTACAAGAGAGGTGTGATGTTCGATAAGCACAACTCCGGCTCTGGCCGGTGGGCGAGGTCGGGCCGGCCGGCCGGGGGTGCAGGATCTGGATTGTCAAGATATCCAGGGAGAGGCCCGCTCGCGTCATGCACTGCGCCTTTTTCGGGCAGCGATCTGACGGTCATTCATTTCTCGACTTCCGTGTTATTTGTCGTTCATTTCCGCACACTTGCAGCACACCTTCCTTTGAGGTATACCCGATCAATGACCTCAAGTGGCGCTTGCCACCTTGTCACCAACCTCTCTGCCGCGCACCTCTCGGTGACCAGGACGCGCGGCGCTCAAGGACGCCGCCGACGCCGCCGCGTCGACACACACCGAGTCCCTCGCGAGTCCCCCAGTTACCGCACCGCCCGGCTGGCACCGCCACCCCGGCTCCGGCGCGGCCTGCTTTACGCAACGCTCCGAGCCGATATGCAGAGACGCGCTGCAGCCGCGCCTCGGCCGGTCTCTCTCGAGTGAAGAAACAATGTTCCTGCCGTAGCGATGAATGAGCGAGCGAGCAGGTCCCCCTTGGGAGGCGCGTCGAGCTCGTCCCGGCTCGGGCGGGCGACCCTCGGCCTTTCAAATAATAGGTACTACTACTTCTCTCTTTCGTTTTTCTTCCTACTCCTATCCACTCTGCCCGCTCCCTTCCTCCTCTCCGCTCAGATGCGATGTTCGTGTATCGCTGACATAAAGCAGCTCAGAGACAAGCTGACCTGTGAGCGCTGTGTGCTGCGGACCGGACCACAGCAGGTGTGTGTTGTAGTTGTTTTTGTTGTCGTTTCGGTTTCCTCCTCCTCCTCGCGTGTCCTTGTAGCCGGGTGGTGGTGTGTACCAGAGCAAACACCCTGGCAGTCTGTTTGGCGGGTTTGCGGCCACCACAGTCCCTGCTCCGCCCGCATAAGGCGCCGCGCATGACCCCTGCGCGACCCAACTCTGAGGGTGTTTCGCTGTGATTACAGCGGGTACTTATCAGGCCGCGAGGGGCTGCTCGCGTGGCGACCTGCTGGTGACGCGGAGCGCGAGGAGCGAGGGGCTTATGCGCGCCGCGCTGGCGCTACACTGCGGCGCTACTCCGGGCGTAAGTCTGTCCCGGGGCCCGGGGCCGGGCCGGGCCGGGCAGAGGAGGCGCGGTTGGTTTATGAGGTCGCTTTCACCATTATTGCCCCCCCCCCAACCCCACCCCGGCCGCTCGCCGCCCATTGTGCACGGCACAGAGAGGAGGAAGCCCTAATCACCCCGCGGGTCACCCGCCTCCCGCCGGCGCGACTCGGGTTACCGCCGGAACCTCCTGAAAACAAAACGTGTCAATGTCTAAACCCCTTACCACCTCCCTTCGCCCCGCCCCGCTCTGCCCCGCCTCGTCCGAGCAGCTCGTGCCCGCGGAGGATTCCCTCGTATACTAAAAGTTTTCCTGCTTGGTGCCCCTGGAGGGCGAGCGTCCTGCCCCCCCCCCTTCCCCCTTCCTCTCTCTCCCCATTTACGATCGGTCGGACACAACGGGGGCACGCAGGTGGGAAGCGTTATCCTGCTGGCTTTGCCGCCGTCTAATGTATATTCAACTTCCGCACTGGCCATAGCAGCGCTGCGGCCTGCTGGACTTGAAACCCATGCACGAGCGGGGACATCCGTCGTCATGGTTTTCAGTGCTGAGATTAAAGGGCATTTTTTACAGCGTCAAGAGCATAGTTAGAGACGAGGGGGCGACAACTCCGGGAGCCATGTGTACACCTGCCTGGGAATCATCAGGTTAAAAATTATCGAAATCAACAGAAATCGCTTTAACGATGCGGAAAACTAGATTGGTCGAAATAAGCGTTTTTTGCCACTGGGAATCAAGAATTTCATGTGTACACTTCAAAAGGGAGTTATTGCCCCCTCAGAGAGAAGGCACCGTTTCCTATACAGTGTACGTACAATATTTCAGCAGGTTTCAAAAGGAAGTATAAGACACTAACTTTACGGCTTCGCAGCGTCGGTCGAAAGCATACGAGTGCGAACTATCCTTCCGTCTAGACCAGACCCCCCTCCTATCCTCTCTGTGCTCGTAAGACACTTCCCACTTCCCTTCCCCTCGCCGTGAGGTGAGATGAGGTGAGGCCAACAAACAACAACAACAGCAAAAACGAAAAGCGGCGCGCTTGTGAGGTGTGAGGTGCCAACATTAGCACATTAACGTCTGCTGGGCAGGGCCAGGCAGGGCCGGCCCGCCGGCGGCACTGGTGGTGTGGTGGCGGCGAAAACCAGTAGCAGTGTGCCAAGCGCGGCCGAGCAGTCCAGCGTGTCTCTCGGGGGAGGGCGGCGGGATCGAGTGGGAGAGAGAGAGAAAGAGAAAGAGAGCGCTGCCCGGCTCCACATCCTCCACATGTGAGTGGACGGCGCGCAGCTCAGAGCAGACCCACAACAAACAAGTTTGGATTCCTGCCGCACTCTCCCTCTCTCCCTCCCCTCTCCCCCGCCTGTCTGGAGAACTGTTGGGAAAGGGGGGGATAAGGTGGGGAGAGAAGGGCAATCATCGCTTATTTTCTGCAACGCGCCTCATGCTGTCTCACACTGCGCCCCTTCGAACTCCGCGAGGGGGGCGTGGTATGGTGCCCAAGGTGAATCGGGGAGGAGGTACTGTATCGGACAGAGTAAATTAATGATGTAACGAGTAGCCAACTCGCCCGCACAAGAGCCTGAATGCGCAACAACCAAACGTTCCGGGGGTCCTCAGGCTGCCCTGGGTTTGCTCTGATGCGAATCGGTCAAAGCATTCAGCTCTTGATCGCCGGTTCACAGCCCCCCGCGCTCAAGTAGTAGTAGTAGTAGTAGTTTGGGCCCTGAGCGGCGGCGGGGCGGGGGGCGCGCCGGCGGAGTTCGCAACGTGCGGTCTTAGCAACACTGTGCCCAACACTTGCGCCCGAGGAGACGCGACGGGGCGCTGGGGCGGGGCGGGGGAGGAGCAGGTGTGAGGGCCGCGAGCGTGCAGGTGTTGCCGTCGCCAGCGCCGAGGCGACGCGACCCATTAGAGTACGGACGAGGACCACGAAATGTAAAGACGAATACATAATGTGCTTGTAACGAAAAGGGCCTTCCGCTTAACTCTATTTGGACGCAGCACATCCTGCTCATTGGACACAAATCCCGATCGGGAAGTACCTTTCTCTTTGCGCAGGCGCAAAAAACACGCGACAAAACCACCGTCTAGTACGTAAGTACTACACGCACGCACGCACGCACGCACGCACGCACGCACGCACGCACGCACGCACGCACGCACGCACAGAGCGGCTGGTGCGTCTCTGAAGGGGGGACCAGACACAAGAGAGCAAAGCACAGGGAAGGCCCGCCTCGCCTGCGGAAGTTTGACTTCCGGCTGTGGCGGCGCAGTGCTGTCGCCCGTCCCCCCGCGCGTCCCTCCCCCCGGGTCGGGTCCCACCTGTGTCATTGTGCCCTCCTCCCATCCCGTCCGTCTTTGTCTCTGCCGCAGCCGCCCCGTTTTGTCCGGGTCGGGGGGCGTCCCAAACGGACAACCTCAACACGACGACGGCACGACGGCGCGCGCAAACCTAAAGGGATTTAGAAGGTACGTAGTACAGTAGAAGGAATGCCCCTCTCGCTCTTCTCTGCGCCCGCGCTGCTGGCGATCGACTCCATACGTCCCGGTAGGTCCCGCGGCAAGGAAACCATTGCGCACGGCCTTAGGGGCCGCAGATAGTAATGAGAAAAGAACAAGATGAAGTGAGTTGTGGGAAGCACTGGCCTGCACGGCGGGCCGCCGCCGCGCCGGTGGGGAGCGAAGAGGGAAGGGGAGAGAGGGAGGGGGGAGAGGGGGGGATCAGAGTGAACTGGTCCGACCAGCCCTGTTCATTACACAATTACGAAGTGAAATGGAGGGGGGAGCCAGGGGGTTCTCTGCTACCGAAAGCCGCAGTAGAGTTGTTGCAAGCACTGCGCACTCACTCTCTGCGTCTGCGTCTGTAGCATTAATATTTTGTTTACGTCGTATGATCAATTTATGCAAATCGGTATTTATACGGCGGTGCGTTTCGATCTGCTGACGGCAGAACGGGAGCGTGGAAAACAAATTAAAACACTTTGGAGATCCTCCAAAATGTCACGGGTGCTGTCTGCTCACGTACACGGTGGCGGTGCGCTGGTGTGCGTGCTGCTGCCGCTGCCGATCGCCATCGTCACCGGCGGAGCACGGCGTGTCCAACAACGCGTCTACATGACGTCGTGTGCCCGGCCCGGGAGAGACGAACGGCGTCTGGGGGCGCTTGTAGCGGTTGCGAGGTGGGACTTTTGTTCTGGACAACTCCCCACCACAGACACACTTCAGTGTCAACACGCATTATCTTGTGGCTCCTACACGACGTTTTGTCGGGAATAACGCAACAGGTCAGGGGCGAGGTCGAGACGGGTCTGCTGCTGCTGCAACGAGACTGGGTCAGTCGGCGGGGTGCTCGCGACAGGTAAATGGGCGTCCAGGCCCCGCCTCAACGACGGGGCATGCCACCAGGAAGTGTCCTTGTGGGGGGGTCCTGGAGGTCCT
The DNA here is from genome assembly GCF_000697945.3 of Frankliniella occidentalis. Lineage (NCBI taxonomy): Eukaryota > Metazoa > Arthropoda > Insecta > Thysanoptera > Thripidae > Frankliniella > Frankliniella occidentalis. The sequence goes on from NW_026267148.1 coordinate 2,827,044, forward strand.
GGAGGCAGGCACGTCCAGAGAGGCACCGCTCAGTAAGTAGACCCCTGGCCCGGCGGGGCGGGGCGTGGCGGGGCGTGGCGAGTGGCGATTCGTGTTTTACAACTTGTTCCCCACTCATCGTCCGCGCTGGCCACAGAGCGGCGGGGCACGAAAAGAGAGAGGGAGAGAGGGAGAGAGAGACAGAGAGACTGCCCGAAAAAAAGGAAAGAGAACAGAACCAAAACTGCCGGTGAATAATTGTCTGCTTGAGCAAGATGGTCCGGGAGGGGCCACCGGCCCCGCCCCCGCGCTGGACCGAGGACTGGTCGGACTTGATCTCCACGGTCACGATTCTTCAGCGCGCCTCCAAAAGTGTGGCGCGGCGCGCGGGCCGGGCTCAAGGAGCACAAGCTGCCCTCCTCTTGGACCCACGGGAGCCGCATAGCGACAGCGCGGAGCAGCAGGAGGAGAAGGAGGAGGCCACCGGACCGACCCACCTGAGACCAGCACCAGCCGGGCCGGGCGGCGGGGGGCGCTCTTTGGGCTTGTTAGCGGCCCCTTCTCTCCTCCGCTCTCCGCCGGGTGCAGCGGCGGGCGGGGCTACACTTGTCTCATACACGGTCTCGACACAGGCAGTGATGTTATCGAGTATGGGTTTCGGCGCGCCGCACTGCCCCGTCAGCGGCTCTCTGTTGTATTGCGGCGGGGCGAAGTTATAATCACATATTTTACGTAATAAATGGGCCTATGACTCCCCCGGGGCCGGCCGAGGCCGGGGCGGCGAGCGACGCTATCGGCGGCAAGAGGCTGTTATCACTCATGGAAGGCGGCGGCGGCGCGGCGGCGGGTGGCGTTGGGCGGTGGTGGTGATGGCGTTAGGCGGTGGTGGTGGTGATGGTGGCGTTGGCGTTGGTGGTCGCGGTGGTGGTGGTGGCGTTGGCCGCGGTGGTGGCGGCGGGCCGCAGAGCCGAGCCCGCAGAGCGCCCCAGCTGCGACGGCACGGGGGACAGCGCGGGCGCCAACAACACGGTGGGAGGTGTGGTCGATAATGTGGAGGAGAATTACTATAAGCGTATGAGCGCGGTGTGGAGGGGGGTGGGGGGTCAGAGTGGCGATCAAGTACAGCGCTCGCTGCTCACAGACCACCCCTGGTGAGAGGATAGGCGGATCACAACCAAACCACCAACCACACCCTCGCATGCTGGTGGAGTGAGCGACCGATAGGTGAGTGAGGTGAGGAGCCTCCGTGGACACCGCCGCCGCTTACGCCCAGCCTTTCGGATGGGGGCTGATGATTGTGAGCCGTTCTGCGGCAGCTCTGCTCAACCAGCCGCACAGCAAGCTCCGTGCGAGTGCTCCGAATCACCGTCGGCGCACCACCACCACCACCAGACTCTTGGCAAACAATTGACGAGTTTGTGACTCTTTCGGATATATATCCTTGGCGTTTGAGGAAAAGTCGAGAAAAGTTCTGAGCGAGCGAGCAGAGCGCTCTTATCAGATTTGGTTGCGCGGCTCGATGTCGGCAGCAAAGGGCGGCCCTGCCCCGCCCCGCCACGCCACCACAGAACAATCAAAGTCCTGTTCGTCACAACTTGCGCGCGGCGACGGCTGCGGCCCACTCATGAAAAGAGATGCGGTGTGTCCACGTGTTGCCGCGGGAAAGGTAGCGAAGCGAGCCGCGGCAAGGTGGCAATGGTAGTGACGATCGTAGACAAACAATCTAGACGAGGAAGATAAAACTCCAGGATCAACGACGTCGCAGAGAAAAGAGGACACACACACACATAAAATTGTTTCATTGAATTAACTGATGGAATCCCTTAGATCAATAGAAATTCAACCAATGGACAATATTATATAATTTTCCCGCAACTTTAAGCGATTTTCCGAATTTTCCATTTAGCCTATGGGAATGTTTCACTTCTTGAATCAATGAAAATTCCATTCAGTCAAGAGAAAAATTCTGTCACATTTCCTTCCCATTGAATAAACGCAACCGTTTCCTGGGTGAACGTTTCGTTGTTTCTGCTTGTGTGCTGTTTGTCAATTCTAACGCCTCCTCATTTTCGCTTCCAGTGATGGTTTTCGTGTGTGTTCCTCCTTGCTCGTTCATTTGAGAGGAAGAGAGAGGAGAGGGAGAGACAGAGAATGTGTTGGGAGATTCCTCACAAATGTACGGGAAAGTTGGCCAAGACGGGCGGGCGGAGTGGTTTATTTGGGGCGCAAAGTTAACGCCTGTATGGTGTCCCGCACGCGGCCCGCGCGCCACCCGCACCGCCCGCACCCCTCCTCGGCGCGCCGGGCCGCGGAGGCGTTGTAAAGTTGTGACGACAGTTGCAACAACAATGGTCGGCTGGGCTGAGGCCCGG
>NW_026267148.1:2832170-2833004 GCF_000697945.3 Frankliniella occidentalis
GGGAGAGCGAGCCAAGCGCAGCATGACAGCGCCAGCAGCGAGCCCAGCAGCCGGCACCTCCACAATCAACTACTTTCGAGTGTTTTGTTTACCGGCGAACACTGCTTCAACTTCTCTCTGGAGGCCCGAAATGGGAGGAACAGTAGGGGAGTGGCATAACAGCAGCCCAGGGCCAGACAGAGCGGGCAGAGAGTCAGAAATGCGATGAAGTCTGAGGTGGAGAGGGAGTTGCGGAAAGAGAAAGAGAGAGGGAGAGCGGGAGAGCGGGAGAGTCGCCGCGATGCTGCCCAGCCCCCTCAGCTCCTCCTGCTGCTGCCTCGCGATGCACTTCGATTCAGGGAGGCAAATTGGCAAGGAGTCGGGAGTGCAGGCAGGCGGCGGCGGCCCTGCAGGAGGCCCTTTGGGCCGGCCTCGCCACCTCAAGGCGCCCTGCAGCGCCCTTGCAAATTTGTAGCTGCACATTCCAAGAATAAGAAATGTGGCGTATAGAGTAATCAAAACGTCCATGAATGCCTATTTTTGCACTTTAAAAAGTTTCGTAGATGCAATACGCAAAAGAAATATATCAATCGGCACGTCAAATTGGTTTAACTGATCTGTAAGGAATGTTAGGCTATTTCGCTGAAAGTCTAGGCCGGAAAGTTTAAAAAGTAAACTGGAAGCAAAAAGAAACGGAACCAGGGTAGTTGAATACGATGTAAGGCGGGTTGAGTAATGGACGCGAACACCACAGTGTGGCTCCCGTGCATCGATTGCTTGTTATGAATGGCACCACGTGTACATTTCTCACACACCGACGAATCGTACTCAACAACGGCTGGCTCGTTTTTTCTG
>NW_026267148.1:2839945-2842630 GCF_000697945.3 Frankliniella occidentalis
CAGCAGCAGATTTCATGATAGGGCCGAGATGGACGACAGCCATCCTTTAAGAACACAAACAATAGATCTCTGAGTTTCGCCCGCAAATAAAGAAGGAGTTTCCAGTGGAGGAGCTGGCCGAGGCGAGCTGGAGGCGGGGCGTGGCGGGGCGGGGCCGCACCCGGGTCCTCTCACCCGCGCACACCCACGCCCCATTACCACCTCACACTCTCGCAAAGTGAGCCCCTACCCAGCCCGCGGCGCGGCAGCAGAGCAGCGAGGGCCGCCCCGCATCGCCCCGCATCGCCCCGCATCGCCCCGCATCGCCCCCGCCACCCGCCCCGCCACGCCACGACCAGCCACGACGCTATCTCGTCGTGAACTTGGGCCTCATCGGCGCTGCTAATGATGTGAACGAACTCATCGGGCGCGACGAGACGCGTGCTGGGCCCGCCTCTCTCCACTCCCCTCTCCACTCTCCTCCTCCCCGACTCCGAGGGGCTTATCTGCAGGCCTGTATCTCGCGGAATAAAGGGACAGCGTCGTCCGGAGGAATGCAGCCGCGGGGCCCACGTACTCGGGACGGAGAGGGGCGGGGTGGGGGCGGTGAGGGCGAGGCAGGGGCAGGGGCGGACCCACGTCACGACCGCAGCGCCAAATTACCGACCGATTTATTATTTCGCGCGCCGACGGGTCGAGTGAGGCGTGGAGGGTGGATAAGGTTAGAGGGGGGGGGGGCATGCGGTAAAGAGAGAGCCAGCAGAGGAGGCCCGCCCGGAGCAGAAGTTTCGATATTGAATAATTGAAATTTATGGAAGATTTTGTGTGTAAAGGGCTCCAGCAAAGGCTATATTTACGAATTCGCGCTATATAATTCGCGTTCTCTTTGAGAGTGGAAACTTAAATGTGTTTGGTAAACGTGATCGCCCAGTAATGAAGGGGTTTCTGACATGAGTCCTGTGCCCAATGAGCCGAGGGAGGTGGTTGGCGAGAGAAAGAACCAACCGGACCCCATAGCCCGGATCGCAGAAAACGTGTTCCGACTGCGCCCCAATCACTCCTGCTGGTCGTAGCTGATCTCGTTGACGAGGAGGGCCACCGTTCTCCGCGCCTTCAGAAGGCAAGAATAGGGCCGCTCCCGACCACGCCGTCGAGGAGGAGGAAGGTGACGACGATATTCGATATTCGGTGAAAACCGACGACGCCGACGGCTTCTCAGCGGATCACTTCGTCCTCCCGCGGCGGCCGCTGTGGTACTGCAGTGCAGCCCGGGGCACTGCATCAGAGACAACTATCCGTCCTCTCTGTACTGCATCAGCGGGGTGTTAATTGCTGGCCCTCGCCTGTCAGTCTCGCGGCGGCGGGTCGGAGGCGCGGCCCGCGACACCACTGGGCGCCGCCAGGGCCCCACACAATGGCTCGCGGCCCCGCGGCGCTTCTTCGAACCGCCATAAAGTGCAGTACAAATGAAACGCAGTAAACGTCGCGCGCAGAGCCCAGCGCCGCCGCTGCAGCGCTGCGAGGGCGTGCGACTCTGTGGGCGCCAGGCTCGCGCACTGCGGGCCGGGCTGGCCGGGGGGTCGCGGCCCGGGGGCCGGCCGGAAGGAGCCGAAGGAGGGCGGCCTGGGCAGGTGCTGCTGACCGCGCCAGGTGGGGCGGGCAGGGCGCCCGGCCGGGCTGAGCTGGTGTGTGTGTGTGTATGTGTGTGTGGGTGAGGGCAGGGGCGGGGGAGGCGGTAGGCGCGTTCCGAGAAAAGCAGGAGGAGGACGGGTAATGCTCGATCCAACGTCCGAAATAACGGGCGCCTGATGGCCGTTAATGAGTGCGTCGATCGCCAGCTCTCCGCGGTGAGTGCGGGTGGGTGAGCGCGGGTGGGTGAGTGCGGGTGGGTGAGTGCGGGTGGATGAGTGCGGGTAGGTAAGTGCGGGAGGGTGAGCGTGAGCGCGGGTGGGTGCTTGCAGGAGGGTGAGCGAGAGCGCGGGTGGTTGAGTGCGGGTGGGTGAGTGCGGGTGGGTGAGTGCGGGTGGATGAGTGCGGGTAGGTAAGTGCAGGAGGGTGAGCGTGAGCGCGGGTGGGTGCTTGCAGGAGGGTGAGCGAGAGCGCGGGTGGTTGAGTGCGGGTGGGTGAGTGCGGGAGGGTGAGCGGGTGTGGGTGAGTGCGGCAGAGTGAGTGCACTCGAGGGTGGGCGAGTGCTGGTGGCGGATGTCTCACCTCACCATTCCGGCGGCAAAACAGGCTCCTTTCGAAAACGAAACTCGCGGAAAGAAAAGCGAGTGCGTGGGCGCAGTTCAGCAGTTGGCCGCCGACCTGACCGACATCGCGCCTCAACGACGGCCGGACCTAACAGTCATGAGCATTTCAAAGTTTAAGTTCCATAAACATTTCAGGTTCGGAAAATGGCTCAAGCTCTAAGTATATGGTGAGGAAGTCATGAGAGGCAGCCATGCGGGCAGACAATGGGTCCCGCGCACACCCCTCACCTCTGCACGTCTCCGGGGTCCGGGGCCAATAAAGAGAAGGGAGAGAATGAGAGGGAGGGAGAGAGAAAGAGGCACAGCAGCACGGGACCCAGAGTGTAAAACTAAACAGTCCGCTGAGAAGTGGCCACTAAACACCTGCATCGGCTCGTGCGCCCTGCGCCTCGCCCGGACAGGTGCAGGCAGCCTGTTTGCTCGCGGCGGGGCGGTGCGGGGCGGGGCGGGGCGG
>NW_026267148.1:2842798-2853759 GCF_000697945.3 Frankliniella occidentalis
TGCGGAGGCGCCGATAACATTATGAACACTCGAGCTAAAGGCTCAGCACCGAGGGGGCAATAACTCCCTTTTGAAGTGTACACATGATTCCCGAAATTCTTGATTCCCGGTGATTCCCGTCCGCTTATAATTGTTACATAGGTTTTTCGGGGGGTTTTAGTGGTACAAAACGCTTATTTCGACTGATTTGTACTTATTTCTCTAGTTTCCCGCTTATTCTAAGCGATTTCTATTGATTTTAATCAATTTTTATCCTGATGATTCCCGGACAGGTGTACACATGATTCCCGGAGTTATTGCCCCCTCGCTCAGCACCTTGTGACCGCGTTTCAACTTTAAGCACGCGCCGTGCAAGGGCGTAAAAGAAAACGATGCAAATAAAAGCAACCGCGTCTAACAGCGAGAGCTGCCTGATATAGCACACACTCGACCTCTTCACGATGTTTCGATCTTTCAAAGGTGCGCACAGAAGGCTTCGTTGTTTTCGTTTTTCCAAGAGTGGACGTCTATGGAGGAGCTCCGCCGCGCGCAGCCGAAGGGCTCAGCTGCTGGAGTCGTATACACGGATACGCAGAGCAGCGCCGGGGACGCCCGCCAGGACTGGTACAAATGACACGGGACCGGCAAGCCTTACAGGGCGCTGGCTGCGCTAGCGAGCTAGGCTCTATCGGTCTGGCCGGAGAGAGGCGCCATTTGTCCCGCGAGCACAATGTGTAGTGTACATCAGGAGGGCAATGGAGGGGAGAGAAAGGGGGGGGGGAGGGGAGGAGGTATAAGCAAACAACCCTCGGGGTAAAGCAACTGCGAGGGATCCATCGCCTCAGCTACCGCAGTCTCGCGACCTGAACACTATGATAAAGTCGAAAAAGTATAGTCTTCTGGAGAACTCGGTACAAAGAGGTGTCTTCGTGTCATTAAAACAAATTACGCATTCCGGCAGCAGAAAGGAAAACCTTACACAATAACGTAGAGCAAAAGTGATGTATTTGTATTCGCGTGCGATTCTCCCGTGCAGACTGGAGTGGACCGAGCAGCAGAGCAGAGCGCCCGCAAAACGCGAAGCGGCCAAACCGTTCGGCCAAGGTCACGCGCGGAATGGGGGCGCCTCGCCTCGTCCTCCGCCCTGCTCCGCCCCGCCCCGCCCCGCCGCGCTCCCCACCGCAGTCCCGTTGTGGCCGGCGTAACGACGCGTGGGTAAGTGGAGCTGCAAACGGCGCAGGCACGCACCGAAATATTGACGCGCAATAATTAATTATTAACCCCCCCCACAAAGATTTACCAATAGCACAACAATAAAGACAGCCGACGCCGCCAGTAGTTTTGATTGCGTCGTAATTGAAATCTGGAAACTTTTGTCGGCAAAAAGAAACAGGGACGTGTGGAACATTTTCGCGATGCGCCCGCACTCCGGCTCCACTGCCTCCACCCCGGCCAAGAGCAGGCGACTACAACTTTTGACCGGCAGCCCAGCAGCGCGGAGTTGGGGCCTCTTTTGGTCCCCCTCTTGGTCACGACCCGGTCGGACCAGGACCGCCCCGGCCGGGCCCCGGCGTCACGCATGCAGTTGGTAATCAAAACTTGGGGACCAGACCAGCTTGCATGTCCTCCAGGTCCCCCCGCCATGCCACTCCCGCGGCGTGGCGCGGTCGCACGGGACGGCCGTAAATCTTGGGTGACGGGGCCAACTTCCCTCATTCCCAGCCGTGTCACCCGCCGCCCCCGGCCGCCCCCGGCCCGTCATCTCCGCGGCCAGCAACCCGCGGCCATAGCGAGAGAGGCAGCCATGAGTGACGTAATTAACACATTTAGTCCGCACGACCACAATGTGGTCACGGTTTGCTGGGTCATCCCGACGACCCCGAATTGCGAATGTGTCAAACGGCAGTGCTTCACGAGGGAAATAAATAAAATGCGTTTGACCATGGAACGTCGGCAGGGCCAGCAGGACCAGGCGGGGAGGTGGCTATGTCCTTCACAGTACGGGCCAGGCACGGTCGAGTCGGTGTGTTGTGACAAAAAGTAAGACGGAGCCGTTCGGCGCAAACACCGTCCATGCACCTCCGTGCCGCGTTCGGTCGGCTGAATGTCGAACGCACGAGCAGTTTTTACGGCAGTTAATGACTCTGCAAAGGTAGGGTGAGTAGCAGTGGAGGTGGATGGGAGAGGGGGGGGGGGGTGAGGGACGTGAGTAGTGAGCAGTCGTTATAGAGTGCTGTACGACAGCGCGACCGCCGCGCCGCCGCAGGGCAGCACAGACGAGACGGGGAAACACAGGCACACACAGTAGCCTCGTCATCAGTATCGACTGCTGGCGCTCCGCAACACAACTAATGCAGAACATGAAGGGATGAATTGTGCTTTATTCCTGTTTCTGTTCTACGTAACCTGGGGGCAATAATCGCGGCTGTCAGTTGTTTTAAACAAGCGCGCACTCGCGCGAAATGGATGGGGGGAAGAAGAGTTCTGTGAAATAAATGCGCCATATAGCAGGTCGACACGACAGGGACGGCTCAGAGTGAGTAGCCCGACGCAAGCCGAGCTACTGGTTTAACGTCGACACCTCAAGGACATTTATCCTCCCCCTCCCGCCCTCTGCCGGGCATGTTGGCCTAGCCTGCCGGGGTGACTGCCGGTAGTCCTAAAGTGGTCTAGGAATCGATGGACGTGCTTGCAGGCAGGCAAGGCAGGGGGGCCGGGAGCGGCCAGGCCAGGCCAGGCGGCTGGTGGCCCGGGGGGGCTGGCTGTGAGTGCTGAGTGGACGCGACAGATCACCGCACGGACACTCCGCCCGGATTGGAGAGTGAACGCCAAAGGGGACAAGAGGCGGCCGGTCGGCCGGTCGGCCCGGGCAAAAGGGGAGCTGGTCCATCCACCACAGCACACGGCGATCGGCCATCCAACGTGATGGACGCGACATGGACGAGCTGGCACGAGGAAGTCTGGCCGAGCTGCTTTCAGTTAACTGGGGGGTTGACTAGGGTTGACTGGGCGGGAGAGTTATCGGGGATAATTCGACCCTCCCTACGCACAAGCGGTTATCTTTTTGAGTGTGGCAGACAAACGGTTATCTTTTTGAGCGTGGCAGACAAACAGCTATCTTTTTGAGCTTGGCAGACAAACGGCTATCTGCTTTTCTTGGAGGTTAGGGTTGTCCACGTTTATATTGAATAACTCCCGAAGCAAGAGACATAAAATTACCGTGTAAGAAATTTCCTGCTTTGACAACCGCAAAGAATAATTGGTTAAACGCTCATAGTGTTCCATAACCTCTACTGTGAGATATTAGAACCCAAAGTCGCGAGGTGGGAAAAGCAGTTAGCCGTTTGTCTGCCCAGCTCAAAAAGATAGCCTTTTGTCTGCCACGCCCAAAAAGATAGCCTTTTGTCTGCAACGCCCAAAAAGATAGCCACTTGTACGTAGGGAGGGTCGAATTGGAAACGGATCATAATAAAGCTTTTCCCGGCCAGCAGGGAACGCGCAAGCGCAAGCACGGGGGGCGAGCAAGCGAGCAGCACCAGAGAGAGAAGCGGGAGGGAAGAGCGCACTCCACTCCAGAACACCTCTTAAACACCCCGCCCGCGGCCCGTCGGAATCGACTACAAATTCGCTCGCCGGAGCACAAGCGCGGGGAATTCATTAAGGTTAAAGTTGGGGGATAAATCACTGAAAATTATGCAGCACCTGTTTAACTCGCGGCCGGCCGAGTCGACCTTCCGCCTCCCCCTGCGCGCGGCCGCCGCGCCCCGCCACTGCCGGGCAGGGGAGGGATGAAGGGGATGGAGGAGGGAGGGGAGGCTCGTCAGCGCAAACGGAAGAGAATTGCCGTGTACAGCGACACCGCGACACGCGCTGCTGCTGGTGGTGGAGGGGCACAACTAAACACGCCTATAATCCATCGGAGCGGAGGCCGTGCGCGCGAACACCGCGGGGGGAAATCGCTTTACTCCAAATGAAAAAGGCAGATAATCTTGCCGCGTCACGGCCACACACTATTTTTATAAATAAGGTAAAAAATGTACAATTCACAGCTTTATCAGCTCAACAGACTCTAAAAAAAATCCAGAGTGAGCAATGTAAATTGTTATATCAAATCACATTCCGTGTTCACAGATTTATCAGCGATCATAAAGCCATGCACAATGATTCACCAGTGTGCATGTCATCCTCACGTTCAGGTGTTTTTTTTTTGTTTTTCTTTTGCAGAAAAAGCAGAGCAGCAGAAAAACGTAAACGTGAGCATGGCACGCACAGTGAGAAATCAGTGCAGCGTTGCGGGATTGCATAACCTTTTGGCAGCAGTGGCCATGACGACAGGCAGAGGGAGTTGTCACACCCAACATTGCATAGCGTCCGCTTTGCTAGACCCGGCACAGTACGCTCATTGAAAAAAAAAATCAGCGTGCATGTTGGTTGAGATATCGCAGAGGAGTTACTGTTTTTTTTTTTGAATTTTGTGGATTTAACTGCGGCTTCGATTTCGGGATGTACCGTATAGGTGATGTATGATAATAAAATACAAATATTAAAAAAAAAGGAAACAAGGGAGGCAAACAAGCCGGGCAGTAAAGCCCCACCACCACGCACCACCATGCCCGCTCGCTCGCTCGCCTCCCCTCCAGCTGTTTATTCGCGAGTCCCACAAACACCCCGTTACGCACCTCGTTGCGCCGCCGGACGAAATATTATAAAGCCGATACGAGGCGGCCACGCGAACAATAAACGGGGGCGCGGAATAATTTGAAAAGTGAAAAGGGCGTAAGTTCTCGGACTTGCTATTGGACCTGCGCCCTTTTCACTTTTTACCAGTGAATTCCACATGTACGTATTTACACGGTAAGAGCGACTGCCTGGGAATGACGACCGGAACTAATTGCTCTGAAAGCCGCAAGCACATTCAGCTTGCTTTAGGCTACTATTTCCAAGCAGTTACCTGCTTTATATCACGGTTTTTTGGGTAGAGAGAGGTTCTTGACCAAGGAAGGGTTTTTCTGGTCGGGGGTTGACGCCGGAGTTGCGGAGCTCTCAGCTGCGCACTGTATTTCAGTGACTTATGTGGCTGTAGCTATGTTCACATTTGTGCGAGGGACGGCACAACTTTTCGTTGGCAGGACTCTCTCTATATAAACTCCCACAGAGGTAAAAGCAGAGGCAGTCACGAATTATAGCGCTCTTTTGCCCTCCGAAAAGTTTGAATTTAGTTGCCTAAGAACATTTCATTCCTTTCAGTAGACTCGAGTCTCCCTCCTGTTCCAGAAGGGCCGGATCTTTCCAGTTGTTTTATTTACAAGTTAAGTAAAGTACGAAAAAGCAGAAGGCAGCAATCTTTAATAATTTCTGGATCACGGGGAAAATGAATGCTTCGATGTCATTAAAATAAAAGGAACAGAGGGCAGACACTTGACGGCCACAACCCAGAAAAATGATTTCCTGTTTCAAGTGCATGGCGACACACGATCAAATTTACTCTTCAAACAAAGGCAATATTGTCCTGAGAAGAACATTCTTCTCTTACAGCATTAAAGATAATATCTGTCGTTGTTTCAAGAGTCTGTTCTTGAAAGCAAGAAACAGTTTTCCTGCTTCTGGTTACGTACACCTTTCTAAGCTGTTTGCCAAGTTGATTGTTACTCCTGCGCTTACGAGTTTACTTAATTCAATAGGGGAGTGTGTATAACAATACTCGCCGTGGTAGGACCTGCTATCCTCCCAAGTGGCTGCGCTACCCTCCGGGCGCCCCTGATAAGCGCAAATCCCCTCGATAAGTCCACGAGGGTCGCAACCACAGCGAGCGGTGGTTCACGAGGTGTGCCGTCCTGGGGGGCCACCAGGTCGCAAGGTCTCCCCCAACACAAAACCCGCGGCCCCTCGGGCACTTTGGAAGTGATAATAAAATCCACATCGTTCAAACACTTGTTATTCGCACATCACAAAAATAAAACATTTCCTCCGTAACAAATATAAAATTGTACAAATATTCCGCCGACCAACAAAACTGTCGTGACGATGGCGAAAAGACGCCACGAGCCGACAGGATAATTTGCGACATGCACACGATTTTTGTTTGAGCATCATAATAAAAATGTTCCGCCTCAGTTTATCGATTTGCTGTCATCCTTTGCGTCTCATTGCAATATCGTCCCGATAGTAAGTCGATAGAATATTGGATTCGCGAATTAGGACGTTGTGGAGCGATAAATAAATCGTGCCATTCTACCGCGCCCATAGTTTGTAGTGCAGAAGAGGCGATTACGCCGTTATTTCCTGCCCTTTATTTTAAATGCTGTACCGAATGCGGGCGTGCACACGAATCAGTATGAATCGTATGCCACATATTCACCTTACTTGGGTAATATTTGTGAATTGCTGCAGGTAACTTAACTACTTTTTTACCTGATAGCCGGAAAATCAAGTGTCGAAAAGGAGTAAGATTATCCGGAACCCAACACAAACTACTTTCTTATACAGACGACGCCCGGGTCACGCGCGCCACCAGCAGCAAGCGACCCGACCAGCTGGAGCTGAGTGGGGCGCGGCGGGCGCTGCGCGGCGGGGCGGGGCGGATGGGGTTGGGTTGGGATGGGGCGAGGGGTGGGGCACAGTGCCACCCTCCCCTCGACGGGCGCCACTCGACAAACTTCAACAAACCTTGGCCAAAGACCGCGTGCCTCGGCGGCCTGGCGCCAAAGGAGTGAAGGAGTGGATATAGGGAGGAGCGCGGCTGGGCGGGGGGACAGGCCACGGCCTAGGGCCGTTTAGCGCCGCCCGATTTCACAGGGAAAGGGGAGAAACTCATAAAGAAGTCATCACTGGGAATAAAAGCAGTTTGCTCGCCGCCTCCCGCCTGCTACCCCCTCTCTCCTCTCTTCACCTCTTACCACGTCGTCGCCGCGGGTTTTATCCATATTGAATACGCCGCTGCCCCGCCCCCTTACTCCCCCACCCAACCCACGACGTGATGTAACAGATCTAAAACCGTGCGGGGATAAAACAACAACAACACAACAGCAACAGCAGCTACAGCTACAGCAACACGAACGAAACGGCAAAAGGCATTACCCGCGTTGTTTGATTTTCAGTATTGTTTCCGGAGCGCCGCCGCCATCCGGCAAAATAAGGGATTAGAATCGCTGCTGTGTGCGTTTGTACGCCAGAGCCCCCCAGCGAGCGCGGCCGCCTGTGGCGTGGCGTGGCGCGGCATGGCGTAGCTGGGCGATGATGAGTGTAATTGGGGATCCGATAACAACTAGCGCCGCGCCCAAATGTGCTTAGCGTTATACGCATCGCGTCACGGGATTAGCACCCGGGCGCCGCGCCGCCGCCAGCGCTGCAGCGCCGCGGCCGACACTGCCGACAACAACGGTGCACAAGCAGTTCCTCGCGAGGGCGGGAGGCGCGGGCGGAGGCTCGCGGGAGCAGACCCCAAATACCGTGTGGAAATAAAAGTAAAAATGAACACGGTGGCGTAACGACAGCAGAGGGGCATGTGTGACGCTGACGGCTACGAGCAAAATAACAATCATGATAAGGCCGTCGTCGTCGTTCATGGAATCAACCTTAACAAAAAACGAAAACAAAAAGAAAGGTCAGAGGTCAGAGTGCAGCTTGTGTGGTGTGGATGGAAAGCACTAGGGCAGATGGGGCAGAGCGGGGCGGAGCGGGGCAGCGTGCACACGGCCCACCCCTCGCCCTGGTGTCCCTTGGGGTCAAGGACGCCCCGCCCCGCCCCGCCCCGCCGCAGTCATGACGGCCCGTGGCGGCGACAGGACAGGACGGCCAGCAGGCACGCTGATCATTATTGTCGTGCGATTAGTCCCACCCTCCGCTGCAGCAGCACACACTCCCCGCAGTATGAATATGCATGCACTGCGCGTGCGTGCGTGAGCGAGAGAGAGAGGGGGAGATAGAAAGAGGGAGAGGGAGAGAGGGAGGGAGAGAGGGAGAGAGAGAGAGAGGGAGAGGGAGGGAGAGGGAGAGGGAGAGAGAGTGGGAGAGACTGAGCAAGAAAGCGGTAGAGAGCGAGAGAGAGAGCGAGAGAGAGCGAGAGAGAGAGAGAGAGCGAGAGAGAGAGAGCGAGGGAGAGAGAGCGAGAGAGAGAGCGAGCGAGAGAGAGAGCGAGAGAGAGAGAGAGCGAGAGAGAGAGAGAGCGAGCGAGCGAGAGAGAGAGAGCGAGAGCGAGAGAGAGAGAGAGAGAGAGAGAGAGGCCATGAGGAGAATCCGCGCGTAATTGGTCGACAAAGCGCCCCGCTGTAGTGCTTACAGCGAGCTCTGCGTCCCCGCCCCGCCCGAGCGATAGGATAGTGCGGTGCCAACAAGCTGGCGCGGGACTCACCTGCAACAACAGACAAACCCACTTTGGCAGCGGGAAGGGGGAAGGGGGAGGGGAAGAGGAGGACACGTCCGAGAGTGGGCAGAGCGCGCTGGGTGCATGCACACAGTGCTCCGCGTCACTTGAAACAAAACGAAAGGAAATACGCGCGTGCCTCATATTTCTTCCACCTACAACGGGTAGGATGAGATGGGTTACGCTCGGAATAACTACTCTCTTCACTGCCACATCGCGGTTGAGGGCGACGAGCGACGGCGCTTAAACACATTCTTATGGTGACGATGCCGCGCGGGCAAGGTGACCGAGCGACGCAGCAAGAAGACGAATCGGAAACCGTCGCGCGGTCGTGTGAAGCGACGAGTGCGGACGCGCGGAGTCACTGCCCCGCCCCGCCCCGCCGGGCCTGTTTACACGCTGCCGCGGACAGGCAAGCCCGGGGGGCAGCCACCACCACCACGACCGGGGCAAACGCTCGCAGAAAACAAAAGAGCGGGCGTGTCATTCGGCGAACACGTTGATATGTAACTCGACGCGACGGTCGTCGCCACCACCAACGGCCCCGCACACGGCCCATTCACGGGCGGCCCCGCGCCGCCCCCGGCCGCGCCGCCCCCGGCCCGCCCCCTGTATCACCGATAATGGGGTGGAGGGAGGCCCCGGCTGCGGAAGCAGGAAGGCGAAGAAATAAGGAGGAAGAGGAAGTCTTGGGGCGCGAGGCGCGGGGCGGGGGGAGCGTGGCGCGCGCGGGAGGATCAAGTAATTGGGCGTGAAATTGCGCAGTACCGGCGGGAGCCTCTTACAAACTAACAAAGTCCTTCCTCCCCGCACCGCACCGCCCCCGCGTTAAATACGCGGCACCGCCGCCCGCCCCCGTCATATTCCGCGGCAAAGTTTCCAACGAGCGACGCGACACGCGCGCGCTCGGGATGCCGAGAAGTCCCGCAGCGCTGCTTGGAGCTACGGCGGCAGGCGGCGGCAGCTGTGGCGGAGCACCGCAGAGCAGCACAGCAGGTGGACGCAGTGCGGCGGGGCGGGGCGGGGCGGGCAGAGGGCTCGATTGCTAATTTGCTCGCGGCCTCGATGGCACGGGCGGCGGGGAGGCGGAGCAGCGGGGGCCGTCCCACTCCCGTAGAGAGGAGCGATGAAGTGATCGCCTCGCTGGCTGCTCGCGCGGGTTAACTCCCTTCTGCTGCTCCCAGAGTTTTAGTAAACTATCGACGACACGCCCACAAAACCCCACGCGCGTGTCAAATATGTACATGGCACATATAGCGGGGGTGTTTCGGCGCGCACACACACACGCACACAGACGTGCGGGTCGCGATACTTGACCTTAAATTGTGTACCGCTTGTCGCTGCGCTGCACAGAGAGCGGAAAGGGGAGGGGAGGGGGGGGCGTCAGCCGCTTCTGCGTGGGCGCCCCTACGCGGGGGAGGCACCGCTGCGTGGGGGCGCAGCAGCGCAGCCCGCCAAAAACGAAAGAGTTTTGCTACTGCGTACAGCAACAGTGAAATGGTTGGCTGTTGGAGTAAATTTTGTGTTGCTTTGCAAAAATGTTGCCGCAGTGCACCACCGTTATCAGAACTTTTGGATCGTTTCTATCAAACGCTCTTTTATGGGTTAGAGAGCGATCTCTCGGAGGCGACAGAGTGAAACGTGACAAACGCAGCTTTATTCCCCCTCTCTTCTCCTTTATTCATCACTTAAACGGTCTTAGTGAAAAGGAGTTAATAAAGATAACAAACAAAAATTGCTAAAGGCACCCGCTTTTTATTCCGAATCGTTCCAAGCGTCTCTGCCATCGTCGTCATTGTCTGCGATGCGATAGAGCGCCCGGACCGCCCGGAGGTTAGGCAGCTCCGCCGCACGGCGCTGCGCGATGCGGCGGCGGCGGCCAGCCTCCCAGGCGCTAGGCGACTGTGACTCGGCGCTGGCCTGGCCCAGCCCGCCCCCCGCCCTCTCTCATGGTACTCGACCCAGATCAAGATCAGAACCAGAGCAGCTCCCCGAACCGGCCTCCGGGCCTATGGGTGACCTGCTCGGCTCGCTTCACGCCCGCAGCTCCTTGCAGCGCACCGTACGGGTCCAACGGGCAGCCACACGGGCAGGGTGAACATTAAGCGGTTCACTTCAACTTCAACGACGATTTTAACGACTGCTTGTTCATAGCGGTGCGTGGGGCAATTTACTTCCCGGGAAGCTGCCTTCGCTTCTGGGCGTGCGCACGATGTCCACACTTTGTTCTAAGAATGTAATCAGGGTGTCCACAATGTCGCCTGATCACCGTGTCCCGACCTGCGTCCTCACTGCGTCCTCGCGGTGCCCTGGGGAGGGAGAGGTACGCACCTGGAGACACCGGTGAGGCGAGCAGCCCGTCAGTGCCGGAGAGCGGCACCGTCCGCTGGCCCATTGGAGGGCGAGCAGCTTCCAGGAAGCGCTGAGCAGGCTTCCAAACGTCATCAACAAGTTGGCGCGGGCGCGCCGCGGACCGTGGCGGCGGCAGAGAGCGTCACCGACATGAGGCGAACAGCGGAGGGGGGGCAGCGCTCGGGGCAGCGCGTGGGCAAAAGGGTAGAGAGCACGGCCAGAGGTGGGAGAAGGTTAGGGGTGCGCGAGGAGAGAGAGATAGAGAGAC
>NW_026267148.1:2854680-2857414 GCF_000697945.3 Frankliniella occidentalis
GAGACAGCGACCCCCGCGCACTCGAGGAAGGATCCGACGGAAATAGAAGGAGCGGGCGGCGCGAGTGCGTGTGTGCACGTGTGCCGGCGGGAGGGGGGGGGCGCTTTAAGCCCACGGCCCGGCCCAAGAGCGCTAGAGCGGGCGGCTAAAGGCGCGAGGTACACACCACCTGGAGTCGGAGGCCGCGTTACTACAACGCGACGTGCCCGCCCGGAGGCCCGGAGGCCCGGAGGGTACAGCAGGTGTGGCCCACAGTACTGAACACTGCGCAAGGAGTACTTCTGTAGGAGGACTTCACTGTGCAGGTAGAGGGGCAGTCAGGAGTTAAGAGTGCTGAGAAAACGTCCCGTCTCCACTGGCATTTTGTGGGGTCACTCCATTTGGCGACCGATAACATATGTTAAATTCATGTAATCACTTGACGACGGGTTCTCCCACGGGCGTGGCGGCCCCGTGTGACTTCCGGTACATTGTTTGCCCCCTTCCGCCGCGGAGTAACCCACTGCTCCGCGGGTGGCGTACTTTATGGCGAAGCTGACGGGAGGTGGGAGTTGGCGCCAAACAAACGGCGTGCAAGCCACCGGGTGGGCCGTCACTGTTCTCGCTCGTTGGCGGCCGGCCGGGGTAGGGCGGAGGGCGCTGCAGTGTTTTTTCGTGAGTTGGCATCATTGCTGCTCACGGCATTGGAACGGCCAGAGCCAGAGAGGCGGGCAGGCCCGCGCCTGGACGCAGCTAGAGCCGTTATGCAGCCCGGGCCAGGCCGTGGTGGGGCGTGGCGTGGTGGGGCGGAGCTGCGCACGGCTCCGCTCTACTTGAGTTGACACGGCGGGGCAGAAGTCAACCCGGAGCGACACGCCGCCACGCCCGCCGCGCCGCGCTCGTGCCTGCCGCTGATGATTGTTATTTGAGCCGCCACCGCAGGGCGGACCAGCAGCGCCAGCATCGCCAGCAGCCAGGCCAGCCGCGCGTCAGGCGTAGAGGACCCCATTGACGAGTTCTAGCGAGAACTGCAAAAAGCCTCTCGGGATAGATAGATACGTCATTCGAACGTAACACATACCAACCACCAACCACTACACGTCGTCGATAAGCCAAAGCCGAGGCGAGAGTCCCTTTTCGTACTTACACTTGCATGAAAACGCGATAGTCGGATAGTCGTATTTTGCGAAGTGACAAAACCTTGAAATCGGCAGGAGAGTTTCTCACACACTCACAATGAAAAGGGCCAATTTTGTAATGAGGAGGGATGATTGTGTTTTTAAGCACATCACAAACCGATGCAAATTTGTCTCCACACACAAACTAAATAGAAATAAACAAGTTATTTGTACTTAGGCTAGGTTACGACCTCTAACTTTTCAGATACTAATTTGCATTCAGTCGAGAGATGCTTAAGAATAACACATCCCCACTGGATACAAAAATCATTGCCCTTTCCCATTTGGAGTGCTTTGTTTACAAAATACGTATGTATCCGGTTATGGAGGAAAACGATTTTTGCTCTCCGCGCTCTCGCTCACGTCCGTTCTGCGAGCGGCTATAAGTGAGATATGCCGATCAACTCCCCCCACTTTCTTTAATCGGAGACCCCCTCCCCTCCCCCACACTCGTTGGGCGCCGTGGCACCTGCGGGCCGCGCTACGCTACGCCACACTCCGCCACGCCACGCCCCTCTTCGCTGACAGACACACATCCGCGTTGGCCGGCCTCACGGGCCTCACTGGCGGCGATCCTTATCGGACCCGAAACAAAAGCGCGGCGCCCAAACGACTCGATATCAATCGAAGGTTAATCCGATTCGCGGGGCTTTTCTGCCCTAAAAGAGCAGTAAAAGCAACGGGCGGCCGCCCAGATAGAAAGAGAAGGAAGGGGGGGGGGGCGCAGCTGCGCCGCGTTTAACGACCACAAGACCACGCTCCATATACCAGTCTCCTAAAGGTTCCATTACAAGAGATACGGAGAGGACCACGCACGCAGCACTACTACTGTCGACCTCGAGGCTCACCTTGGTGGTATCCCGGCGGCGGGTCGTGGTAGGGCGGCGGCCGGTCCGGGTAGGGCGGCGGGTAGGGCGGCGGGCAGCCGTCTCCATAGGGCTGCAACGGCGGCGGCAGCGGCGGCGGGGCTCCGAAGGGGCTCTCGGCCGGTCCAGGCGGGTGCGGCGGGTAGCCGTGGTGCATGAGGTAGGGGTGCTGCAGGGCGGGCGGCGGCGGCGGGCCCGCGGAGGGCGGCGCGCCGGGAGGACCGTCGGGCGGCCTCATGCTGGACAGGGCCACCAGCGGCGTGTAGGGCGCGTTGCTGCTGCCGTTAATGTTGCCGTTGGCGTTGTTGCCCACGGCGCGCTGCACCTGCGAAACACACAGATCGATATAGAGATACATTTCCCCCCCACTGCTTCCAGTAGTATTCCCACTGCGAAATCATCGGAACCAAACATGTGTTTGTCAGATGTTCGCCCGGCTGAACTGACAAATATTCGATATATCAACTTCTGATTCATCGGCCTCCGACGACGGCACAAGCGGCACTTCCAACTCCCTCAGCCCAGCCCAGCCCCACCCCTCCCACCCTTGTGCGCCGCCCATTGCGGCGTCTACTCTCCATCCCCCTTCCTCTCCCCGTCGCGGTTCCGGTCGCGTCGACTCGATCTGCCGATTCATAATTCAGAGGAAATCCGCGTTCACCCTGCCTAACGACGCAGCTTAAAGTGTATCGTAGATATTGCCCCGACCCC
>NW_026267148.1:2857495-2859395 GCF_000697945.3 Frankliniella occidentalis
GCCCCGCCCCGCCCTGCCCCGTCCCTGCCTCTGCTCAGCCCCGATGACGTCCACATCATCCATCACTCTATCGACCTACTAGTGTGTTGCCCTCCTCGTCGCACACGATGGAAAAAGAGGTCCAAGAGGGTCAGGGTGGGGTGAGCCTGGTATTGCGGGGCGGGCGGGAGGTGGTGAGGGTGGGTAAAGGTTCTCTCTCCGCCACAACTACTACAACACGGCGAGGGTGCCAAGTCTATCAACAGAATTCCGATGGAGCGCTGCTCCGCCATTCGTTACACAACGCCCCGTATTCATTACTCTTCTCGCGATGACTGGCGGCGGCGTGGGCGAGCTGGCTGCTGGCTGCGGGCGAGCGAACGAGCGAGCGAGGCGCAGAGCGCCCCGGCGGTAGGCCGCCCGCTGGGCGCGCCGGCCCGGCGGGACTGCCTACGCGCCGCCCGCAGGCGCTCGCCACGCCGCCCTATTGGTGGTCGTTCCAGCTCAGAGATCTTTTGAGGCCTGGATGACCGTGATGGCCCACTCGGTAGAGGACTAAACCACTAAAGCCATAGTACTTCGAGTACTTCTAACTAGAACACCATCATTCGCCCACACAACCCATTACCTATTCATCTACGCTCGGCTCTTTATCTAACATGAAAATGTTAACCTATACGGTCAACGGCAAAACAAACTATGCGTAAATTCGAACGTAACTCTATTTAGACTTTGATGAAATCCATATTATAAACTGAACTGGCGCCCGGGCCGGCGGCGGTGAGCCCACCCTCCTGGCGAAGTGAGTTTTGTACCATATGTGGGACGCTGGGCGTCCTGAATGCATCGCGCTGAGCCATGTCGGGGTCCTCGCCAACACAACACACACCTCACCACACCCCGCCACACCAAACCCCAACAACAGTCACGGCGGCAGTGGGTCTGATGCTCTGCTCTGGGCAGCAGACAGAGCAGGGAGGCTTAATGTCTGAACCGAGCGAAAATCCTTTCGGTGTGAAACAGCAAGCGGATTCCTCCCGCTACAGTCGGTGTTGCTCGCCCACTCCCCGCCATCCCCCCACTAAGTTGTGAATAACTCCCCGCGGCCAGCACCTCTCATTTTATTAAAAAGTCGCTCCAGAGAAAAGAAATTGAAACAATGCCAGGCGAAATCGAGCCTTGAAGGGCAGCAGAGCGTAGCGAGCAAGACCGTAGACTAGGAGGAGGAGGAGGAGGAGGTAAGCCGTGAGCCGTCCGTCTGAAAGCTCAAAGCAGGAGCCTTTTTGTCTCTCGCGAAGGGAAGCGATATAGACGGAGGGAACTCGGCACGCCGCTTCTGATTCCATGTGAAACGTGCGCCGCCAAAAGCGAGAGAATTAACGGGGGAAGAGGCGAGACGGGGCCGGGTCTGTTCGCGGGAGGTCATGTTTAAGTTTAAGGAACAAAAACTTTTCCAAAGCCAGAGAGAGAGAGACCCAGCAGGAGGAGGGGTGGTCGGGCACGGCGGGGTGGGCGCGCGCCCCCGATCCATAAGTACTTGCGTTGATGACAAAGAGGGAAGCCCCTCGCCGTGACCTTGGGGCCTGGCTGGCGAGGTCACCGACGCTGCTCTCCCTGTATACAGCGCCGCCGCCCAGCTCACTCCCTGCTCCTCCAGCCCCGACGGCTTGATGGAACGGGCCGCACGCGCGCGTGCTTCGATCTACTCTCGAATGCCTCTGGCCGGCGGTCAGCGCCATCCCAGTCCCCTCCCTCTCCGTGCCCTGTTCAGCCCGGGGGCGTACAACACACACACACGCACGCACACGCACACACACACTGACGAAGGCCGCGGTGTGGGGATATTGACGCTCCGACGATCCGAGCGGCAAGTTTATAGGTGTCGCCAGGGCACTTCCACCCTGCCGCCCCACCCCACCCC
>NW_026267148.1:2859770-2868404 GCF_000697945.3 Frankliniella occidentalis
GGGGCCTGGCTGGCGAGGTCACCGACGCTGCTCTCCCTGTATACAGCGCCGCCGCCGCCGCCCAGCTCACTCCCTGCTCCTCCAGCCCCGACGGCATGATGGAACGGGCCGCACGCGCGCGTGCTTCGATCTACTCTCGAATGCCTCTGGCCGGCGGTCAGCGCCATCACAGCCCCCTCCCTCCCTCCCCGTGCCCTGTTCAGCCCGGGGCGTACAACACACACACACACACACACGCACGCACACGCACACACATACTGACGAAGGCCGCGGCGTGGGGATATTGACGCTCCGACGATCCGAGCGGCAAGTTTATAGGTGTCGCCAGGGCACTTCCACCCTGCCGCCCCACCCTACCACGCTCTACCCCGCCCTGCCCCGCCCGGCCCCACCGGGGCCAACGGTCTGACCTGCTGGTCCTCGCTTTAGCGGTCATCCTCCTCCCGTTTTACTACCCTCCCCGTGGTGCTGCGGGGGTGGAGCGGGAGTTGGCGTGGCGCAACGCGGCCTTGGGGGCCTCGACAGGGTGGGCGGGGCGGGGCGTGGTGGGGCAGTATCAAGTTCGTTCGAATACGCATGCGAGTCGCTGATAAGGCCCAAAAGTGCTGGCCGTGCGGCGCGTCTCGCGTAAGTACACGGCATTCTGGGATACGATAGGGCCCCGCCGCGGGCGGGACAGTAGGCTGCCGCTGGCAAAAAGTATATGCGTAGCCATTTCACAATTCGCATACGCAAGTTTCATAACACTCTCGCGATTGTTTTCGTTTTCACTATCCAACACGGGTTGTCATGATCCTGAAACTAAAATTGGCTTTGAATGTTTAACAAAATCAAACAAGTGATCATTTTGTCTCCCCCACTAACAAGGTCAAAAATAATATTTATTTGAAATAAATATCTCCCTTTTTCTTTGTTTCAGAAAAGGCCCATTCCATCATGTCCCTTGGCACAACGTACATATTTTGTGAGTGGGAAACGCGCCGCATTCATCAGCGTTCAGTGGTGCGCCGCGCGTGTGTGTAAGTGTTACGAGCTCCCCTACATGACATCCCATCCCCCGACAGCGCGGCGTTTCTGCTACAAACCCACCGCCCCTCGCCCCTCGCCCCTCGCCCGCGCCCCAGACCAAGCCTTTTACGACACGAAAAACGGCTCGCCCCGCCAGCTCCGGACGGCCTTAGCGGGCCTTGCCCTCCGTGGCCGGCCCGCTGCCCCCCCCGCCGCCCGACCCCCTCCTCAGCGCCATCCCACCCCATCCGCCAGGAGTGGGTTGCCCCCGCCCCCCGCACAAGCTTTTTATCAGCCCATTGAAACCTCTGCGTTGGCTCCGACCCTTTCCCTCCCACTCCTTTTCGCCCATTTTCCAGCTCTCTGAGCAGGCGTGGGGTGGGTGGAAAGGGGGGAGAGGACAGCACGGTGTGCCCGGGCGAGCGCGCGCCCTCTGGAGATGGCCCTCTTGCCCCTGACAGAGTTGAGTCCCCTTAACACGTCGGCCACCCCGTCCGGCCAGAGCCCCCGCCACCAGACGGCCCGCTCGCTGCGTGACGGGGGCACAGCGGGGTGGGGCGGGGCGAGGCGGGGCGGGGCGGAGGCGGAACGCCCCGACCCCGAAAAGTAAGCCCCCAATCGCAGTCCGCCCGTCCCACGCCACCCCCGGTGTCGCCGCGCGCGAACAGACTCGCGCCCACTATCGGCCGTGAGCTCCACGCGGGTGGGGATCCCCTCTCCCCCCCTCTCCTAACCATTAGCCGGGCAGTAATCGCAGGGGGGTGTTTGTTTCTCGTCGGCTGTAAATGCATTATGTATTATTCGCACGAAACAACGCGGATGGACCTGTTAGAGTATTCAGTCGACTGTTTGTCTCTGTCTTTCTGTGTGTCTGTCTGTCTGTCCGTCTGTCTGTCTGTCCGTCGTTTTGTCTTAGGGTTTAGACTGGCCGCGATTGTCAACTGTTTGGCACTGTTCCTTTTTCCTCGGTCCGGAATCGCCCAGAAACCTTGCCAGCCAGGGTGCACAGAAGTACCCATAAAATATCAGGTTATAGTCCTGGATCTGGGTGGTTTCTAACCGAGAGAAAAGGACCAGTGCCAAACATCTGACAATCGTGGTCATTCTATACCCTGCATCTGTCTGTCTCTGTCCCTCTGTCTCTCGGTCTCTGTCTGTCTATCTGTCTGTCTGTCTGTCTGTCTGTCTGTCTGTCTGTCTGTCTATCTGTCTCTCTCTCTCTCTCTCTCTCTCTCTCTCTCTCTCTCTTTCTCTCTCCCCCCCTTTCTCCTACGCACGCACGCGCTGCGAACGCCTGGATCGCGAATGGCTAATGCGCCTCCTCCCCGTCCCATCGCCACCCTTTTGTTTCCCGGCGAGCGGTTAATTAACGTCGATAGAATGGGGTTCAAGTTGCCGCAAACTTCGTCACTCCGCACCGCGCTACGGCAATCAGCCCCCCCCTCTCCCCTTCCTCCTCAAACCGACCGACAAAGGTAAACGCAGCTCAGGGCTTTTACTCCGGCGCAGGTTTTAATAAGGCATTCTCACCCCTGAATTTGTATTTTCAAAAAAAGTGCGTGCGGAGGGAACAAAAAAAATTGCTGACTTACCGATGTTTTCGTTTGCCTTCGTATTAGAAAGTGTCATGGCGGTTCTGCCACTTCCCTCCCCTCATCAACAGCGCACGTTGTGCTATCCGATCTGACATGAAAGTTTCTCATAACAACCAGAGCGTGTTTGGCTTGGCAAGTGAGAGCCGCGGTAAAAGCCGCTCTGTAAACTGCTACATCGGGGGTTTCGCTCTTTTCCACTATTGTTTCAAACAGCCCCCGCGTGGTGTCACCAGCCCCCCCGAGGCTGTAAGCTGTAAGTAGCCCTCGGCTGTAGCATCGCGCACCCACTCCTCCCCCTCCCCTTCCCTTCAACGTGAAGCCCAACACGCGCCCAGCGGGAGGCAAGATGGAGTGTTCGGCAGCAAGGGCCGCCGCGCTGCCCTAAATTTCAGCCGTCAGTGAGGCCCTTAGAGTTAATTCCCGGCAACACCTTTCCCTCCTTTCTTCTTCTCTTCGTTCGCCGCGCGCCCACGGGCGTCGTTGCTCCACCTCCTACTCCCTCCTCCGGCTTTACTCACTCTTGTCCTCCTTTCCTCCTCTCCGGGGGCGGCGCCGCCCCCACGGCCCCCTACCCCCTCGTTCGCGGGGTGAATAAACATGTTTCTTGCGGAGCCGACAGTAACGCGTGCTTGAATGTCGTTGCCACACCTCGTCGCGCCGCACGCGGCCCCCGCCCCGCCCCCGCCCCGCCTCGACGGCGCCCCTCCACGCCCCCGCGACTTCCGCGTCCGCGACCGCGGCAGGGCGCGAGCGAGCGCGTACGGAGCAAGCCGCTAGTTTTTTTATGACGCTTACTTTGTGCGACTGCAACAGGCACGCGACGGTCGGAGGGACGGAGGACGGACGGGGCGGGGCGGCCAGAGTGGTCCGGCCGAGTTATGGGCGTATTATTTTGCTTTACTGCCACTGCCCGGAGAGCGTCGTGACAAGGGATGACCCCGAGCAGGCATGGCGGGAGAGGGGTGGAGTGGGTGAGGGGCAGGCCTGGCTGATGGGCAAATATCGGTTTCCTTGCTGCGTCGAGCAGAAGCGAGGCAAACTTTCGAAACAATCAAGGTAAAAGGTCCGGGCAAATCCTCTCTACGCCTCCTCCTCACGGACAAGGGCGCTGCTGGCGGGCGCTGGTCTGCTCGCCGCTCGCCCGCCCCGCCCGGCCCGCTCAGCGTGACCTCGTCGCCCTCCACCCCCTCCCCGGCGGCCGCTACCACACACTGACCCCTGCCCCGCAAATCTCTCGCCAAGGACCGCCGCCGCGCCGGCTGGTGTCGCGTCCCGCGGCGCGTCGCCGTGCGCGGGCGCGGCGGGGCGAGGGCGCGGTGCGACGCGGTGTAGCCGAGCGCATCGATCGGGCGCCGCTGGCGAAGACCACGGCCTGGCTGGGCCGGGCCCGGGCGTGTCGGCGCCACCCCTTACCTCGTTGTTGGCCGCCAGGGTGACCTCGGTGGTGACGGCGGTGGCCTCGGTGCTCGTGTGGCTGGTGGAGCTGATGCGGTACTCGAGGCCGGCAATGGAGCAGAAGCCCTCGGCGTGCGTGGCCGAGTGCGTCAGCGAGTGCGTGGAGTTGCGCACGTACACGCCCGTGATGGTCACGTCGTCCCGGTTGAGGATGATGGTGTGGCGGCCGTCCGGGGTGGCGATCAGGTCGATGAGCTCATCGGCCAGCTTGGTCTTGTTCTCGCCGTTGGCGTTCTGCTCGGGCGGCACGGGCGGGGCCTGCTCGCCCTGCGGGCCCTGAGGTTCCTGCGAGGCCGGAGCCTGCGTCTGGGCTTGCGCCTGTGATTGCACCTGGGCGCGGGGCTCGGGCGCGGACGGCTGCACCTCGGGGGGCAGCTGAGCCGACAGCACGGTCGTCCTCACCTCCTTCACCTCCTTCTTCTCCTCCATG
This sequence comes from Frankliniella occidentalis, assembly GCF_000697945.3. Taxonomy (NCBI): domain Eukaryota; kingdom Metazoa; phylum Arthropoda; class Insecta; order Thysanoptera; family Thripidae; genus Frankliniella; species Frankliniella occidentalis. The sequence continues at coordinate 2,864,259 of NW_026267148.1, forward strand.
GTGGTCGAGTCCTTGGTGGTGCTCGTGGTCGTGGTGCTGGTGCGCTTCTCCAGGCAGTAGCTGGCCTGCATGATGGCGGCCGCGTTCAGGCTCGCCATCCTCTTGCTCACCACCATGTCCCGCAGCGCGAGCTGCTGCTCCGGCTGTTTGCCGCGGCCGCCGCTCGTCTTGCGTCGCTTGCTCGCCGGCGACCCGGTGGAGCGTCGCGCGCGCTGCTGCTTCCGCTTGTCCTCCGAGTCGCTGTCCTCGTCCGAGGACGAGGAGGACGGCGCCGGCGACGAGGACGACGACGACAGGTTGTTGACGTCCCAGTTCCTGCCCACGCCGCGGATGCCGTGGCCGGTACGCAGCACGCGCGTGGAAGGTGGCGAGGGCGGCTCGCTCTCCTCCGACTCCTCGTCGCGGTCCTCGTCCTCGTCGGACGTGTCCCGCTGCTGGCCGCCCTGCTGGCCATCCTGCTGGGCGGCGCGGCGCCGGTCCTCGCGCTGCCCGCTCTTGGTCTTCTCCCGCGGCGCCTGCTTGATGGCGGGCCGCTGCTCCGCCGCCCTCCGGTCGCGCTCCTTGGAGCGGCTGTCGGAGCGCCGGCTGGCCGCGGCGCGCTTGCTCACCGACACGTTCTCGTCCGAGTACATGACGCGCACCTTGGCCTTGGCGTTGAGCGAGGCGAGGCGGTGGCGCTTCGGCCCGTTCCAGAAGCCCATCAGCCGGGACCGCTTGGCGTCCGAGTCATCGCTGCCGCTGCCCTTCTTCGCTTCGTCGTGGTCGGAGCGCTCGCCGGCGTCCGACTGGTCCGAGTCCCGGTCCGACTTGGCCTTCTTTTTCTTCTTCTTGGCCATCAGGCGGTGCAGCGGTTCCTCGTCCTCGGACATGCCGTGGTCGCTGCTGGACACGCCGAACTCGTACACGTCGCGCTTAGCCTCGACGGACTTGCGCACCACCTTGGTGGTGGTCGTGGTCGTGGTGGTCGTGGTCGTGGTGGCAATCTGCTTGGCGGCGTAGGGCCGCTTCTTGTGCGGCACGGACGACATGTTGCCGCCCATACGTGACATGAGCGAGGCGTGCGCGTCGATCTTGAAGGAGCCGAGGAGGCCGGCGGCCTCTGGTGGCCGAACCTCCTCCACGGTGACCAGCGGCGCCAGGCACTTGAGCGGCAGATCGTCCTCGTCCTGCTGGGCAGGGGGCTGGCCCTGGGCGGTCGGCCCCGCGGCAGACGCGGCGGCCGCCGCGGCCTCGCGCTCCACCATGGCCTTCCACTGGGCCAGCTTCTCTTTGGCGGCCTGGATGGTGGGGGCGGCGCGCTCCAGGCTGCGCTGCGCCATCTCCCGGCGCCGCCGCTCCTGGTCCGACAGGGCGGCCTTGGTGACGTGCGTGTCGTTCCAGCGGGCCTTGCGGATGGTGACGGCCGGCTGCACTCGCGGCCGCACCGCCAGTGCGACAGCCCCGGCCAGCGGCACGAGCGCCAGGCGCTTGGCTTCCACGCCCTCGACAGCCTGCTCCACGCCGGCCTGGCCGCCAGGCGTAGGATCGGTGTGGATGAGATCGCTCAGGTTCTTGGGCGGGGCGCGGCCCGTCGGCTTGTCCTCTTCCGCGTCCCTACGCGGTGACTGCGCGGGCGACTTCAGCCTGCGCTTGGCCACCAGCTTCTTGCGCTCGTCCTCCTCGGCCGTGGCTTTGCTGGGCGACAGTCCGGCGGCCTTCTTGTCGGTGTCGGCGTTTTTGGCTGCCGTTTTCGCCTTGCCGTCATCATTCTTCTCGGAGGCCTTCCTCTTGTTCGACGGTTTCGCGTCTTGCTTAGAGCCCTGTTTGCTGTCTTGCTTCGCTTCTTCCTTGGGCTTGGCCTTCTTGTGAGACGCAGGCTTCTTCTTGCTGTTGGTCTCCTTCTTCGGAGAGGCGGCCCTCTTGGCCTTGCTCGGCTCACCGGCTACCTTCTTTTGCGGCGACGCCTTCCGCGTCGGAGAGGCGGACTCCTCTCGCTTCTGTCTCGAGCCCTTGGCGTCCTTCTTGCTGTTCTTGGCCTTGTCGGCGTTGTCGGGGCCGCCCTTCTTCCTCGAGTCGGCGGCGCTAGTCTTGTCCACTGCTGATTTGGCGCCGCCCTTCTTGCTGTTGGGCCGCGGGGAGTTTGGCTTGGACTCGGCGGTCTCGCCCTTGTCCTCGGCCGTCGTGTCCTCGGGCACTGACTTGGAGGCGGCCTTCTTGGACTTGGTGGCGGGCGCCTCGGGCGGCGCGCGCTTCTTTGGCATGGCCTTAGCCGTTTCGCTGGAGGCGGAATTCTTTTTGGTACTAGCTTTTTGGTCGGCGGACTTTTCGGCGATATTCTCGGTAGAGGTGGTCGGCGATGAGCTGGCAGAGCCGGAGGAGGACTTGTTGTGACTAGACTTGGTATCAGAAGCCTTCTTGGAGGACTTCTTTGGCTCCGGGCTGCTCTTTTTCTTGGTCGTGGCGGAGGCCGTCTTGGAGGCCGCGCCGCGGGTCGGCGCCGCCTGCTTGGAGGCTGCCGCCTTGGAAGTCTTCGGTGCTGGCCGTTTAAGGGCCGGAGTGGGGGCGGATTTCTTGGTGGCCACCGCTTTCTTGGGGGCGGGCTTGGCTGCTGCCTGTCGGGACCGCGTCGGGGAGACGTCACCGCGGCCGGCCGACGGCGACCCGGCGGGAGATGGGCTGCGAGGCATCTTCTTCTTCTGCTGCCCCCGCGATCCCGCAGGGGCGGGCGTGTTGGACGCGGCCTTGGCGCCCATCGCTTACAGCTTCGTCATCACCATGGGCCTGCAACACAACAAACGAAAGCAATCGTAAGAGCTCACATAACCGAACGCTTACCGAAACACAAGTAACTACGTAATCGTCGTCTCCAAACACGAGAACTGAGAGAAAAGAAGGTTAAATGACACAATCAAGAATGTATTCGCTGATATCTGAACAGACAATGATAAACTGCAACTTGAGCAGCGCGAGACTCTGAGACGCGCTGGCGGAGAAGAGCCGGCAGGCTCGCCCGTGGGGGCGGCGGCGGCACTGATGCGAAAAGCAATCTGCCGCACCACGCCGTTTCACTTTCCGCCCCCGCCTCCCCGCCAGACGTGGGGCTCGGGGGGTCGCAAACCTTTCCCACCTACCTATGCCGCAGCTGCGCCGCCGCCGCGCGCCCCCTGGCTCTCTGCCCCCGGCGGGCAGGACCAGCAGGGCGGCGAGGTGGCGCGCGGCCCTGGGGGGAGGGAGCGGGTGCTATCCCTGGGCGAGGCAAGGCGAAGGCCCTCCGGCTGCTGCGAGCATGCGCTCGCGCGTCCTCGCAGGACAAGCGGGCGCCAGCGGGGCGCCAACAGCCAGCCGGAGGCCTCGGCGGGGGCCTCGCCGCCGGAGGCACGCGGCCAACCTTCATTACCATTATTTTGTGCGCCCGGCCTCGGCTCCACTGCGCGAGGAATGCTGGCTGCGCCCCGTAGATAAAACCCGTACCCAGGCGCGCGGCGCTCCATCACGGCACGGCGAGCGGGGCGCCCCCGCGACGCCTCAACGCCCCGTCATTTACAGGGAGAATCGTGTCTCCACCCCCGCCCCTGCTAGCAGGCCACGAGCTCCCAGAGGTACTCTGATTCAATATTATAATAATTCTGGGAAAGAGTCTCGCCCGGCTACGCCTGTGCGCTAGCGCGCTCCCACACGCGCGCGCGGCAGCATCACCCAAAATGGCACCGCCGCTTTTATTTCATGCGGTTGTTGTTTTCGTTCGCGGACCGTTCGTGCGTTGATTTGAAAGCACACGGTTGTCACCCGACGAGACTACTGGCCTCTCGCACGAAACAAAGCCAAAATGTCCCGGGCGGAATAATAGTCATATAGTGGCGTGGGCGCCCGGCCCGTGCAGTCATTATTTCGCCTGTGATGTTTGGGGCGAAAGCAAAATGACGATACGACCGGCGGTGTCGGGAAACGAAATAATTGCTGGCACGTGAGGGGGGAACATCGTCAGGGGACACGGCCGCTGCGTGGCTCATGGAAGCGTTGCCAAAGGCATGGATTGGGCCCAGCCGCCGCCCCCGGCCCGTCCCCGGCCCGGCCCGCCCAACGCGTCTCGCTGACGTTTAAGCGCCCCGCGGGATGACTTTATTGATCCACGAGGTGCACGACATGACACTGGGGGGGCCTGCCGGC
>NW_026267148.1:2874814-2876533 GCF_000697945.3 Frankliniella occidentalis
CCTCCAACTTACGTAAGTAAATACGTAAACCATTCAAAATATCACTTTCGTTCCTTTTCATCGGACGCCGGCGAAACTTGGTAAGTCGAGTTCCGCAACTCAAAAACTAAAAATTTCACACTCGGTTCGACAGTATGACATTATGATCACGTGTGAGAGAATCAGAAAGTCGCGAAGTGGGTGCAAGGAGCCATTTGCGTGTTCGCGCTCTTTTTCACTCAGTATGTAGCCACCACCGAAACAACAACATCTGAAGCTCCCTCTGGGAAAAAAAAGGACCATATATTTCAAATTAGTCTGCAGCGAACGAAAAGGGGACACTGAGTCTCCCTTAAATTATCGATGTTAAAGCAAACTTCTATTTTGTCATCGGTGCACCAGTTTTCCAGGAAAAGAGGAACGCAGACACGGACAGACAGACAGACAGACAGACTCACGACGGAGACATCGCCTGACCCCTCAGCGACTTGGACTGAGCTTCGCTCAGCGACAATTGACTGACAGTTCTAAATGGATTCGAAACTTGTCGTTTCAGTAGTAATTGAAACCCGCAGATTTAATGTAAAATCGTTAGTTTCTGTTTTCAAAAATAGTTCATCGGAAATTCCTGAGTATTTTTTTTTTTCGAATCGTTTCAAATCGTTTACAATAATGATAAGAAAAATCATATTCCCAAAGTATGTGACTGGATTTGGTTTTTGTAAAGCTCCGACTTTTATTTACCGGGAGGGAGTGAGGGAGGGAGAGGGGGAAGGGGGAGACAGGCGGTGTGTTTTTCATCGTGCCGGACGAGCCACACATGTGCGCGGTCTCGGCGGGGCTGGGCGGGGCTGGGCGGGGCCGGGCCGAGAGCCCCACCCCAATGAAAGTTTCATTAGCGCGGCGTGGAGGCTGTCGGCGGCGGGCGGTGCGGATGTCCCTATCAGCCGCCGCTGTCACGCTGCAGCCACTCACCGACCGTTATCGAGGACACAAAGTGTCCCTTTGGGTACACAGGTCACGCTCCAGCGGCCATAAGCAACAATAAAAAAAGCAAGTTCAATTCACTTTCCTTTGCAGAATATTTCGATTCACACACAAACATAAACACGAAATGTACACCAATTTTAGCTCTTGTAAATTTCTTTCATTCCTTGCTCTCGACAAACAAACTATAAGCTTCCGTTGGCGGTTCGTTTTGCACCACCCCAATTTTTTTGTTTATAAGTCTTATATGCGTACATGGTTTGAAACGATCCTAATTCAATACCGTTTAACAATCAGAAGATGGGTAGACAGACGTGGGCTGGATGGATATTGAAGATAGCGCGTTAGCGGTTTCCCCTCGGCCAGCCCTCCTCCTCCTCACCCCTCACCAACGGTCCGGAGGGCGATATCACTCTTCTTTCCCTTTCTCCCTCACTCTTTCCTTTTTTTGTGGCGACAGACGGACACCGATAAAATGTATCAACGCTATCCGCTATAGGAAAGAGAGAGGACGGCGGTGCGGCAGAGCCAGCGCAGCGCGGCGCCAACGACAAGACAAATAAAAGGGAATCACGGAAACGAAGAGCGCACCCTCTTGTCCCCGGCTGGAGCGGCTGGAGAAGGGGAAAGGGGGAGGGGGGGGGGAGCTGGCTGGCTGCCTGGCCTCTGGCTTCAATAAACAGAGCCAATCAAAAACTTTCGGTACCGCCGCGCCACCCCGACCCGACCTGGCCGAGCGGCGCCACCCTGGTC
>NW_026267148.1:2877614-2878822 GCF_000697945.3 Frankliniella occidentalis
ACGCTCCGACACGCGGGACCGGTGTCAGGGACCAGCCTCACCCCCAGGGCCCCCAGGGGCCCCCAGGGGCCCCCAGGGCCTTCGCACTAAAGTGTCCACTGACCCCTGTCTGTCCTGTGGGCTACAATAATTCCTTTGGGGCTTTCTAACCCGCTCGACTGGTGCCGAATCCCCTTACACATAGAAAACGGTTTCTTTGATTCTATGAAATTTGAGGATGAGACAAATTAATTACTAAAACCCAAAGGAACTTTCGTTCAATTTAGGAAGAATGTTGTCCTTGGTTGTTTTCGAAAATTTTCCCAGTTTTCTTCAAGTCAAAGGCCAAAGCTTCTTCCTCATCCTCATTTTGGGACTAAATTTCCTCGAATCAAAGAACCCATTTTCTGAATGGCTAATAATACACGCGTTCATACAGATGTCGTTTCTCGTTTGCCGTTGAAGGTATAATACTGCACGACTCCTATTACCGCAATCACGAATGACCTGTCGCGCCACAAAGCAGGAGCTCTACGAAATCGCCCTTTCTGCCCGACCGAGACGGGCCGTTTCGGTCAGCTGGCTGCCTTGTTTGCTGGTGAGAGGTGAGGAGGGGACCTCTCCCTCACTGTCTCCCCTCCTCCTCCTCCTCCTCACCTTGCAGGTGGCCTGCGAGCAGACCGGGGCGCGGCACGGCCTGTCTCTCGGTCGGTCAGAAAGGGCGATATTTTGCAGACCCCTCTGCCACAAAGGCGTTTCGTCGTGGTGCCATCGCCGAGAAAACGGCAATGATTTGAAAAACAGTAAGACGCGTAACAACTCGACTCAGTCTGACGTCAGGCACAGCAGCAGCAGCTCGGCGAGAGAGCTTCACCCACTCCCTCCCCTCCCCCTCACTTTTCCCTCCCTTTCGCCGCCACGGCCCGCCGCCCCGCAAAGATTGGCTGCTTGACACGCCTCCCCGTCTGTGAGCGCGACGACACGACCCGTGTGGCACCGCGGCGGAGCGGGGCAGGGCGTGGCGGGGCGGAGCGTGGCGAGGCGGTGCGGTGCGGGGCGGTGCGGGGCGAGGCGGTGCGGTGCGGGGCGGGGCGGTGAGAGTCATTACGAAGCCTCATAACCGCGCGCTTCCGGGGCCGCAGCACCGTGCCCCGCGGCGGTCTGCCGAGCGAATTACTGTATCATCATCGTTTCATTATTGTCGTTAGTGTCTGAGCATCAAGAGGCGA
>NW_026267148.1:2882275-2883689 GCF_000697945.3 Frankliniella occidentalis
GCAGCCCGGGGCCGTGGCCGGGGCGCAGCCGGCCGCCGCCGAGGGGCGCCTGCCACGGCACGGGTAGGCAGCACGGCGCGCAGCCCGGCGGCATGGGAGGCCGAGCCGCAGTCGAAGTCAGCAGACGCTGCTTCGCCTGAAAGAACCCATCAACGCACCAGATGACCGTGTCTCTAGGGTAGAACAGAACACGGAGGGAATCTTTCATCACGCGGTGACAACTTTTGACAAAGTTATTGTGCTAGCAAACTGAAAAGAAAAATTTATTTTACCAGGCGTCCCATTGTTCCCAATTGCACAAGGTATGCTACCAATCAAAAGAATTCATAAAAAGCAAATATTCTAGAAAAGCAATAGACAAAGCAATTGAGTTTCAATTTTTGTTGTTGTTATTGCTACAGTTTAAACAATGTTGGGCCGATGATGCTTATTATTTCCGGGCAATCAACTATGAAATGGCTCCTACAACAGTTGTTTCATAAATAATCTTACTATGCTTCCTTTGGGACAAGGGTTTATGATTAAGGCCGATCTCCCGCAGATGTCATCCAATCCGGGCATGTGCTCACCTGCTTGTCCTCGGCTGGGGCACCTGCAACAGAAGAAGCGACGGTATGAGTACAGAACAAAGAGAGAGATGGAGAGAGTGAGGAAGAGAGTATCACTGAAAACCTTTGATATGAGTGAGATGTCGTGCTCGAAGTGAGTGAGACAATTTTGCCTCGCTCGATCGGAGCGATGAATATAAGGCTCACTCTATTTGACGCCATTTGAGTAACATATGCGCCGAATACTCACTCTGATGGAGTAAGACAATATCTCAGACCGAAAGGCACACAGTTCAGCCGCCCGTTCCAAGACTAACGCAGTTCAGCCGCTCGCTCAATCCAAGACTCACGCAGTTGCAATTCCTATCTCTAGAGTCTAGAGCGGTGAACTGCGTGTCTTTCGAAACGCGCAGCTGAACTGTGTTAGTCTTGGAACGGGCGCCGGAACTGCGTGCTTTTCTGAACGCGCGGTGGGACTGCGTGCCTTTTAGTCTAAGGTATAGATAGGTTTTCCTGACCTCGCCCAATTGCAGTGGGGAACCTCACTCTAATTGGGTGAGGACCACAAATTATGACTCAAATTGAGTGAGTGTCACCTCACTCTCAGGAGAGCGATATTTTTTGTGCCACTGATCTCCCTCTCTTGAGAGCAAGATATCTGACTCTAGCATTTTCAGTATACTGTACAACATTCCGGAAGCAGCCCCTTTTCTTGCTGCTCCGCGCGCAACGCTCGTGGCAGAAACGGTCTCGCGGGGTTGTGTTGGAGCTGGAGGAAGACGCTCCCACAAAATGGCTGGCTGGACGGGCATCATTCGCGATGAGATGAGAAACAATGCAGTCCAGAACAAAGCGCGGGGCCCTAG
>NW_026267148.1:2884532-2885760 GCF_000697945.3 Frankliniella occidentalis
GCGCGCGAGTCTGGACTCAGTCGAGTAGTCTAGCTTAGCCGCCGCTCTCGCACAGAGGGTGCTGTTGCAGCCTGGCTAAACATTTCCCCCGAGTTTGGAGGACCCCCCGCTGCATGGCTGCGCCCCACAGACCACAGACTGCTGCCAATTAGACGGGGGGGGGTGGGGGATGAGGGAAGAAAGAAGCGAGGGAAAGGACCATCGGGGAGCGCCTGCCTGGACTGGGAGGGGCGGGGCGGGGCTGGAGCGGGCAGCAGCCGGGATGCTTTGAGGTTTGCTGACCTGTTTCATTGGTTTACATTCGCGACTACGGCCAAGTCCCCCGCGCGCCCAGCCAGCCCTGCTGCTCTGCACCGCGCCCCTTCCGTTTTGTTTCCATGGCCCCAGGCCAACAACTGTATACGCTTTAATCTCTGGGTAAAATAAGGCGCAGCTCTTTGACTCCCTGCAAACGGGCCGGCTGCCAGCTGATTCGGTAATGGAGAGCACGAGCTTCACGCCGCTCATTACCGCAAAACGGAGCTGGAGAAACATTTACTGAAAACTAAAGTAATATTAACGCATATACGTATGTTGTTGTTTTTGTAAATATATAGAAATGAACTGATAAAAATTGTTCTCTTATAATTTGTAGACAGTCGCCAGTGGCTCTCTCGCCCTAAACGAAGGGATAAAGTTTCCCGTTTGGATAGGATTGATAAGATTTGATACGTTGATAAAAGTTGGCCGTCGTTTTGATATTTTCATAAAAGAAGAATTAATTAGATACCTTCTAAGCGGGGTGCCAGACAAACTAAACGATCCGCGTACGAACGGATTCAAGTATTTCCACACTTGCCGTTTTATCGCCTCCTTCTCTAGAAACGACCTCGAATTTGAGAACATAGTTTGGTGACCGGTCTTTGGTGCGTTAAAAACAATGTCAGATTTGTTTGAGGAACTTACGTTAGAGGAACTCCAATAATTTGAGGAAAATTTACACCTTAGATATGAGGAAGTCGGTCCACAACTTAAGTTGTGGCGAGATATCCTCAAAATCTGAGGAGTTTTTCCCAAACTAAGGGAGTTATTTCCTCAAAGTTTTCACCCTTTCCTCAAAAAATCAGACATCTTTTTTTTTTTTTACCCGTGATAGGTCTAGGTAGTTACTACCGTATTAATAAGCTTTATGAGGCAAGCAGGTTTAGTTTGTCGCGTGTGGATAGTTTGGTCCGCTCTGCCCGCTGCT
>NW_026267148.1:2885932-2888575 GCF_000697945.3 Frankliniella occidentalis
GTTGATAAAAGTTGGCCGTCGTTTTGATATTTTCATAAAAGAAGAATTAATTAAAAGTTTGATACCGCTTGAGACTTTTCTTTCGTAAAATTCGAGGTACCTTCTAAGCGGGGGGCGAGACAAACCAAACGATCCGCGTACGAACGGATTCAAGTATTTCCACACTTGCCGTTTTATCGTCTCCTTCTCTAGAAACGACCTCGAATTTGAAAACATACTTTGGTGACCGGTAATTTGGTGCGGTAAAAACAATGTCAGTTTTTTTTTGAGAAACTTTCGTTAGAGGAACTCCAATAATTTGAGGAAAATTTTCTCCTCAGATACACTGGTAAAACAAGTGTGCAATATTTGCACACCAACGTGCGCAAGTTGTGATTTTGCACATTACATGGTGTTTAACTCAAGTTGCACACTTGCGTGGTGTGCAAATTTTAGACGTTTTATAAACGTTTAAATTCTGCACACTTGGACACACACAGTTCTATGCTGCCAATAGGGAACCATATGGTGTGCAGCTGCTATACGTTTCGGAAGTGTCGAAAGTTTAAACACCAATTGACGTATAACAAAGTTAGACACCACAAAGTGTCGAGAAAATGCACACTTGAACTTAGACGTCAATTGACGTGCAAAATTAAACACTTGTTTTACCAGTGTATGAGGAAGTCGGTCCACAACGTAAGTTGTGGCGAGATGTCCTCAAAATCTCGAGTTTTTCCCAAACTAAGGGACTTTCCTCAAAGTTTTCACCCTTTCTTCAAACAAATCAGACATTTTTTTTTACCCGTGATAGGTCTAGGTAGTTACTACCGTATTAATAAGCTTTATGAGGCAAGCATAGGTTTAGTTTATCGCGTTGGATAGTTTGGCCTGCTCTGCCCGCTGCTCGTACATTGTTTCACGCTGATGGTCCAGTCGACCTGCTAGGAAACTTATAAGGCCTACCCGCACTCTCCTTGACATTCTTGTCGCCTAATTTTCCCAGAGTGCCGAAGACAAGCAGTGCCGGGCGGGGCGCGGCGGGGCGTGGCCGAGACCCCCGCTCAATTCCAGTAGCGCAGCGGCGAATAATTTATCCTTTTCAGCGCAGAATTGGGCGCCGAGGATGGCGTGGCGTGGCGTGGCGCGGTGCGGCCGTGCCGCCGGTGGGGCGTTGGAGTAGGGGAGGGGCAGGAGGAGGCAAGCGCGCCGAGCCTTGACACACTTCTGACGCTCCTCCCGGCAGAGCGCGCTGCCCGCCGAGCTACCCACGTGCCCGCCGCAGCAGCGCCACACACACACACACACAATCACACTTTTTACGCTCGTTTCTGTGAGACAACAACCTTTTGGCTCAAGCGTTGATTTCATTTCATATTTTCGTGCATCTCCTCAAAGCTCCGACCAGGCTTCACCCGGGGGCCCGGGGCCAGGGCTCGGGGCATGCTAGCCCCGGCTGCCCTGGCTCCCGGCTCCTCCTGGTACAGTCCGCGCACGACTATCACCTCCCTCTCCCTGCTCTCCCGACCCGAGGCTTGTCGAGCCGTATTGTTGCGGAGGCAGCCAAGCTCCCCCCACCACAAGCCGTAAGGAACGGGGCAGGGTGGGCACTACTGGCCGCAACAATCGAGTAGTCAAAGTCTCACGGTCTCACGCGCCTGACGCTATAGTCGAGGCAGCGGCCACTACGGTGAATCGCGGCGCCAAAAGGAGCAAACCTGCAAATACAGAGTATTCTGCGTCGACTAGAAAACAGCGTTCATTCTGTTAGCCAAACAGGGGCCGTATTGTTGGTCTAGTTGCAGCAGCAACCTCAACAGTAGCACAGACGCCGGAAAGGACAAGTTTTCGCACCTAAACCTCTAAGAGTCGAGTCGGCAAACGGAGGGAGGTGAAGAGCGGATAGAACATAAACGTTCCCGACTGGTTGAGAGCTCTACGTCACACCAGTAATGAAGGGTCAACCAATCAGGAACCTTTATGTTCTACCCTCTATTCTTCTTCCTCCGTTTGCCGAAATCGGCCGAAATACACCATTTATCCGCCCACTCACTCTCCACGCACGGGACCGCGGGAGGTCGGACTGCTGACTCCCCATAGCCAGCCGTCACCAGGACGTCACTGGGCCGTCTCTTCGAGCACGCGATACGACAGAGCGGCCCTCCACCCTCCAGGACGCAATGGGACGCATGAACACCCTTTACGATAACAGGGGGGCAGAGAGAGGGAGGAGGATAGAGAGTAGGGGGATATGGTGGAGGGCAGACATAAAGGAATGCCATTGCGCGATGAAGTCTCGGCTGGAGCAGCGGCGGGGAGCGTAGCGCTGTGCAAATATGGAATACATTTGGGGCGGCCTCTGAGCAGCGGTGAGGGTGGCCGCGGGAGGCGAGACGCACTACAGCGCCCGCGCGGCGAGACACCAGAGGCACCCCAAACGGAAACAATTACATTATTTTGAGAGCCCAACCACCCCACACCCCGCCCCGGAGCAAGCCAGTCGTCGCGCACCGCCACGGAAACATTGGTTCAAGCGCACAGATCCGCGCGGTAAAATTGTGTTTCGCTGCCGAGAGCGCGCGCGAGTCTGGACTCAGTCGAGTAGTCTAGCTTAGCCGCCGCTCTCGCACAGAGGGTGCTGTTGCAGCCTGGCTAAACATTTCC
>NW_026267148.1:2891315-2894943 GCF_000697945.3 Frankliniella occidentalis
TCATGGCCCCTCATGGCACATGCAGAGCGGGCGCTTACACGAGGGAGGTGCTCGAGTCCATTTGCAGCGGTGGGCTCGCGGGTAGGGCGGGCTAGGGTTAGCCCGTATGCACTACTGACTGCCTTGGACTCTGCTCTCTCTTTTCCTCGAGTGGACTAAAACGATTTATTTCAACGAACAGTCAAACTTTTGGGGGTTTGGGAAATCGACGTAATTTTACATATTGGTTCTACGGGGTACCATGATAGTAGAAACAAAGGTATTTTAAAATATCTTAAACAGTCTCGCATATAGAATTCCATCAAGTTTGCTACAATGCAGCTTTATAGGCTTAGGCAAATTTGAAGAATTTCTATATCTGAAACCGTTAGAGGTATTTCGAAATCTTTGGTTTCTGGTATCATCGTACCCTACAGAAACAATCTCTAAAATTTCGTCGATTTCCAAAACACCCGAGTCTGAAAGTTAGAGCCGATTTATCCCCAAAATGGAATGGATTTGACATCTGTCGAACTGCTCACGTCCATACCTCTCCACGGGCTTCTAGGTATGAACAACACCTGTCGCATCTGTTTTCATTTCCTCTCCATATTTGAGAAGAAACTCCAACAAGTACGTAAGCTCGACGTAAAGTGTATGGCTAAACTACCCTGACGGCGACGTTTCCTTTTACCGGCTTTGGCGGTAGCAGATCGCTAACGTTCCTTGCCGGGCCGTGGCGTCACCACGACCAAAGCTACGAGAGGATAGGTCACCGCCCGCGGACCGGCTTGCGGGACAGCATCAAGCGTGAACGCCAGGCGCTCCGCCGCATCTCTAGGAAAACTCTTTGGCTTGCTTGCTTCAGTTTCACGCTCGTTTCCGAAGGCAAAACGCCCCACAGATAGATTTTCTAAGTTACTCAAACAACTATGGAGACTCTGCTATAAAGAGTGTCTGGTAATGAAAGCAAAGCATTTGATTCAATGGGGATGCAGCTCATCCCATCAATAATGTGGCTCTCAAGGGAGGCGGCGGCCTGGGGGTAGGGGGTGTTGCGGTGCGCACAGATTTCATCTCCATCGCGCTGGAAACGAGTTGAGTTGCCTGTTTTATGCGGGGGAGCGAAGCTAGGAGAGCAGGGTGCAAGTGAGAGAGGGGGCGCTGGGGGTGGAGTAGTAGACGGGGGTGCGAAGAAAAGGGGAGACGGGTATGAGGATGAGAGAGCATTAAAGGGACGTGGGGCCAGGTCAGAGCCCCCGCCCCCGCCCGCTGTTGCGTACAATACGCCGCATCCGTGCAGGCCAAGGAGGGCGCGGCGGGGGTGTCGGTATCGCATCGCTGGCAGCTCGGCGGGCGCACAGAAGCGGTGCGGCGGCGGCGGGGGATATAGCGCGGCAAAATCCAGAGCCGTTGAATGGAAATCAGCGGATCTACAGAGAAACCAGATGAAAGGAGGCGCTGAGGGGGGCGCGCCGCCCCGCCAGGGCCCCGCGCCGCGTCTAATGCAAATCGCCGCGTGTCTCCGCCCCCGCCGCCCCCGCCGCCCCCGTTCCCGCCCCCCTTTTCCTTATTGTCTCCGGCTGTTTGTCGCTCCCCCCCTCTCCCGACGGCGCCCCGGCGCCTGTTCCCACCGTGACTTAAAAACTTCTCTCTCCAGAGCCGTCGCGTGGAATGGAGTTAGTAGTACGCCGTGCGCGGCAAGCGGCAACACACGCAGAAATGTGCAAAAATACAGAGGCGTTCTGCGGACGGACAGGATGTGTGTAATACAATAAATCCTCGCCGTTTAATTCAACTTCTCCGAACTGTTTCTCTATAATGCACAAAAAAGAGCTAAAATTATAGCTAATGCATTCGCTTTGGCCTTAGATCACAATATTAGCTCGCTTAGATAATTCTTAGCTAGGAGAGCATATTACCTTTCACAGCTAGTTGTTTTATTTTCTAAACACTCTATCATGACTGTCTTTTTAGCCCTTTTAGCTAATAATTACTGCGCGAACTAATATATATTCTAATCTAATTCCACGCATTAGAAAATTTAGCTGATCTTTTTTGTGTGTATGCATTTATTTATTTTTACTGGCGGGTATCGCACTTCACGTTCGCGTCGTGCAGTGTCGTCGGGTCGGACCTGTCGACGTGCTGAGCAGAGGAGGGACGACGGGGCGATAACGTAAAGAGTTTACGCAAAACGACAGAGAGACGTGCGCGCGGCCCGCGTGTCCGGCCCCGGAGTGTATTATGTCCCGTGGAGCTGTCAACTGATTACGCGTCCAGCTTTTCAATCAGGTCCGCAGCCACAGCCGGGGGGCCGCGAGCGCGTGTGCACAGAGCGGAGCACGTCAGCCGTGTCAGCCGCACACTCCCGCTGCGGGGGTGGGTTGGGCTGGGAGGGCCCACAACGGCCCCGCGGACAGAGGGGACACACCTGCTTTATATCGTTCACGGAATTCGACACAATAAGCGGGCATTCCATGCTCGGAGCCCCGCGCGCCGCGCGGTCGGTTTCGGTCAGCGGTTGTGTAATAACCAACACTGCGGCCGGCGGGACTCATCGGCAACAGTACCTCTTTGTGTGTTATTTCGCGGCATTCAGATTCAACTCGTCCCGCTAATAATGACCTGTCACCCACCTCTTTTGCAGGAGCGCACCCTTGGCTACTATGGTACGGACCCCTCTGCCCCAGTTTCCAAATCTCGCCGAGTCCACGACGACGGGGACTCGCAGACCCCGTCGTGTGCGCGCGCGCGTGCTGTAAGTGGCGCTGTAGCCCGCGCCGTGCTCCGGGCGTTAAGGACGTTAATGACGCCCTACTTTATGGGGGCTCCCCGCACACCCACCCCCCACGCTCCCACCACTAGAAAGGGGAGTCTTGTACGCGGCGGGAGCGGGCGAGCCAAGATGGCGCTGGCCGGGCAGGGCGGGGTGGCAGCACGCCGTCGGGATGGTGACCGCGTTTATTCGGCCGCTTATGTTTCCACTTCCGTGTTGCCACCCTCCTCCGCTATTGCTCACCACACGGTGCTGCAGATTGACGGACGGACGGACGGCGTGCGAGCGCCGCCGACATGCCGGCCCCAACCCGCCCCGCCCCGCCCCGCCCCACCCCACCTCGGGCAGCACCGCGGCGCGCCTGGAGATTTATGAGGGGATGAGTTGAGTGTTACGCAACTCGCCCCCCGCCCCGCCACACCAACACACGTTCCACGTTCGGCCTCGGCCGCCGGGCCCTCCCTCATGGCCCCTCATGGCACATGCAGAGCGGGCGCTTACACGAGGGAGGTGCTCGAGTCCATTTGCAGCGGTGGGCTCGCGGGTAGGGCGGGCTAGCCCGTATGGACTACTGACTGCCTTGGAGTCTGCTCTCACTTTTCCTCGAGTGGACTAAAACGATTTATTTCAACAAACGGTCAAAATTTTGGGGGGGTTTGGAAATCGACGTAATTTGACACATTGGTTCTACGGGGTACCATGATTACTAGAAACAAAGGTATTTTAAAATATCTTAAACAGTCTCGGATATAGATATGAAATTCCGTCAAGTTTGCTACAAATGCATCTGTATAGGCTTAGGCAAATTTGAAGAATTTCTAATATTTCGAAATCTTTTGGTTTCTGGTATCATCGTACCCTACAGAAACG
>NW_026267148.1:2899373-2899969 GCF_000697945.3 Frankliniella occidentalis
CGTGCTGTAAGTGGCGCTGTAGCCCGCGCCGTGCTCCGGGCGTTAAGGACGTTAATGACGCCCTACTTTATGGGGGCTCCCCGCACACCCACCCCCCACGCTCCCACCACTAGAAAGGGGAGTCTTGTACGCGGCGGGAGCGGGCGAGCCAAGATGGCGCTGGCCGGGCAGGGCGGGGTGGCAGCACGCCGTCGGGATGGTGACCGCGTTTATTCGGCCGCTTATGTTTCCACTTCCGTGTTGCCACCCTCCTCCGCTATTGCTCACCACACGGTGCTGCAGATTGACGGACGGACGGACGGCGTGCGAGCGCCGCCGACATGCCGGCCCCAACCCGCCCCGCCCCGCCCCGCCCCACCCCACCTCGGGCAGCACCGCGGCGCGCCTGGAGATTTATGAGGGGATGAGTTGAGTGTTACGCAACTCGCCCCCCGCCCTGCCCCCCCCGCCCCGCCACACCAACACACGTTCCACGTTCGGCCTCGGCCGCCGGGCCCTCCCTCATGGCCCCTCATGGCACATGCAGAGCGGGCGCTTACACGAGGGAGGTGCTCGAGTCCATTTGCAGCGGTGGGCTCGCGGGTAGGGCGGGCTAG
>NW_026267148.1:2901040-2901930 GCF_000697945.3 Frankliniella occidentalis
GGAGGGGGGCTTGACAGGCAGGTGAGAAAATTACATGCGACAGGAGAAGAGCAAAGGGGTTGGCACACCGTGAGAAGTTGTTCGGCTCTGAAGGAGGAGAAGGACAAACAACCACCATAAAAGACCAAAGAGTGGAAATAGACAGACAGAGAGAGAGAAATGGGAGGGGTGATGTCGGGAGTCCACCCCGGGATTGGGAAGGAGGGGGGATACAGGGCGCTGTGGTATGCGAAATTTTTGGGCTGCCGATTGGCTGGGAGCTGGGAGCCTGCGGGAGGCGAGATGAGCAGAGGACGAGGGAAGCGAGGGGCACGCACGTAAACGTTTAACACACTCGTGTGGTCAGCCTTATCAGGCTGATGGTGATGGTGTGGGTGGTGGAGGGCGGAGGGGAGGGGGCTTCTTGCTGAGGAAGCTATTCCAGATTAGAAGCAAGGCAGGCGGGGGGCGGAGACGGCCGGGCGGGCGGCCATTGGCATTGGCAGTCTCCTCGGCAGACTTCGGCAGCGCCGCCCCGTCAGGGGCAGGAGGGGCGGCAGCAGCAGCAGCGAGACGTCGTCCCGGGGCAGCACAGCGATCAGGCAGAGGCCCGAAAGTAGAGGGCAGTATCAAGCAGCCCCCTCCAGCCAGCCGCCCCTCCGCCGCCACGCCCCTGCACGCCCTCGCCTGCTGACGACGACAGGGGGCCCCCGGCCCGAGGAGGGTCGGGGCGTGCTGGGGCAACCCACCGCACCGCCGCACAGCCACGCCCCGCGTCCCCTCCGCCCACCTTGTACTATCGCTAAATTTCACGTTCTGCGGTCGTAAACAACGAAACAAGATATAGTTTGGTCACGTCGAATGCAAACCTATTGCTGTCGGTGGGGCCGTCGCCTGCGAGGAGGAGGAGG
>NW_026267148.1:2901980-2903169 GCF_000697945.3 Frankliniella occidentalis
GGGGGGAAAACTCGAGGAGACACCCTTCAATAAGGATTCTCGTGCAAAGCCAAACTAGTCAAGTGCAATGCGCCTGCGCTCAACGCTCAGAAATATAGCTGCCCCCGTCGGGTAGGCAATCCCTTGCTGGGTTCATCCTTGCCCACACCATACCATAGCTCTGTTGGCGAGGCCCGACGCGAAGCCCCAAGGTGAGGCCCGTTTGAGCGCCCTGGACCACCCGCACCATTTTACCACAGGCTTCATTCAGAAGTGAAAACGTGACTCACCACAAACACATAATTTCGAGGAAACGCTAACTACACGGCGTGAGGCTACATTTCGTAAGGGGTGGGTTGCTCGTTGCCGGGGGGTTGTGCTGGCCGTGTTGTCGCGCGAGAGGCAAGGAGTGGCCTTTGACCCTGCTTTGCCGGATGGGCCTTTACGTGCTGGGCTGCGGCTGGGGCTGGGGCTGGGCCCGCGGGCGGGGTAAAGCGCGACACAACAAGGAAGGCACAAGCAAGCACACAAACACACTTAGGGGCTTTGGGGTTTGGGTGGAGGCGGGAAGGGGAGGGGAGGGGCGGGGACAGCCACGCTGCCCTCCCTTCTCCCCCGCCCCGCTCCCATTGCGTTGGGCCCCTGGCCTGGCCCCTGCATGGGCTAACTGGTCATTTCAGTAATTGGGAACGAAGTAAAGCCAAGCGCAAGTGTATTTGAGGTCTAACACAGGAGTCAGTTTGTTACCCACCATGCTCCTTCGCGACACTGGAAAACAAAAGGTGCTATACAACGCCGTTGAAAGTTCGTGCTACTAATTTGTACCTGCTACCTTTGTAAACGCCGCGTAACTGCTGGACTGCGACGGCCCCCCACGCGATTCGACTCACTGGCCAGGCGGCCAACCCTTTGTGGCACCTTGTGGTGGACGCGCCCCAGGCGTCTCTTTTCTCCCTCGCATGATTGCAGCTACTCTTCGCTCCGATGTCCGCTAGCGTCAATAGGTAGGGTATTCCGCTGCACGGCAATCAGAACCTTAAAGAAGAAAAGCACGACTGCCCGATCTGTTCCATCCTCAACGCTGATTATGCACAATTTTTGAAAAGTCTCCTTTCGGTTTTACAGTGTGGTCGTCGTCGCCGACGTCGGTGTCGCAGTCAGTCAATGAGCGAAGGAAGCGAATCAAGCAGTCATGCTTTTCTTCTCTATG
>NW_026267149.1:0-1444 GCF_000697945.3 Frankliniella occidentalis
GGCGGGGCTGGCGCGGCGCCGGTCCGTGAGGGGCGGGGCGGACAAGCCGCTTGTCTATCTGAGAGTGAGGAGCCCTCTTATTTCGCATACGGCACGGTGCGCGCATACGCACGCGCTTTTACATGCTCCGCCTCCCTTTGAGCGTGTCCCTTATGCTCAGTAATTGACACTCTCTTGTTTCTCTCTCTCTCTCTCCGTCTTTCTATGCCGCTGCTGCCGCCGCCACCCAACCAACCCACCACCCGCGCGTTTCCGATTTGACAGCGGCGGCGTCCCGAGTGCCGGCCGGGGCGAGGACTTGAAGGCTCCAACCAGTACTTTTATGCTGTTTCCAAGCCAGCCCGGCCAAGTTGTAATTAATTCGCAACAGTGCGTCAACCTCTTCTCTCTCTCTCTCTCTCTCTTCCCCCCGGGCACTGTCTCTCTGCCCCGGCGAGCGCCACCATCGCCCTCATTTTCTCATTATTTCTCGTGCTTTATCCGACGCAATAGCTGGAGGCCGCGCCGCGCCGCCGAGTTGAGTCGAGTTTGGAGCTTGTTTCCAGATTTTCGGAATCCCTAGCGCGCCCAGGAGGAAAGTTGATCTTGAGAGTGCCGGGGCAGAGAGCGAGCGGGATAAATAGAAAGGGAGTATGTGTATGTGAGAGAGGGGGTGAGGTAAAGGGAAAGACAAAGAAAGGGAGGCATCATGACGACACATGCACAGATGCAACATGGTTATTGCAAACGATCCCCTGGAGAGTGATACACACAGAGCAGCAGTGCTCGGCTGCGGGGGAGGAGCTCCGCACACGTGAGACTAGACGTAAAAACGGCAGTCGAGTCGAGTCAGTGGAGGCAGCCGAGGCAGTGGAGGCAGCCAGGCCAGACGGCAAGTCAGTCCTCCTCGACTCGCGACGAGCAGAAAACGGCGGCAACAAAATCAATCACCCGCGCTGAACGTCGCTGAGAGCCGAGCGGACTGCGAATAACCTCAACGTGAGGGGGCCCGGTGACTCGCGGGCCGCCAGTGTAACGGATGGCTTCGGGCGAGGGAGCGGGAGAGGAGCGACAGCTCAGCCAGAGCAGCGCAGAGCGAGCGAGCGCAGCCGCAGGCGTGTCCCCGGGCGCCTGCGAGGTAGGCACGCCCGCGAGGCACCCGTGCTCGACGGGACTGCATCACCGGCAGTACCATAGCAAGCGCACGGGCACCATGGCAAGAACAGCATCCCATATGCTTGCCGACGGAAGCGGTCAACTGCCCAACAAGATTGTTTTTAACAACGTCACTACAATTTCACGGATACAGGGTTGCGATGGGACCTTTACGCGATTGCAACGTAGTTTTCCGTAATTGCAAACGGATTGCAAAGGAAGCCACAAAAGGACTGGAATCTACACTACTGGACACAAGTTGCGACACCCTCGCTGCTCGCAGGCTCCTGGGGTACCTCTTTATCCCTCA
>NW_026267149.1:1494-2225 GCF_000697945.3 Frankliniella occidentalis
AGGCATCATGACGACACATGCACAGATGCAACATGGTTATTGCAAACGATCCCCTGGAGAGTGATACACACAGAGCAGCAGTGCTCGCCTGCGGGGGAGGAGCTCCGGACACGTGAGACTAGACGTAAAAACGGCAGTCGAGGCAGTGGAGGCAGTCGAGGCAGTGGAGTCAGTGGAGGCAGCCGAGGCAGTGGAGGCAGTGGAGGCAGTGGAGGCACTGGAGTCAGCCAGGCCAGACGGCAAGCGCAAGTCAGTCCTCCTCGACTCGCGACGAGCAGAAAACGGCGGCAACAAAATCAATCACCCGCGCTGCGCTGCGCTGAACGTCGCTGAGAGCCGAGCGGACTGCGAATAACCTCAACGTGAGGGGGGCCCGCCCGGTGACTCGCGGGCCGCCACTGTAACGGATGGCTCCGGGCGAGGGAGCGGGAGAGGAGCGACAGCTCAGCCAGAGCAGCCCCAAGCAGCGCAGAGCGAGCGCAGCCGCAGGCGTGTCCCCGGGCGCCTGGGGGGTAGGCACGCCCGCGAGGCACCCGTGCTCGACGGGACTGCATCACCGGCACTACCATAGCAAGCGCACCACGGGCGCCATGGCAACCACAGCATCCCAAATGCTTGCCGATGTGCTCCGTACTAACCATAGGAAAAACAATGTCTGACTGTTAGAAAAAACTTTAAAGAACTCAAATTTTTGAGGAAAACTCTTCAGATTTTGAGGACAATTTATCAAA
>NW_026267149.1:3595-4630 GCF_000697945.3 Frankliniella occidentalis
AGCGGAGTGTCACCCGGCGACAAGGTAGACTAAACTTTGATTGATTCCGACGAGACGGGCGAACCCAAACAGACGGACGGGCGGCGGGTGGCGTGGCGCGCTAGGGTGGGCAAAGACAGACGTGCGGGTGGGGAGACAGTCGCGGGCGATACGTAAAAAAAGGACAAAACAAAACGGAAAAAAAATGAGGGGAGCGCGAGCGGCAAAGTGTTGTCTGATGGAGAGAAATGCCGCCCGCTCGGTAACTCGGGAACGAGACGCCATTTTCCGAGGTGGTGGTGGCGGGGGGCGCCTCATGCTCATTCCAGTCGGCAGAATATGCGGTATAGTTGCAGTGCGGAGCTCGTATGAGCAAGACACAAGAGCTATGGGACTGGCGCTGATAACTTACTAGTTCGGGCGGAATACAAGTTAGATCCTAGTGGTAGCGCCAGTGGAGGTGTACGGGGAAGGGGTCGGGGGGCAAACGAGGTAGAGGTAGTCATGGTGGTGGTTGGGGGGGTGGGGGGGCGTGGTGCAGCGGTCAAAGAGACACGAAAGGGACTGCTACACCCGCCCCTCCCGCGCACACGGATCGATCCCCCCGGCGCGATACGGCCATCCCCCCGCACAGACACACACAAACACAAATGCACACACAGACGCACACGGACACACTCGGGTCACGCGTGCAAAGGACACACAGCCATCATTAATGCGATGCCCGGCGGCCTAGAGTGGCACAGGCCGCGCGCATCACTATTCTACCCACCCCCCAACTCATACTTTTTTTCGCAGAGTATTTTCCCTTACCGGTCGGTATGCGGCCAGAAGCACATCCCTCATGTCTCTTCTCTCTCCTCTCTGGGAAGGACTGATTCCCCTCACCGCCATCCATCCACATTCCTGAAGCCACCCCCGCCCAGCCCTCGCCCGGCAAAACCATCCGTCTGCTTATTAGGCTAGCCGCTAACGCCACCCCATACCACCACCGCCCCTTCTCTCCTCGGATGTCGGAGACGTCCACGGCGGAGGAACATGTCCCCGGGGAGCGCG
>NW_026267149.1:10060-10804 GCF_000697945.3 Frankliniella occidentalis
GCGGCGGGGCGGGGAGACGCGGGAGGCACAAACTTGTTTGAATTCGCGATTATGTTCAGCCGCGTGCCGAACGGGCCAAAGCGTTTAAGCCCCTCGTGTTTTCTAATGCGAGTTTTATCATTCCAACCCGTGTGTTTCAGTTTTGCCCTTTCCGCGCTTGGTTTCCGAGGGGAGGGGGTGTGGGGGTGTACGCACCAACGCAGCACGTGTGGGTTTGGCGGGAGGGCGGTGCGGTTTAGTTCACCATGGTTGAAAGGGGCGAGGGCAGTAATGCACATACACGGGACAGAAATGGAAGACGGAGTTGCAGGCGGCTGTGCTTCGGGTCGGTGCAGGTATAAATAATTTCTTGTATTTCAAGACCTGCTCTTGGCGTTCTCCATAAGATCCAAGACCGGGTCTTGAATTACAAGATTTAATTTTTTTCACCGTGTGGGGTGGGGCGGGGTGGGCGCGCAGAGGACAAGGTGGGCGTGGCGCGCGCCGAGCTGGCCTCTTTAAGTGGCGATGGAGATAAACACATAAACTTTTTGAATGAGATTGCCCATTTAGATTAACGCCTCGCAGAACGCTTGACTCCTAGCGCGACGCCGTTCCCGTGGGGGCCTCGTCGTCAGGACGCGCTGCCCGGAGGGGACGGGGAGAAAGGGGGGGGGGGGGCAGAAGGTAAGAGGTCAATAATTCACTACTCCAATCTATAATTTCATGCTGCCCAATAAATCCCCGACTTATCTGCGAGAAAGC
>NW_026267149.1:12750-13193 GCF_000697945.3 Frankliniella occidentalis
AGGAGCCTTTGCTTTGCAACGCAAAACATTTGCTTTGCAGTACGGTACATTTGCTTCGGAAGACCAGGATTCTTTCTAAACTGGTTTGAGAGCAAATGCTTCGTATTTAAAAACGCGTCCAAGTGCTTCATATGCCAAATGCTTTGCAGCTTAACGACCTGTTTGCTTGGCAATTTTGCAATGCTCTCTTTTAAATGGTTTCAACAGTTAGGGGAAAGGGAAAGAGGAAAGGGCGGGGCGGGCATCGCCTATCGCCCTGATGCGCGACTATGACGCCGGGACCCGCGCACCGGGGCAGCCCAGCGGGGGGTCGGGGGTCCTGCCCGTCACGGTCGCGAGGTGCCCCGCCAGCAGGGATGGGAAAAATTTAACTAAACTAGTTTCTGTAACTGTAACTAGTTACAATTTGCAGCAACTGAAACTGTAACTAGTTTCATTTTCAA
>NW_026267149.1:18818-23204 GCF_000697945.3 Frankliniella occidentalis
AAATCGCCTGGAACTGGAGCCGTGCAGAGCCTCCCGGCGGCCCGCCGCTGCGTCCCGCCCACCCGCTCCTCCCCCCGCTCCGGGCAGCGGCTCTGTCTGTCTCTCTCGCACTCACGGGCCGGATAGGGATGGCGCGCGGCGTTGGGCGCGCAAACGAGCAAAACTAAACATTTAATTTAAAGCGTTTCAAAAATTGCTACGCGAATAAAAATTTCTGTGTCGTATAGATACTCTTGTCCACTACCACATATCCGAAATCCAGTCTTTGGACTCCCAACGGAACCAAGTGGGACGTAAATAATAAGAAAATTGAACCGTTTTCTTTTAACTGCTGCCGTGGGTGAACGGTTCGACCAAAACGTGTCGGGAATGGTGCATTTTGTTCGTCTAAGGGCCTGTTTAGCACATGCCAATGGAAATACACACGCGTTTTACGGTGATGACATACAAGTCTACTTTACTGTTGATTGGAAATTTCACAAACTATACAAAACCTATAAACCCTGAGGAGACCGTAAAACGCGTGTTTATTTCTTTTGGCATGTGCTAAACAGGCCCTTAGACGAACAAAATGCACCATTCCCGACACGTTTTGGTCGAACCGTTCACCCACGGCAGCAGTTAAAAGAAAACGGTTCAATTTTCTTATTATTTACGTCCCACTTGGTTCCGTTGGGAGTCCAAAGACTGGATTTCGGATATGTGGTAGTGGACAAGAGTATCTATACGACACAGAAATTTTTATTCGCGTAGCAATTTTTGAAACGCTTTAAATTAAATGTTTAGTTTTGCTCGTTTGCGCGCCCAACGCCGCGCGCCATCCCTATCCGGCCCGTGAGTGCGAGAGAGACAGACAGAGCCGCTGCCCGGAGCGGGGGGAGGAGCGGGTGGGCGGGACGCAGCGGCGGGCCGCCGGGAGGCTCTGCACGGCTCCAGTTCCAGGCGATTTGAGGGCGAACGGTTGGGACTACGACAAATTTGAAAACACCGTTGTCTAGCTAAAGGATGCGCGCACAACGTTTCGTCGGGGCCTCCACATCGTTTTCCTGCCCGTTAATGAGGTATGATGTGAGATATCCGAAATTGAACAGGGAAATTTGTCAGTTTTCACTTTAGTTCAAGATTTTGATCGGAGGTCCTTTTTTTTTGCGCCTTCTGATGATTGGAGCTTGTTCTACCTTCCTTTCCGAACATTTTGGCGCTTGTCTCGTCTTTCTAGCACAAATAGTTTGGGAGCTATGACCAGTACCGCAAACCCCTGCATTTAGGCCCTTTTTGTTCAATATCTCAAATCGCACACGTTTCCCGGATGGGGACTAAAATTTAGGTGAATGGGGAGGAGCTATTCTACCAGTATACAAAAATTCAGCTTTACACAATTTTATTGCGCAATAAAACCTTCGTGTCCTGGGCTAGCTCTGCCGCATTTGTCACGGTTCACATTCGCCCGGCCTTGGCGACCTTGGGTTAGCCACCCGCTTGTCCGGCAATAGTCGCAACACTCTGTACCTGCTGCACAAAAACAAGGATGCCCCCTATCCTTCCCCTTACCCCTACCCGCCCGCACCCGTCCACCGCTAGCCCCTTCTGACCCTCGCTAGACGACGAGGAAAGCAGAGTTTTGCGGACTTTAAATAATACGTAATCGCCTACCTTGCAAACAATTTTTCCATTACAAAATAATTAATAGAAAACAACGACCAATTTAACCCAACTACCGGGATAACTGTAACTAGTTCCAATTTTTGGCGAAAAAAATGTAACTGTAACGGCAATCTTTAAGAAAAAGTAACTGTAACTGAAACTAGTTACATTTTTGGCAAAACTAACTGCAACTGTAACTAGTTACATTTTTAAAAGTAACTTTCCTATCCCTGCCCGCCAGAGTCTCACACATAGCTCGAGCCAGAGCCAGGCGAGCCGAGGCAAGGCGCCTCTCTCTGGCGCATCTTTGTGGTTCCAGGCGGAGCAGACGGGACCGAATTGAATTGCGGCTGCCGCCCCTCCGGCCCTTCTCCCCCCCCCTCCCCCTCGCCTCTGCCATCACGGCTGTGCGCAACGGGGGCATCATCCCTCGAGCCACGCAGCGCTTGACGGAGCGATATAATTACCTGCGACGCACGAGTCGTACTGATCCATGAATGTTTCAGAGAGCAGAGTAGGGAGTGGAGAGCAGGAGCGGGACAGGAGAAAGAAGAGAGAGAGAGAGGAGAAGAGAGGAGAGAGGAGAGGAAAGGAGAGAGGAGAGGAAAGGAGAGAGCCGAGGACAGAAGAGAGGAGAGGAGATCGGAGGCAAGAGGGGAGACGATGGAGTGGTGGTGGACCGCCACCAACAGGGAAACCTCGAAATATGTGATATTCGTTCGCAAATATACAGAGCGGTGTAGAGGTGGAGATGTTGGACGGAAAAGTAAGGCGAAAAGGGGAGGAAGACTCTCCCAACCGACCGGGATGAATGTGGAGAGGTTTGTCGAGGGATTCCCCAGGAGGATACTGCAGAGGGGTACCCCCTGGCATCCAGTGGGAGGGTAAGGGACGTGCAGGAAGTGAGAGGGAGTGAGTGAGAAGGAGAGACGAGCGAGGAAAGCGGGATAGGAGAGAGAGGGTGAGCAATAAGTCCTCCCGCCATGACGTTCATCGCGCCATAGATACCAAGAGCGCCATCCGACTCGCTGCCGATTTGATGTCGAATCGAGTGAGCGAGACCCATACAGCCCCGGCCCCAGGGCGGGCGCCTCCGCTAAACTCCCTCCAATCTCCTCGCTCTGCTCTCCCTCCCTCTCCTCCCTCCTCTGCTTTTCTTTCTCCACAAACACGCCCGCTCGGCGCCCACCCGCCCGGGTCAGCAGCGCTGGACAATACCGCTGGGCCAGAGGGAGGGCAGCGGTCCCCGGCGGTTACCTCAGGAAATGAGCAGGAAGACACTGCAGCCCGTGCCCCCTCAACCCCTTTCTACCCTTCGCACCGGAATTCTCTATTTAGATAAGTCCACCCCTGCAGGTAGGTCGAGGTAGGTGGAACGGAACTCTATACAGAGACCAAATTTCTTTACGGAGGCGAAGAAGAAAAAATATCCGGGATTCTTCCGTGTGCTTCTGTAGAAGAATCTGAAACCCTTTCTTAGGGGGTTTTACCCCCGAGCTCACTCGGCCCCGCCCTGTTGCCCGGACCGGGCGTCGTCGCCTCCATCCACACCAGGCCGGGCACGCCATCCATCCGTCCAATGTAATGAACTTGAGAATCGCATCCCAAGTTTCGACAGTTTAATCACGTTCTGCGATCGGCCGGGCGCGGCCCTTGGGCCCGTCCTTCGTTTGGTCCAGCAGCCCCTTGACACTATCAGCACTAGCGCAGCCGGAGGTAATCACCGGAGCTACAACAGCAGGAGCTGACATCGACGGGACCGCCCCGGGGCCTAAGGAAGGACGCAGGGAGCGGTGCTGGGTGCTTCGAGACCGAAGGGCACAGCAGTGGGAGGCATGCCTAGAGCTACGCGCCCCAGAATCCAAGGGCGCAGCAACGTTAGGATCCGAGCTAGGCGCCTCGGGACCTAGGGGCGCTGCAGCAGCAGGTTTCCAGCATGATCGACCCGACATGGATCCCACCTGCACTGTGACCAGAGCAGTTTAAAGATGCACTCGACGGGGTCCGCGAGGGGCGGTAGCCCTGTGGACCTCCTCTAGCCGATGCGCAAGAGAACGCCGCAGGACATTTCGTCACCAAACACCCCTGGCGCGCCGCTCCCGGTCCCCAGGGCGCTGCCTGCGAGCTGCACCTAGACCATCCGGCCAAAGAGCGGCGCAAACAGACGCGTGCAATGTGATCCCCCGAGCAGACGATCCTGATTCTAATCAATTTGTGTCCGCCGCAGCCTCGGCCGTGAATAATGAGCGGGGCGGAAAGTAATTAAAGTTTCGAGGGGGCCGCCCGTCCTTACGCGCGCCGTGTCCGAAACATTCCGGGGGGCCGGGGGGACGTGCAGCACGGGGGAGGCGTGAAAAAGCGCCGCCACCGCCACTACCACCGCCACACTGACGGCAAACTTCCGTTAAAAATTATGGAAACGAGCGGGGCGTGTGCAACGGGGGGAAGTCGGGGAGGGTGGAGGAGGGGGTCACTGCACGGCTAGATAACGTGAACAATGCTAGCCCGTCCCCCTCTCTAACCGGTGAGTGCGTATAGCGGACGACAGGCAGTGCATTAAAAATAAACAAAACAGAAAACAAAATCAGTGGGGCAAGAGAAGGGGGTTTTAAAAAATAAAACCTCCAACAAGCGAATGAAAAAGAAGAAAAAAGCCGTCGTCGGAAAAAGTTTGGAATTGCAGCGTTCATCAGCGTGCACTGTGCATCAGCAGCAGCGAGAAGTAAAGGGCAAAGGAAAGGG
>NW_026267149.1:24449-26031 GCF_000697945.3 Frankliniella occidentalis
GGAGGCCGTGCAGGGCAGGCTGGAGGCCGGCAGCCAGCCGAGGCCGGGTCGGGCAGGGCTCCTGTCGTCTGTCACATGAGAACCCTTTCCTCCCCGACGGCCCCCGCCCCGCGCCGCCCGAGCCAAATAAAATGCTCCAACGCCAACACGTCAACGGGTCCCTGGACACGGCAGGGCTCGGCCCGGCTCGGCTCGGCCTGCGCAGCCGCTCTGTCCTTGTCTGGGGAACACGCAGCCCGGCATGGAGCAGGGGAGATAGAACGGCGGCACAAGACTCCGTCGCCCGTATGTCCATGTACATACACAGCCGGGGGAAAAATCCATCCGAGGGGAAACAAGTTTTCATGTTTTCATTTTTATTTTTGCATCCCATCCGGCGCGCCTACGCGGCAGCTCAGAGCACGCACTTTTAATAAACGTTAAATCGAGTTACGCCGACACTTTGGCTAGCTTGTTATACGGAAAGCGCGCGGGGCGGCAACGGCCATGTCTCCCCCTACTCTCTCCCTCTCCCTCTCTCTCTCTCTCTCTCTCTCTCTCTCTCTCTCTCTCTCTCTCTCCCCCTCTCTCTCTCCTGCCGCACCCCTCTTCCATTCCTCTCTGTCGTTTGCAGTCATCGTGTCTTTCCCGACAGTTTCCACCCCCTTCACAACTTTGGCGAGTATGGCGCGCGAAGAGACGGACTCACCTCATCACGCAAGACGAGTTGGCCCGCCCCGCCCCGCCCCGCCCCGCCCCACTGCACCGGGGGGCCGCGGGCCGCACGGCGAAAGGGCAAAGTTTTGTCGCAGGGACACGCCGCACTGTGCATCCCCTTCCGGCTACACGGCCCTCCGCATCCCGTATGACCGGCCGGTGCGCGAGTGAGACGGCCCGCGATGCCGCGAGAAGGAGAAGAAGGAGGAGAAGAATAGAACCTGGCGGCGGGCACATTGCGCATGAATAAAACGGAACGGGATCTTCGAGGCGAACTCCAATAAGCTTTAATTGAAGAAAGATAATGAAAACGGCCGGGGTCGGGCCGTGAAGGCGCCGTGAAGGCGGCGCTAAAAGAAATCCGTTTGTTGAGGCCGTCTCGCCGCGCGCCACGCGCTTTCAATTAAAACACGGGGGAAGAGAAGCGCGCGCGAGCCGGCCAAAGGTCGGGATCATCAAACGGCCGCCTAAGCCCCCGATTTGCGAAGAAAAAACGCAAAAAAAAAAGAAGAATGAATTACAAAACGCCAGAGAATATCGCCAACAGAAACAAGCAGAAAACAAACAAGAACCCACTTAAGTTTGTTAACTTATTAGGATTTTGAGTATTTTAAAAATACAACACTGAGGACCCAAGAAAGAACACTTGTACTTGCACACTTGTAAGTGTGCGAATTCTCATTTTACAACCTCGGGCAATCAAAGATGTAAGATTATTTCCTCGAAATTCCATTTTATCTGAAAGTGAACGAATGTAATTTCACACACCTAAAAGTGCGAGACATTAACGCACTTACCAATTTGTAGTTGTACCACCAGGCCCGTTAGACGGAAGAGTCGTTATCCGCGAAATATGTACAACATTGCACGTGGTGCAGAAATCACT
>NW_026267149.1:26608-30073 GCF_000697945.3 Frankliniella occidentalis
CCTTGAAATTCCGTACTTATTTTACCTAAAAGTGAAAAGACTTACGGATTTCTAGTTGTACAACTGGGCCCGTTAGACGCAAGAGTCGTTACCCGCGAAATATGTACAATATTGCACATGGTGCAGAAATCACTGTATTCCTATTCTCCCCATCATTCGTGCGTACATGAGCACCATACAATAATAGGGAAGTTGTCATACACAGTACGGCGCTATGTGCGACCCTCAATCATTCTCCTCATTCTCATTCTCACTCCCCCTTCTCCTTCCCGCTCTTCTCTCTCCCCCCTCCCCCAATCTCTCTCAGACGGCAACTTAATGGCGGCCAAATCGATAGATGGAGTTTACCGGCCCGATCATCTATCTTGGCTCGCAACGAGCCGAACGAACGCCGCACGCGCAACGCGGACCTTGCCGTTACCATGCCCAGCGCCGCCCCCCGCGCCGCCCCCACGGGCGTGCGCCAGCTGCCCCCAGCTGCTGTTTGGCTGCTCCCTCCAGCCCCGCCCGAACAGGGCAAAACAAACTGGCGCACCAGAAGCGTCTAATTCCAGCTCGGGGGCCCCACGCGGCCCCACCCTCCCCCCGTCACGTGCGGCCCGAGCCCGAGGGAGGAGGGCGCCTAGAGCGTCCCGGACCGCCCTGTGGCTGCTGCTCTTTAAATGTTTGGCTGGCGGGCATAACTATACGCACATGAAAATAATGGGCACAAGTCACAAGAGCCTCGGCACGAGCAGTGACTACATAAAATAAGAACGGGCACAAAAATAAGCGTCGGTATTCAGCGCGGGGTGTACACCTCAACCTCATTATAATTGTGTTTACGACGGTACGTGCGTTTCCTTCCGCGACGGACGATAGGAAAAGAGGGGGGGGGGGCTAGAGGACGCGGCACACAGATCAGCGTCGACAAGCGCCGAGTGAAAAGGCGGACGACGGCGGCGTATCACCAGAAAGATATGGCTGAGTTATTGGCCAACTTTAGACGCCTATTATACACACGTTACGGGGGTGAGGGGGGCGGCGAGGGGCGATGCTCACCACCAAACTTTTTGGGATTGTTCCATATTCCACTGTCGTCGGAACTTTAAATGTTAAGCCGTGCAGATAGGCCCCCCTCTAGCCCCTTTCTCGCCCCCCCTTCTCCCTTTTTTCATGACGGATGATCCTCTTTCCATATCACTTTATTATTTTTTTCTCAGTTCTTTCTTTTCCCTCCTACTTCTTTATTCGCCCCCCTCCCACCACCACCTTTCCATGTTTCCGCGCCTCGGCGCAATCTTCACCAGTGCACTCACAAAAATGTTTTCTTGCCGCAACCGAAATCTACTTGAGCCAAGAATATTTTATTCTTGTCACTCCTACAAGAATTCGTATTCTTGGCCCAAGAATATTTTTTTCTTGTGTCAATCCTCCATAAAAATCTTCCTTCAAGAATTATTTTCTTATCCCAAGAATATTTAGTCTTGGCTGTAATAAGTGAAATAGTGCCCCCGGAGACAGTCTTGAACTCTGTCTCACAGTGGGTTATGACGGTAGTGACAGCTGGTTCGATTCTCCTTAATGCAACTCACGCCTTCAATTGGCACTGCGGGGATTCGAACCCTGCTCGTGTCAACTCAGCGCTGAAGCGTAAGCAGTAACCGTTTGAGCTATGAAGCCACATGCGTGACCGTGTCCCCAGCGCTGCCTTTGTACCTCAGGTAGCCCGGTCCTCTCGCGCGCTCCACCCTAATCCGTCCGTCCCCCCTCCACCCACGCCCGCCCGGCCTAGCACAAGCACAAGCATATTATTTTCTTGGGCTGAGCAGAATGTATCAAGAATATTTTCTTCTTGTGGGAAGAAAACCATGTTTCTTCGAACGAGAAAAATCGTCTTCACTCGAGAAAATTATTCTCGTCCCAAGTAAAATTGAGTCAAGAATATTTTTGGGATTGGGGCAAGAAAACATTTTTGTGAGTGTGTCACCACTTATCGTGTAGAGGTGTGAGTCACAAGAGCCGCATCGATTTATGGCTTTATCTGTTGCTTACTTGCTCTCTCTCTCTCTCTCTCTCTCTCTCTCTCTCTCTCTCTTTCTCTATCTCTCTCTCTCTCTCTCTCTCTCTCTCATACCGCACCGCGCTGCATTATTCGCGGGACACACATTATTCACACGGAATGCGCTGCTGATCAGAGACAGGGAATAAAAAAGTGTTTCTGCTTCGCTCTCCTTCGGCCGTCGCAACCAAGGATCACGACTGGTACCTCCTACCCCTCCCCCCTTTCCCCTCCCCGTTTTCCTGGTCGTCCTCCTCCTCGGGTTTCAGGCACATCCGTGAAGTCCTGGTGGACCGGAATGAGATGCAGATTGGCCAGACTTTGTAACTCAAGCAGTGACCTAACGAGATCGCCGCGTATAAAACTTTCTCAAAGAGGCGAAGGACGGCGACAAGTTGGAGTGAGTGGCGTCCGTCCGCACACGAAGAGATGTTCCCATGCAAAAGTCTGCCGCTCGCTCGCACTCTCTCTCTCTCCCTCTCCCTCTCCCTCTCTGCCTCTTCCACCGCGCGCAATACATTTCCCCCTCCCCATCGCCTTCCATTTCTAGAATCAATTTTCCAGTGGTTTCGCAACACGACACAGTAGTGGACGTCTTGCTACTTGGAAAGATTGTAGGCTCGTTTGACGCGGAATTTTGCGAGGAATGCGACAATGTATCCCAAAATGTTATCAGTTTGCTCATTCAGAAAATATTTGTGAAAATCTGAAAATACGCACATTAGTACCCCCAAAACGGGTTTAGCACCCCTGGAAAGATAGGATATCGCACCTTTGTTTTTCCAGTGTACCTGGTAACATTCTGTTTCCAAAATTTTATAGCCAGAGGAAAGAAATTACGGCCTAGCTCCGAAAGAATTTGTACTTGGGCCGCCCTAAATTTTACAAAACGTGTCACTGATTGATTTCTTTTAGCCGAAAGGTGTGCTGAAGTTAGCGTAATTTTACGAGAGGAATTAGGGCAAAACTGGCGTAGTCATCAAGGCAGGCAAATTGTGCGCACACACACACACACACACACGCACACGCAATAATAATTATTATTCGTATCAAAGCATTTAGCTAAGTTTCGATGGCCCCTTTAACGACAGCCTCGGGTGGAGTGTTCCCTCGTAACGGAAGGGGGAGAGTGCAGAAGAGAGAGAGAGAGAGAGAGAGAGAGAGAGAGAGAGAGAGAGAGAGAAGGGGAAAGGGAGGAGAGCGGGAGAGCGGGGCAAACTACGTGGGAACGACATTAGCGTGTCGAAACTAAACGGCCGCGGCATCTCCACGCCGCCAAATTCAATTCCCGTAACGCATCCGCTACGCGCGCGCGGGGCCTAAGGACACGCAGCAGCAACAACAACAACACTTGGCGAAGCTCTGAGCCAGTAGTGGTGTGGGCGCGGCGACCCAGCGACAATGAAGTCATTACGGGAGCGAGC
>NW_026267149.1:30321-32235 GCF_000697945.3 Frankliniella occidentalis
TCCGCCGATACCCGAGACGCCGAGTCGCTCGCGTCGCTTGTTTACCTCGCTGTTCATCGACGGGTCGTCTGATCGATCGCCTCTAGTATCGACGTATCGGACGGGTTTACTACTCCCTCAGGTTTAGGTAAGCTTTCACTTATCGGCTGCACGGCCCGGATAACAAGATGGTTTCTTAATTCTGAATATTTTTAGTTTATCAAATTGCTATTTTTTTAATCTTTCATTTACTGTGTTTCTTTTGTATCAGTATGAGAGTTACTTATCCGACGACATCTTGCTTGTTGGTGGACCGTGGTACATGGGAAAGATGTCATACCTGGAACAGAAATGAAAAGAAAACATTAAAAATACGTAACATTTGCTGAGCGACGTGAGCAAGTTTTTTTTTCTCCTTCTCTCCTCGCTATTTTCTAGGGCGTGCTCCGGCAGAGGACTCGAGGCGAGCGCGGCGCGGCGTTGTTGTGCAACAACTCCTGCAAACCACCGTGGGCGGACGAGCGGGGCAGAGGCGATGCATCAGCATGACTGTCACGGGTTCGAGTCCATGCAAAACCATTCCATTTTAGTTTTTTTTTACCCACTCTTCCGCACTTCGTTTATGGAACGAGGACGTCGGAACGCGTCCAGGTGGCCGAGCAGAGGGGAAGAATTTCACAAGCAGTACGCCCTTCAAGGAAGTTATGGCTGGCACTCGCGGCGCCAACTCAAGTAACTCAAGGTTTTACAACGACGGTTTTCAAAGTCGAAACTTCCCCCGCCATTTGTCACGGGCCTTGCAACATCGTAAGTACGCTGCCTCTAAAACACGTGAGCGGTCCTAAAAGGGTATTATTCCGACACAATTTTTATGCGTTTTTCATAGATTGTTTTGCTTGCATATTTTTTATTTACCGCAGTTACGCCTGATTCATTTTCTCTCTCTCCCTGACACAGACACACCAAACAACGTCAACGTCGATAGCACGAAACAAAGAGAGGGAGAGAGACACAAAGAGAGAGAAAAATAGGTGGGGCGAGAGAAAAAGAGAGGGAGAAAGGGGGGAGACGAGAGATGGAAATCCTAAGTGTGTTAGGGATGCCGCCCTTTTATCTCGCACGCGCACGCAGCTGTACAGCTGTAGAGGCAGCTGCAGGCAGCTGTCTGTGCAGCTCGCGGCGCATCCATAATGCAGAAGCGCCTGGCCCCGCCAGGGCCCCGCACGGCATATTGCCACAAAGGCGAAGATGGGTTTCCCGGGCCGCTCCGCCGCGGGCCGTGCCGCCCCCCTTCTCCCTGGGCCTGCTGCCTCCGCACTGGCTGGCCGGCTCCGCGATATTGAAAGCGAGACGAGGAAGTGTTTGTCGACCCACTTACAATTTCAGGACACTCCTCCGCACAAAAAAAAGCTAAAAGCAGCACACTAAAAGTCAAACGCCCTTTTCTTTCTGGGTTACTCAGTTTGCCTGCACCAAATGCACCACATGGTGAACAAACTGTGTTTCCAGCCCCACCCCCACCCCCCCGAAGGTAGCCAGGAGCAGCAGCAGCCGTCTACAGCATGAGCGATTTCTCAGCAGTATGCGCTGCCGTGCGTGGCGCGTTGTTTAATTAGAGCGAACACGGCCGGTGAATCACGTTCGACACCGCCTGCCTGTCACTCGGCCCCCGCCGCTCGCTGACCCACCCCGGCCGATGTGCGATTAAACCGCAAGCGTTACGATCATTACGCAGCACTCGATAATATGGGCGGCTGGCTGGGGCTGGGCTGGTCGGGGCGATGCACGGCAAAGGACATGTGCAATGCGCAAAGCACCTTCAGCTCGCTGGCTCCGCCCCGCCCCGCCCCACAGGCCCCACCCTGCCGCGCCCTGCCGCTCGCTCGTGTCACACCTTAGCGCACGGCTCAGGCGGCTATGGGTGGGGACGCCCCG
>NW_026267149.1:32285-32774 GCF_000697945.3 Frankliniella occidentalis
ATCGCTTTGAAAGAGCGTGACCTGCTGTGTGCATGCATCACGGTGTAGAGAGATACGGTGGGGACACTGGGCCGCTCCGGGCCTACCTGGGGAGGTCCCAGTTTTGGATCCATCATTAGTTACCCAGTACGCCGTCCGCCGCGCTGCTCGGCAACGTGTACCGGGCGTGGCGTAGCGTAGCGCCGGCGCCCGCCCGTGCGTGCGAGAGAGACAGGTAGTCACTGTGCGAGAGAGAAGCATCGGTACGCGTTGCCGAGCAGCGCGGCGGACGGCGTACTGGGTAACTAATAATGGATCCAAAATTGGGACCTCCCCAGGTACCCCAGTGTCCCCACCGTATCTCTCTACACCGTGGCATGCATCTTGTGTGCAGTCAAGAGAGTAAGGCGGCGGTGGGGTGAGGCGGGGCGTGGCGGGGCAGGGCGGAGGGGCGTTCCTTTCCCACGCACTGTACACGACGCGTACCAGCCATACACGGCGAACACGACA
>NW_026267149.1:38089-40470 GCF_000697945.3 Frankliniella occidentalis
GGGGTGAGGCGGGGCGTGGCGGGGCAGGGCGGAGGGGCGTTCCTTTCCCACGCACTGTACACGACGCGTACCAGCCATACACGGCGAACACGACACCTCAGCTCCAGGGTTATGGAACACTGAGCTGGGCGCGTGGGGTAGCGTGGCGCGGCGGGGCGGTGCGGGCGCAGCGCTACCACAGTGCAGCAGCGTGGGGAAAGGGGTACAGCTGCACAACCACCTACGTCAAGAAAATACCATGGAGAAAACACAGCGCTGACAAAAAAAAATGCAATAGTGTTATAATAATCATTCGCGATTGATCGCGTGTACAAAATTTTCCGAACCTCTTTAGGGCGCGCCTTGCTGTTTTGGGCCCGGAGTGTATAAGCAAATCACACCATAGACATACATAATGTAGTCATTAGACATAATTGTACAGTTATTACGCCCATGGATCGCGGCACTATGACGCGTCTCGGCCGCGGTGCGAAGATGGAAGGGTTTTGGACGCTCCGTCTCTGTCTCTCTGTCTCTCTCTCGCTCTCTCGCTCGCCGCACGGCCCCCAGGCACACTCCAAGGTGCATCACGAGTGCTTTTAATAGTAATTAACTGCGGCCGCCCCGCGCCGTCAAAAGGCTCGACAAAAGCACCTCGCTCACGACGCCTGACTCACGACGCCGAGCCGAGCCGAGCGCCGCGGCGCCTCAAACCGCCGACCGACCAGAGCGACGCGGAGCGGGGACCGACCGACAGGGCGGGGCGTGTTCCAAGGCGGTGGAAAATGTTTCATCACCTGTCAGAGCTAAATTGGCTATGGAGGAAGGGGGGCCATATTGCAGAAAAAAAATGAAAAAATGAAACGGCAAGAAAAAAATGGCCACGGCGGAGCGGCAGCGGCGTCGAGTGATAATACGTCATCATTATTACTGCATTATCATGTAGTCGTCGGGTAGTTCCCCACCTGCTAGACCAAATTAATTTAGTGGCTCTAGAAAAATAAAAACATTATAAGGGGGGCGGGGCGGGGAAATGATGCGGACACGCTTGAGAAAACGGTTATTACTTTCGCATGAATTTCGGGAAGCGGGTGTTTTGTAGCCTCGAGAAGACAGTTAGTAAGTCTGGTGGTGGTGGTTGGGGGGGGGGGGGGGTAAACATCTGTTATAGAAATAAGCACCTAACGCAGCGAGCAAATAAAAACAAATCACGAAGTGGGAAACAAGCACTACATTGTAATTTTTCCTCAATTTTCTGTGCAATCCAGCTACGAATCTTGAGCCTGTAATTCACGCCGGCACTACACCACCGCCGCGCCGTCGCCGGTGTTTCCCCTGTCCTGTAATGTCAACCGTATCCCCAAGGCCGCGCGGTGCAGGTCATACATCGCCCGTGCGTACGTGCACTCGCCGCGCGCGCCACGCCCCGCCACGCAAAATGGGTAAAGCAAAAGCCTTTGCTGCCGGCGCTGAACGGGCACGGGGCCGGCGGCCCGCAGCGCAAGGAGGCCCACGCCCATGTATGGGCTACAGGCTGCGATACCGGCCAAAAGGACTCGCGGACTTTAATTAGAATCCGACACGGCGATGTCTCCCGGGGGAGGACAGCGCGCTCCAACCCGCGCCACACCAACCCCACCACGACCTTCCACAAATATTGGCACAGCCGGGGAGAGGGAGGGGAGGGGGAAGGGGGTCCCTGCGGGTCAGCCGTGACCCCGGAAGTCCCTCTGCTGGCGCTTCGCCTGCTGCACAAAGCGAAATAACGCGCGCCAAATAATTTCAAGTGCGCCCCCGCCCCGCCCCACCTGACTTGACCAACCCCTCCCTCGACCCCCTTCCCTCCCCAAAGCCGCATTCCTGTGTGTGGTGGACCCGGCGGGTGAGGTGCGGTGGAGTGCGGCCGCCACCAGCAGCCTGCCGGACAGAAACCCGGACCAATAAACCGCAGTGGCGACGCCCCGCCGCACCCCGCCCCGCCCCGTGCAGCGCGCCGCGAGTCCACCACGTGGGCGGACTGGTCGGTGCCGATCCCATAGCGACCGCGCGCTCCATCCCAAGGGCACGGGGAATGGTGTCGCGGACTGCAGCGGTGCGGCGTTGCCGCTGCAATAAGGCAAGACGTTAGCTCTGCGTGCGCGCGCGAGTAACCGATGCAAAGAACGCGCACGGCGGTAAACAGCGTGAGTGAACATTAGAAACATTTCACTGTGAAAAATACGTTAGTGCATGTACTACTTCCCATCACGCTCCGACCTCGGCTCCGACTGACTCCTGCTCGTCATTCGATTTCAAGTCGTGATACGGAGTGCTTGTACATTTTTCAACTCAACCCGAGGCGGAAGGAAATACTGGTAAGAATGGTGCATCAGTGGTACAAGTTGTCCTTTTCTATTGTTCTC
>NW_026267149.1:41570-45744 GCF_000697945.3 Frankliniella occidentalis
GACGATCGTTAAATTTTTCATAGTCAAAAAGCAAGAGCACGCCAGACGCGCAGTGCGAATGCGACTTGCCCGGCGACAAAGCGAAAGGGGAACGGGGAGTTCGCGGCGGCGCAGATGCACTCGTTTGGGAGAGGGTGTTAACGTTTCGTATTTTCCTGAAGTAAATCCTCCCCTCCCCCGTCCCCTCCGCCCCGCACACGCACAAAAAGGGAAAGGCGCCAGATAATGACCCCCCGCCTGTCGTGCTCCGCGGCCGTACGGCCCGTACGCACAGCAGAGGCCGGCGGAGCCAGGCGGAGCCCCCTCGGTAGGCGAGCCCTTTGTCCGCCCATCAAATCCAAGGATCGCCGCGCCCAGACCGTCCTGCCGGCCGCCGCGGCTGCGGGCCGCCCGCCCGGGCCTAAGGCTCAAGCCGTCAGCCCCCCGCCCCCCTCCCCTCTCCTCCGCTGCTCCACAATGAATTCCATCCTCGTTCACGCGGGTCCTAGCAGCAGGGTGCTGGCGGGGAGGGGGGGGGGCATCCAATTCGGGTAGGCGGCAGGAGGCGGTCTCTGCGAGGGAAGGGAGTTACCATTATTAACATCCCTCCCCCGTCCGCTCTCACCTTCACGGGGGACGGTGAGAGAGAGAGAGAGAGAGAGTGAGAGTGAGAGAGAGAGAGAGAGAGAGGCGGAGACAGGGTTAGGGGTAGAGGGAAAGGGGCCTTTGCAAACAAAACCTGCGCTGCCTCGGCCGCCGTAGCCGCCGCTCGGACCATTTGTAACGTTTTAAACTCGAGTCACATTAATCCCCACCCAGAGCCAGAGGGAGCCGGGGGCCTAAGTGCAGGCGGAGAGAGGACTGCTCTCCCCGTGACACTCGCCGGCCCAGAGAGATGAGGCAGCCACGCCCCGCCACGCCCCGCCACGCCCCGCCCGCGCCTCGGACCGTGCCGTACCAGCGCGCCGGAGCCGGGCTCCGCCAGAGAGAAAGAGAGCGCTTATGGGGGCAATAAAACCGTGCCGGGTCCGCTGGGCTCAGAGCTGCATCGGCCCGGACCCCCGTGCATAAGCGCGCTGGCGACTTCTCTTCTGCGCGCCTATTGGCTAGGAAGGGCGGCGGTGGGGGAGGGACACCTCCGCGAAGTCCAGCGGAGGTCTCTCTCCCGCTCCCGCCCCGACTCAGTGGTGCGACAAAGACAACCAACACCGCCACCACTCGGAGGCGTCCGCGCGCGATTCTTTTGAGTTGCCGTAGAGCAGGGCTACCCTGACTCGAGCCGGGTGCAGCAGGCGACGGGTCCAGCCGGGCCTTTGTCCACCGGGCCGAGCCGAGCCGGGGTGCCCCATCGTCGCTTATGCGGCCCAGGGATCTCACAAACCACGAAGTGCAGCCGAAGCGCTGCCGATCGCCGCTCGGTCGCGACCGCTGGTTCTCGACACGTGCGGAACGCGCCTCACCTCGCCCTATTGTATAGACCCAGCATCAGCGCTCTCTTTCTCTCTGGGCTCCGCGGCGCACACGGGGTACACTGCCGGCAATCTGAGGGCGGATCTGCGTTACCAGGCGCATTCCACGCGCGGCCACCACGCTGCCCACGCCGCGCGGTGCACGCCGCGCACGCACGCGGGCTGCAGCGCCCCGCCCCGCCACGCCCCGCCACGACAGTGAGCCGCTGCCGCTCGCGTTCGCCAACTTTCGCCGTTGGTCCGGCCGGGCTGGCGGCTGACCGACCGGCGGTGCCGCAGGAGCCGTGCGATGCTGACATGACTCGCGACATGACAGGCGCAGCAGCGTGCCAAACGCGGCCCAACGTAACGACGCATTTTACCTTCTCGATCATGCAGATCAAGTAGACGCAATTCATTTTATTTACTGTTTTTCTTTGTCTGATATAAATTATTATTACAGCTATCCGAAGCCATCAATAGTGTAACATTGGCCGCTCGGCTGCTGTTCTTGACGTGGTGCCGTGGTGCCGCGCCCCCGGGACCCCCCGCAGGGCCCCCACTGTGCCTCCTCATTACAAGCCGTGCGGGTCCTTTTTTCTCGCCGCGCCGCGGGGGGCGCCAGGCCGCGCCGGGCAGGCGTGTGTGGGTGTCGCGGGCGCGGCCCAACCCAACCTTCTGACCGACACTTCCTCGTGACCATCAGCGAGCACACCTCCCCGCAAAAGCAAAAATATAGAGGAAAAGCGTACTCTCAGTGCTTACTGTTGAAATCCTGCGAAGCAATGCTTTCCAATTGTGAATCAATGATTTGCAATTGCGAAGAAAAATGCTCCCTATTTACAAAGGATCAAAACCCTTCGAAATTGCAAAGCATTGCTTCGTGGGATTTTAACAGTGTAAATGTCATATATATGGGCAAACCACGACAGTTTTGTCAATTCGTCACACACTGTTTTTTGTTTTGCAATGATCATCGCAATTTCATGGCAATGAAGGCGTCTTCATTGCCACTGGGTCAGCAATGAAGCACATTTTTGGCAATGAACTCCGTTTGGAAATGGGTCATTGGCAAAAATGCGCTTCATTGCCGACCCAGTGGCAATGAAGGCGTCTTCATTGCCAAGAAATTGCGATGATCATTGCAAAACAAAAAACAGTGCACTCATTTCTTACTTTTTGACATTTTTTTTTGTACTTTCTGTAGCATTGAGAAAATACTGAACGTTGCCCTCTTATGGGCAATTCTCAAGACGAACTTACTGGTGTCGCGCTGTGCTGCGCAATGCCGTGGCCCAGGGAAATCTCACTCTCTTAGACTGACGATTTAGTGCATGTGACTCAAATAGGGCGAGCCCTCGTTTTGATTCCGCGAGAAAAAATTATCTCACTCATTTTGAAACCCCACTCAAGAGTTGGCAGTGCTGAACACAGAGTACACGACACTCCTGGTCCCCACCCACCCTGCCGGCCTTAGTCCTCTCAAACGCAAGTCGAGGACGATCGTTAAATTTTTCATAGTCAAAAAGCAAGAGCACGCCAGACGCGCAGTGCGAATGCGACTTGCCCGGCGACAAAGCGAAAGGGGAACGGGAACGAGGGGAGGCGGGGAGCAGGCTAAGGTGGTGAGCGCGCAGAAAACACTGCGAAAACCTCGCGGACAACTTGGCAGTTTCGCATGAGGAATCATCCAGAAAGTACGCCCATCATTCGCCGTTACGTACGGATTCGTTCATAAACCTGCCAAGTTCACATTGTGCGAAAAAAAGTTGTTTGCATTGCAACCATTTTGCAGTGCTTCGAATTTCTTTGCAGTGCAGCCCACGGAAGCTCCCATAGCGCCTGATGGGTATGCAATATCTGCCTGTAGTGAATGCGTGTACTGCGGGGTGGCCTACCCCGAATCCCACAGGCGCCGAGCTAAACGCAACTTACCGAACGATTTCCGAGGGGGCAATAATTCCCTTTTTTATGTGTACACGTGATTTCCGAAATGCGATTCCCAGTGATTCACGTCCACTAACGTTAATTTCTTGGGTTTTCTAGTGGCGGAAACTCATTTCGACTAATTTGCACCAGTTCCACTAGTTTCCCGCTTCCGCTTTTAGTTGAAGCGATTTCTGATGATTTCGATTAATTTTTATCCTGAAAATTCTCAGGCAGGTGTACACATGATTCCTTGAGTTGTTGCTCTCTCGAACGAATCTGAGAATAAACGCATTTACTGGACGATCCCTCCTGTCAAAGTTGTGTACCGGCATGTTTGCACACGGTTAACAGAAAACTCGGATTCCGAGACGGAAATATCGACTAGCGCGGTCGACTTGATTCCGAGCCACCGATCTCGAAATCGGGTGTTGTTTTCTAAAACCGAGTCCCTTTACCCGTTTCCGAGGAACGATTCCCGGATTTCGAGCTCATTATCTCGGAATCAGAGCAGAGCGCAGGATGCGTTAAAAGACGACTTCCTGCCTCAAAAATCGAAATTCAATATTTTCTCACGCCTCAGATTCCGAGTTTTTTTGTTTACCACCAACTGGTGCCAATCAGAAGTTCGCAACAACAGCTCTGCTAGGTTTTTATTATCTGTGGAAACGACGCGGAGATGATGGGAAAACAAAAGAAAATTCTTGTGCGCAGACCTTATCTTTCTACATGGTCGTGATATCCGCGTTCAATTAGAGGAGAGTGGGAGAGTGGTGACGCGGAGCGATGCGGCAGAGGAGGGGAGAGGGAAGGAGAGAGAA
>NW_026267149.1:46004-48543 GCF_000697945.3 Frankliniella occidentalis
GTGCCTGGCCTTCGCTGGTCAGTCTTGTCGCTTTTGGTTGGGCCACCGACAGCGACTTGGACACAATGTCAAGGAGCAAAAGAAAAGAGGGAGAGGGGGGTCTAGGAAGTAAGTACACTACACCACTCCTCCCCTGGCCTGGCCCTATATCACCAGCTGAGCCACACCCGAGCCACGCCCGCCCTGCCCTGCCCCGCCCCACCCCGCCACGACACGCTCACGGTACTCCGGCAGGGTGCGAAGTGAGTACCTCGGCTAGGGCGCGCGGCGCAGTCACGCCCTGGAGGATAGCGGATAGAGAAATATAGCCGAGGCCCCGCCAGCCGCCAGGCCAGCGTGGCCTACTCGAGGCGGGGGAGAAAATACACGCGAAATGCATTCGGGGTGTCCAATATGCAACTTAAGCAGCCTATAGCACGACAATTTTGGGCTTGCATAAGTCCAGGCATGCTATTTAAAAAGTGTGCTATGCACACACTGTTAGATGTGCCGTTGTCAAATTTGTACATGACAATGAAGTACATGGTGGACACAGTTCCATAGTCCAAAATAAATAAAAAAAAAAAACAAAAAAAAACTGCGCATAAGCATCAGCACAATTTAGGCAGCACAAACATTTTTACCAACCTTGACCATACTGAAATTCTTGACAGCCAGAGTGAGAATTCGGTTAATATGACTCAAAGAGCAAGATTATTTTGCTCACTCTTTGAGTCATATGATTTACGCGGTCCTCACCCAGTGAAGTGAGGTTTTCTACAAAGATGTTAGAAAATCTTGCTCTGAGGGAGAGTATTCGGTGCAAATGATTCAAATAGAGCAGGCCTCTTAACATTACAAAATTTCACCCGGTTTTTCTCGTGCGGCTATGGAAAGGCCTTTCAGAAGTTAAAATATTTTTGCTAGCAGATGCATTAGCGCTTGAAAAATAATGTGAAACCTCTTTTAAAATGGCGTCAAAGACACGAGAGCGAAAACATTCTAATTAAGAAATTAGTGGAAACGTTTCACCGGCCAGACATGTGTCCAGGGAAAGGAGGCGAGGAGGGAGAGAGAACAGGAGAGTGGTGAGGGAAGTGAGAGGGAGAGGTCGAAGGAGAGAGAAAAGAGGGAGGGGGGAGTGCTCTCGTTGTAATGGGCGGGTAGTGCCGTGGCACTGCCGTGGTAGAGCGGAGAGGATTCCTGCTGACCCCTGACCCTTGAGAGCGGCGGAGAGCCTCCACAGCAACAGTTGGCTAGCGAGCGGCGCAGGCTGGGCGGCGCAGGGCGGCAGGAGGCCGGAAGTTGGAAATGTGAGGTAACTACTGAAAACTATGCGCTCTTTCTCAAATGAACAGTCCTCCTGCCCCGACAAACCAAACCTACAAATACCGCCAATAGTTTTCATTATTTGCATTTGCCATAGATTTCTTTAGGAAGTCGTTAGACTGACTTTACGTTTGCATGTTTCTATGTATAGCTGTAAAATATTACTTCAAATACAGCTAAAAGGTGAGGGTAAACAAAGCCATGCAGCAGCAGCAGTAGCATGCCTTGCGAAACGATACACGTACCTACAGTACACACATATATGAAGAGGGTTTGTGCGACTAGAAGAACAGCGCACGACGGTCTCGCGGGGAAAGGAAAGAGACCGGCGGAGGAGGGGAGGGGCAGTGGTGATAATTGCAGCGAGGATCGTGAAGCCGGTGTTCTCGCCGCACCGTAGCGCCGCCGCCCTCTCTCTCGCACAAACACACAGACACATCCTATAATGACCCCGTGAAAGTCCTGGCCGCGGGTCCAGCCCAGGCGTGCGGTGCATGCGAGCGACCACTAAGGGCGGCCGGGCCCGGGGTCGGGCCATCCCCAGCGCCGCTAACGACCAGGTGTGACGTACGGCCCGACCAGGCCGACCACCGCCAGGGCGCGCCAGGGGTAGCGGCACTAGCAGCAGCAAACAGTGTAGGCCGAGCCCACGCTCCGGAGCCGTCATTGGTTTATGTCCCTCACCGCTGCGACACGCACCGACCTCGCCGAGGCTGGGTGTCGTGGCGCAGCGGGGCGTGGCGGGGCAGCCTGGCGCCACAACGGTCCACGGCGGCAGGGGTCACCCCATTGTCCGCGTCTCGCCCC
The DNA here is from genome assembly GCF_000697945.3 of Frankliniella occidentalis. Classification (NCBI taxonomy): domain Eukaryota; kingdom Metazoa; phylum Arthropoda; class Insecta; order Thysanoptera; family Thripidae; genus Frankliniella; species Frankliniella occidentalis. Next base: position 48,120 of record NW_026267149.1, read on the forward strand.
GCCACGCCCCGCCACGCCCGGAGTTAGCCTGGGCAGCGTCACACACTTAAAGAGCAATGAACCGGGCTGGCCAGACGCACAACGGCGACCGGCAGCGACAACGGGGAGGTCGCGCGGAGCTGCTGAGCTCCACGATGGCGATACAGTACAGCTCCCAGAACCTGGCCGCCCTGCTCCCGTTCGGTGGTCGGGCGGCGATCGCTGTTCCCACAGTGCAGTGAGATGGCGGGGCGGGGAGGGCCGAGGCGGAGCAGGGCGAGGCTTACAGGTACAGCAGCAGGAGCCGCCGCCGGCCGCAAAGTCCGTTTCCGCTAATCGTTAAAATCGCAACCGCAGCGCTGTGGAGCGCGGGGAGCTGCCCCAGCCCCTGCCGACCTGCCGCTCTGTAGCAGAAATAAAACCTCCGCACCCCACCACAGTCCCC
>NW_026267149.1:50031-50722 GCF_000697945.3 Frankliniella occidentalis
ATACCTGCCCGTCAAAGTGGCGGGGCGGGGCGTGGAGTGGCAGACACCTACACGATACACCACATCATTCACGAGCAGCTAATAGGCGATTCACGGCGTTATGCCAGCGTCGATAATCCCCATAGCCCTCCACTTCACGACTATAGTGTATTGTTTTCGAATTTTCTTCTACGCTACGGATTCATATAATCGAACGGCAATACAAATATCTTCGCAATAGTCCACCTCTGTACGCTTGTTTCATACAGATAGACGACTGATTTGCCATTATCATTATAATGAATGAGGAATTGCACGGCAGGAACTTCCAATACAACAAACGGCAGTGACAGACGATGAAAGGGTCACGGTGCTTATAGGTAGGCCAAGTTCTTCCGCATCACGGCAGAAATATTTGTATAACACTTCCATCGCCAAACGTTTTGGCCGTATACATCAAGGCCTAAATTTGACAATTGAGATTTAACGCCATAGGTTTATAAAAGAACGGATGTTATTGCTCAATACTTGAAGATATTTTTACTTTATCTTTTCGCTCTCGCTCGTTTTCCGAACATTGGAAATTACATTGCCGACAATCCCGCTAGGTTCTCAATGAACAACTCATTGCCGGTGGAGAGGTAATGAAAATGTCCTATTGCCACAAACCGGCATTGCCACAAAAGGAACTTGAACTTCCATCGCCAAATGA
>NW_026267149.1:52297-53709 GCF_000697945.3 Frankliniella occidentalis
TGGGTGGGTGTGTGTGTAAGAGAGAGAGGGAGAGATAGAGAGGGAGTGAGAAGGGGAAGGGGGGGGGGGGTAAAGAACACCCGCGCAGTGGGTGGTTAGGAGAGGCAAGTCATCGTAACGACAAAACTAGCGCGGACACTATAGCGGCCTAATTACTCGGCTAATAACAGAGAGGACACCTTTGAGTGCCGCCGCTCAGGCAGCTCTCGCTCGGAGGCCAGCGGATGTATCTGCGCCACTTTCGAGTGATATATATTTCCTTCCCTCTCTGCCCCTCTCGTGTGCGATGCTCAAATAAACGCGACACGAAAAGAGAGTAATGAAAAATAAAAAGGCAGTCAATGGACCGAACGGAGACCGAACGGAACCACTCACCCGATCCGCAACATGGCAGCGCAAGGAGGAGCAAGACTCACCTGAAACAGAAAACGAAATTTAATTAATCGACTCCCCATCAAGTGAGGCGTTCAAACAAAAAGCGGGACCGCCGCGGCACGAATGAGGGGGAACGAAAACAGAGGTTCTTTTTATTTTTTTGCGTATTCATACTATATTGCTTGGCAGAGGAATGGGGGGAGGGCGATAGACCGACGACAACCTCTCCGCGCAAAAATGTTGAGCACGGGGGAATTTTTACTTCACTCCCGCACCCACCACCGAGACCAAAGGGGATGGCAAACTGACTTCATTACCGAATAAACACACACGCGCGCGCGCGCTCACACACACACGGACGTACGTCGTACGTGCGCATTAGTTATCCAGCAGAAGCCTTTCTCTCCCCTCTCGGACCGGGCTCAGTATTGGCTGCTCCGCCTGCATTAGTAACGAAGATGCTCATTGGCTGTCGTCTGCTCGCGTCTGCTATACCTCTGTGTCCCGGGACCCTAGGCCCGTGCAGGTTTGGTCCCTCCAAGCCCTTTGAAAGTTTCTGGCCGTCCCCTCTTCCCCTTCGTTTGCCCTCGCTACGTCTCCTTCTCTCTCGCACACACACGCACACGCACAAACACATTTTTTGACGCACTCACACATGGGGACATGCTGTCCGGGCGGCACCCCTCCCCCTCCCCTCTCTCCCGGTACGCCACCACCCGCTGTGAACACATGTCGGCACGACGCACACCGGCCCGGGCGGGCGGACGGGCGGACGGCGCGGCCCGTAGACTTTCTCTGTCATTCAAACACACCAACACAGGTACGAGAATCACGATGTTCAATTTCCCGACCGAGAGGCCCCTGCTCCGCGTACCACCCCGCCCCCGCACCGCTGTGCGATTCGCGAGGTAAACGTTATTATCCAACGCACGTCGGTGTATAACCTCCTCCCTCCCCGCCCAGCAGGCGGATGGATGTGTAGATGGATGGGTGGTCCACTCCGAGGGGTACACCACTTCGTCCAATCCCTGTACACG
>NW_026267149.1:56198-57050 GCF_000697945.3 Frankliniella occidentalis
CCGGGTCAAGATGGCTGGCTGGGGGCCGGACACGGAACCCATACAAATTTCGTCAAAAATAAAACGTATTCGTGGGGCGTAGGCCGGCGGGGGCGGGCGAGCGGCGGGGCCGGCTGGCCTTGCTCTGCGCGCGGAACGCCGGTAGAGAACGGCGCAGGGCCGGGGAGGGAGGGGGAAGCGGTATGTATTATTATTTCGTGTTATATATGTATCGAATTCCGGAGCCTCTTCCCTGCCCCTCCCCCGTCCTCCCAGAGGCTGCTCGGGGAGGAGGAGGGGGAGGGCAGACTGGAATACATTAACAACCCGTTCCGACTATCAATATGGACGCGAAAAAGAATGCGGAGAACCTGATCCGCCTCGGTGACGCGTCTGGCGCTGGGAGGGGGGGACCAGGGGCTTCCCTGCGCCGCTGGTCACCCTCGAGGCACCCCTAGGGGGAACCCCTCCGCGTCTGCCTCATACAGTGCGCCACGGCATGCCCGCATGGTCCCATAGGCTCCTCATGATCCCGTTCAGTTCCGTATAGGGCCCCGTAGATCCTGCATGGTTGCATGGTTCCGCGCGAATCATGCCCCCCCCCCCTCCTCCCTTTCCCTCATTCTGCAGTGTGATCGAAGGCTTGGGTCGGGCTTTGTCTCTTCGCATCCACCATACCCGGCCCCCCAGCCCTGGCCTGCCTGTGCGACGCTCCCAGACTTTACAAGAGTTGGGAGTCTTCCCTTCCCTCTCCTCCTCTCCCTGCCCCGCTCCCTCCAACACACCCCATTCGGCCAAGTATGTGTACACAGGCCGATAGGCCCTCGCCAGCCAGGACAGGAGGGGCAGGGGCTGCAGGATGGAGGAAGGGGG
>NW_026267149.1:57446-60305 GCF_000697945.3 Frankliniella occidentalis
GTTTCTGAAAATGGGTCGCAGGCGCAGGAATAACTCTTCCTCGTAGCCAAATACCCGACTTACTCTGGAAAATCGGAAGGCATTCGGATGGGTGTGAATACAAGAAAATGAAAACTGAGGACGGACCCGGCCTAGAGCGTGCTGGTTGATGGATGCTGGGCCCTGCACTCTTTAATATCGGATCGGTGGTTCAAAGGCGGGGCCAACAATATCTAATTGAGAGTTAAAACTTCGGGATTCTTTTATAGATGGGTTGAAAAGTGTCCCCTTCGATGCTGAAGCAGGAAACGGCGCGCATGCTCAGCGTGCTGAATTTTCAGACGTTCGGTAATTCAGTGCATCCGACAAGGAACTTTTCCTCCAACTCCCCACCAATAGAACTGTAGATATGAGTGTGGTATGGAAGAGTCGGGTGCAGGTGAGCAGGGCGTCTGTTTGTGTCGCACTGACCCCCTTGCGGCCGGCCGCACGTCCTCCTCGTGGGGCACCGCGTCGAGGTCCATTGAAGAGTCGAGTAATGCTCCGAGTTTCAAACTCCAGGACTCCTTGTGCCGAGCTCCGCGCCGCCCCCGGGCCGAGCAGTGGCGGCTGCAGCGGCAGCAGCATCCACTGACGATATGTCACTGTCGAGGAGAGCGGGGGCACATTCCACGCAAACCCAAACCCAAGAGCGACTCTCCGCCCCCGCCCGGCCCAGTCGCACTCGCTGGGCAAGTACTCCTCGGTACAGTGCGGGGCAAACAAGCACTCGGAGTGCGCGCGACCTCTGCTGAGCACTCCATGAAGCGTGAGCAGCAACTTGGCGTTCGTACACTGCTCGAAAAGCACAGCAAGCTCTTTACATACCATGGAGTAAAGGATTAAACAAGGGCGAAAAACGTGGCAACAAGTTTATGGGTGTAAAAGAACTTTTCAATAAAATCAAAATGCTCTTATGAGCGAGAGAAAATGTGACCATAGGTAAATGCGTCAGTTACAGTATTACTACACGTACACGAGAACGTGGACAGAGCCAACGTCAACAGAGCCACTCAAGGTAAGTTTCTTCCTAGCGGTGTCACATGTACACTTTGCAAACGGCGGGGCAATTTTACGACGCCGCGCACGACACGACGACGACACGGAGAGAGAGAGGCGAGACTCCTCCCCACAGAGCAATACCGCGCATCCGGAAAATCAATAGCAGAGTATCCAGCGCTGGCCGGGCCGTCACCGCCACGCCTCGCCAGAGTACATTCACACCCACACTTACACTCACCCACACACTCACACACTCTTGTAGATGTAGACCCCGGCATGCGAGTTTACACAACCTCCCCCGCACGCCTCGCATGCATGCGACGCCCTCCTCACGCGACCAAAGGCGCGGCGCTGGAGAGAGGGAGCGAGGTAGTACAGAGAGAACAAGAGCGAGCGAGCGAGCGACGGAGAGCGAGAGAGTGCGGGAGGGAAGGCGTGCGCGCACACCACTCGTGCCTCTCGTAGAGAGAGGAGTTTCATTTCGATAATACCCGGCGAGGAGGGCACGGGGAGGCAATCTCAAGTAAACCCACACGCCGCCGGGCCGGGCCCCCCGGGGGGGATCCTGGTGGGATGCGGATCCCAGCCCGCGGGACGATCCCAGGTGATCCCCGCCGGCGCTGCCACCATTAAAGCAGTTAGAGCCAACAGCGCAGCGCAGCCAACAACAACAGCGCAGAGCGCCGAGAGCTCCGCGCCTGCAGCAGGCGCAGCCATTCCCTCGCGGCCGAGTCACCAGCAACGTCGACTTCATCCGTCGGAGGTGAAGAAAAACCGAGCAAACAGGAGCGAACTGAACGAAATTTCGGTCCTGAAAGATCCCAACTCACCAAGTTAATCATTTGTAACCTTTTGTTTACTTTTTGTTACCTCATGAGGATTGGCAGGTTTTGAGCCACCAGCCCGGCGTGAGCTTAGGCAACACAGAGAGAGTGGGCTTAAAATTGTACATGTCCCGATGATGTTTTGTTTGCACCATCGAATCACATCGCACGCATATAGAGTAAACATTGGAAAAAGCGGATGCAAACGAAAGGGTAAAGGGGAGGAGGGGGTGTCCGTTTTCACAAGATGTCGTCCTCTACGCGGTCACTCACACATAAGTCCGCCGAGGACGACCTCTCTATCCGTGACCGAGCCGATGTTCCCACACACGCACACCCTCACGCACACACACTAGAATGTGTGTGTCTGTGTGTCCTGGCTCGCCCGGGTTGGGTTCCATACGACGCCCATAGGACCACGGGCGCAGGACGGTGCGGTGTTGCCGGGCGTGGCGGGGCGGAGACCATGCCGCTTTTCTTGCAGGTGAGTCACGCGATTCTGGCGCAGAAGTCGGAGGTTCAAACGCCAGCAGGAGCAGGGTCAAGCGATTGGAATTATGCGTGGAACCATCCTTCAAAACCAATGGTCATTTCGGATGGAAAAAATAGGCATTTTAGTTTAGAAATGCCAAATATCGACATTGATCATGAGGTTCGTAATATTTAGTGTCTTAAAATAACATCTTTTCGTTTGGTAATGAAATAATTCAGGCATTGCTAATAGGGATGACATTTTTTTTACATTTACCAAAGGCACAGTCTGGCATTCAAAAACGAATTGCGCCAAGAGCTTTTGAGTGGCTAATGTGCTGAAAAAGGCAAGAGTCACACAGAGCACAGAGACAAGAACTACACGATCTGCCACACATATTGCGCGTTTGTTGCGTTTGTTGTCAACTTATAAAGAGACATGGAGTAAAGAAGCCCGCCCACCCATCTGTCCACAAGAGGGCAGGAGCAAAAAGGAACAATAACGTCAACTTGTGCCGCCCACCAAACAAAAATATAACATCTG
>NW_026267149.1:66615-67068 GCF_000697945.3 Frankliniella occidentalis
CCCCCCTCAGGGCGCTCTGTAATGAGGGCCGCCAGAGCCAGTCCCCCGCTACTATTCCTATTTAGAGTCTAGGAGGCACTCTGAACGAGAGCGGGGAGACATAGGGCTTTCCTCTTTCTCCAAAGTTTTGCCTCTCAGCCCCCCCCCTCTATCTCTCTCTCTCTCCCTCTTACAACGCACACTGCTCGCAGATCTTTCTCTACAGGCGAGATGAGAGAAAAGTACTATACAGCCGTTTCGAGCCACTTAAAAACAACCTCGACGCGACTGATGCAAAACACACGCGGAACCTTATCGAGTTGTACCGCTTTACATATACTGCATTCCTCCAGATTCGCGTGTTTATGTGGCGCAGGACGTCACAGCCGTCGTCGCCAGACCTCTGTCCAGTATGCAGTGGGATGCCGTACTGAAAAAGGGAACACATAGAAAACTTTCCCCCGGAGGCGGGCC
>NW_026267149.1:69335-70535 GCF_000697945.3 Frankliniella occidentalis
GAGAGAGAGAGAGAGAGAGAGGGGGGGGGGTCAACAAGGCCGCCGCCGCTAGCTGCGGCCCGCAGCGCCGCGGCACGACTGGGGAGGTGTAGGTAGAAAACATGATCCCTTTGCCCCGGCGACTATTAGAAATGCCTTACATTCCGCCACGACAGTATACAGTACCGCGCGCAGCAGCGCTTTCACGATCACAAGCGCGGGCGAGTCGCCATCAGGAGACAGGAGGGAGCACGACATGGCAGGGCAAGACGGGGGCAGGCACGAGAGCGAGAGCGAGCGAGCGAGCGAGCGAGCGAGCGAGCGAGAGAGAGAGAGTGAGAACGATTCGCCATCACCGTCAACCACGCCGTCACCATCACCCCCATCATCATCATCTTGATGTCTAGCCGCCCTACGCTAATCAGTCACTTTCTCCCGCCGCTACGCCACGCCGCTACGCCGCTGTCGTGAGATCGTGCGTTCCGAAAACTGGGAGATCCTTTGGGGGCCGACTGGGCGGGTCATCGCAAAATAATGGCCCCATTTCACGCATTGTCCCGTGCCAGGTGAGGCGCCAGGGTTTGCCACCGCGTCCAAGCAAGTACGGTAAGTGAAAAGGATGGGCCAGCACAGCAAGGCTGCTCCGACTGCTCGCTCGCTCCATCTTCTTCTTATTCTTGCTCTCTCTCTCTCTGTCTCTCTGTCTCTCTCTCGCTCGCTCCACACGTCACACAGGAAGGAACAGGTTCCCTCTCTCGCCCCCGACTCAATGAGTGCGGCACGGCTTGGCCAGCAGCATTCCTATCCATACGGACGGCCTTGATGACCGGGGCGGAGGGGTCCAAACTGGAGCACAATGACCCGCGAACACACAGGGGACATGGGAAAAAGGGAGAGGGAGGGGAGAGAGAGGGGGTGAGAAAGACGGGAGGGGAGGAGAGAGAGGGAGGGGAGGAGAGAGAGGGAGGGGAGGAGAGAGAGAGAGACGCCGTCACGAAGAGTCGCAGCATCTCCCACAACAAGCACTCGTCAGATAAGGTACTAAATTGTGCGCAGGCGCGATAAACTGCACACCTCCTCGAGGTGCGCGCATTGTAAATCAGGGCGGGGCGGGGCGAGCACAACCGCGCCGGCCTGCGGGTGACAACACACGCTCCTCCCCCAACCCCTTCTGCCTCTCTCTCTCTCTCTCTCTCTCTCTCTCTCTCTCTCTCTCTCTCT
>NW_026267149.1:71564-74407 GCF_000697945.3 Frankliniella occidentalis
GAGTTGCGTTGCAGCTCGCGAACTCAGCCTAGGGATATGTGAACCGGCAGCGAGCGAGCCGAGCAGGTTCGGGCTGATTGGAAAACAAACACGAGTAGAACCGGAGAGGAAGAGGAGGGGGGAGGACGAGGAAAGGGAAGCGGCAAAGGAGGGGGCGGGGGAGGAGGGGGCAGGGAAGCGAAAGCGCCCCCGTCCCGTCACTCTCCTGCCGGCGAACTCTTCCGGTCAACGAAGACAGAGAGAGAATTAGGCCCGGGCCAGGCTGCCGGAACACAGTGCGCACTGTTTGTGGAGGCGCAAGAGGCCTCCCAGCTACGATATTCGCACCTTGGCAATATTAATACCCCTTTTAAATTAGATGCACGACAGGCAGCTCAAGTAGCGTTATAAAACGTGCGCGCGGTATAAAAAAATTATGTCCTTGGCAAAATTTGAGAAGCGAAATGGAATTTTTGATGCAAAGGAGGAGAGGGATTTTCTCTTGTTCTTTTAGCCCAAAAGCGAAAGGATTACGTGACCTTTTTTACCCCCTCCACAGGCGCCTAACAACCCATTTGTCGTTTTCCACCCTACTTTTCACAAAGGGCTCGCGCTCTCCGTAAATGGCCTCTCGCGGCCCTACAGACAGGGCGGCGGGGATGAAGGCGGAACAGGAAAAAGAAAGGAGAAAAAAAAATTAAACGGCAGCAAAACCGCCTCGTTGCGGACAGCGCCGCTGTGCTGCCCGGCTGTGCTGTACCTACGCCAGGACAATGTAATGGACAGCTTACGCAGATCCGAAGCCGGGCGGGGCAGAGAGGGGAGGGGTGGACTAGAAGGGGGTTGAAGGGATAAGAGCAGCTCGCCCCGGCGCGACCCCCTGCACCACCCTCCCTCCCTCCCTCCCTCGGCGACCGGTCGGTCACATCCCCCATCTCTTGTAGACACACGCCTGATTACGTATTTACAAGCCCGGCCAGGGTCAGGCCGCCGGACCCCGTCCAGGTGCGTGTCCAGGTAATTTCATTCGGGGGGGTTCGGCTCACTCAATGGAAATACACGGCGCGCGCGCGGTGTCTCTGCACACGTGGACAGGCACGTGCACGCCACGCTGAGCGCAGTTCGCGCGAAAAATGCGGAGAATATAGCAGTCGGACTCACCGTGAGGACGCAGGGGTGGCTGGGGGAGATGAAGTCCAGGCCGCGGGTGCCGTTGCCGGAGAAGCAGCTCTTGATGTTCTGCATGAACTTCCTGCGGATGCTCTTGAGCGAGTACACGCACAGCGCCGAGCTGGACGAAGGTTTGATGGAGTTCTCGCCTTCGCTCGTGTCGCTCTCTGAGAACACGGCGTACAGCACGTCGTCCTGGGCCGTGATGCCCAGGTCGCCGGCCAGGTCCGAGCCGGGCTTGCCCACGTAGGCGGCCTGCACCAGGTTGTACTTCTTGCCGGCCGAGTTGGCGAGCTCGCACTCGATGGGGATCTCCGTGTACGAGTAGTAGTTCTCGTCGTCGTGGCACACCCGCACCAGCTTGGAGATGAAGGGCGACGGCGACGTGTTCTTCATCTGCACCGTCATGAAGTACGAGAAGCCCTCGCTGGCGAAGCCGTACACGTAGTGGATCGGGTAGCGCTCGCGCGCCAGCGAGTTGAGGAACTGGCGGGTGCCCGTGGTGACGGCCGTCTCCGCGATCGAGAACATGTTGTTGGCGTCCAGCGAGCGCGAGCTGACGGCGGGCAGCTCGGACCGGTACGGCGAGTTGCCCGTGTACGTGACGCCGACGTACATGACCTGCGACACGGGCGGGTTGGGCGGCCCGGGTGCGATGAAGGCCACGGTGGACGCCGTCGCGTTGTTGGCCACGACGGCCTCCTTGACGATCTGCGACACGTCCGAGATGTTGTGCAGGTTGCGCACATGGCAGATGCCCTGGTACACGGAGCCGCACGAGATGAGGCGCGTCGTCGTGTAGTCGATCACCAGGGCCTTGTTCACGTTGTCGGTCGCCTTCACCACGATGTTGGCCGGGCAGTCCAGCAGCACTGAGCAGTCCGGGTGGTCATCCTTGGGCCCGGTGGTCTCGGCGATCACCAGGTCCAGGTCGGGCGACAGTTGGTAGAGCTTGTTCACGGCGCCGATGAACACGCGGCCCGTGTTCTTGTCCACGACCAGGTGGTTGAACCGCTCCGTGCCCTGGTCCGAGAACGTCTTGACCAGGATGTCATCTCCGACGGTCGGGTGGTGCAACAGGAGCAGCGCGCAGAGCGCCACCAGCACCGCCATCGCAGCCATCGCTCACGTCATAGCGCTGGAACAGAAAAGGGCACATTCTCGTTAGAGCAGATTGGCATGACAATTATTGGAAAACATTGCATAATAAATTTGTAGAAGTGTAATCTATTAACTATATAGTTTCTTTCTAGTAAAACACTTTTTCTTAAGCTTTAAAGTATCAACCGAAAACCACTGAGATGGGGAGAGAAGCGAGACAACTGTCAGAAAGTGCATAGAAGAAGTCTATTCATGGCCTAATGAAAGAGCGACGCTAATCCTGTCAATTGTTACTGATGCGAGCGTTTTACTCGGATGCGAATGAGATAACGCCCCACAACAACATCAAAAGAAAGAGGGAAGGGGAGGGGGCAGCAGTGGACCGGTGCCTCCATCTGGCGGCCGGGGCCCGAGCCGGGGCCGACCCGAGACAAGGGCCTAACCCCGCGCGCCGCCTGCACATGCAGCCTGCAGGCGTCGCCAAACGGAAGTGAGATATGGCTCAGGGCTCCGGAGGGGAGGGAAAACGTGATACGCATGCACTTCCTCGCAGGAAATAAAAACGACCCAAACATGTACCCGCATGCGCGCGC
>NW_026267149.1:76312-85469 GCF_000697945.3 Frankliniella occidentalis
CACGACCCCCTCAGGCGGGCCTCCAGGCTCTATCCAAACCCTCAGGGCCGCTCAGCCCAGCTGCCCTCAGGCCCAGGGCCCTCCGGCCGCCCCTCAGCGCCGATAATCTCCCCCCAACCCCCTTCTTCTCCTCCCCCTCTTCTTCCCCTACAACCTCCAAATCCGGGCAAAACGCTGCGGCTCTCTTCCTTCCTCCATCACGACTGAACTGAAACTCGACCCAGATATTCCCGCATGAAACACAATCTCTGCATCCTCTTGCACCCTCGCCCCCTGGCCCCCCGGCACGCCACGCCCCTTACTCTGCACTGTACACACAAAAGACCGCCTCTTTCATTACACTTTCCCGTATTTCCAGAGACGTTGTTACTCCGGGCCTAGCGCAGCCGGGCGGGGCGGGGGTGGGGCTTCCCCCTTCTTTACACCCTGGCCATCACGTGTCACTGCGCAACGACACCGAGAAAATACCGTCTCTCGCAAAAAAAAGAGAGCAAAAAAACAAGAAAATGACATGACATATCGCGGAAATGGCCGTCCCGCTGCCGTCCCGGGGCTGGGCTGACTGGCCTGTTATAATCCTTATTCCGGACGGACAGCGTCGAAACGACGTCGTATATGCAGGTGAGTTACGGCACCATCCGGCCTGCGAAAAGCGGGGTGGAGGCGGCCTAGGCCCGAGAAGCGCCTGTAAGTGCGAAAACAATCGGTCTCTCTTCGCTTGCTCGCTCTCGCTCTCTCTTTTGCTCTCGCTCTCCTGCACTATCACGGCCGTGCGCGTCGTGACCCCCGGCGGCCTGCAGAGGAGAGAGTCAACACCACGAAAAATAATAAAAAATGAAAATAGCTCCAAAAGATATCGGCGCGCGGGAATCTCCGGCGGCGTAGTCTCGATCAGGAGCAGGCCAAGCGGCGCGGCGGCGGAGAAATGGCCCAGCCAGCCTCGTCTAATCACGGGCGGAGCAGAGCGGAGCACAGCGGAGCAGAGCCAGCGGCAGCCAGCATCCCGGGGGGACACCGATCATCAATGCCCCCGCCCCCTCCCCGGGCCCGCCCCGCCCCCGCTACCGAGCCACCGTGAAATACTGCTGCCCTGGCTCACGAGCATCAGATACGCCCTGCTGTGCCTTTCTGCGGCCGGGGGTGGCGGAGACGGGCAGAGAAGGAGGAGCAGAGAGAGCGAAAGGGGGCGGGGAGAGGAAGAGAGAGGAACTTAAAGAGAAGGAGGGGTGAAAGGGAGCGAGGGAGACAAGACGGTCGGTCTGAGCGTTATTATCATAGCGATTGCCATCATGCTCCCAGCCTCCAGAAGCAGCCCCAAGGCCCCGGGCCCCACCCCGCCCGGGCGCGCCCGCCGATGAGCGTGCTGGCGGGCGGGCAGGCGAGTCACCCAGGGGGATCGTCATCAAGGCGATGAGACGGGCCGTTCGCTCCACATTCTTCATTTCGCCCTGATCGCCTACATGTAATACAGATCACAAGAGGATTCCAGGCCGAGGCGGTGGCTCCACTCCTATATCGTCCTGACTGTGTTGTGTAGGGTCCGCCCGCGCCTGCTGGAGCCCTGGAGCAGCGGGCCCGCGCTTCTGGACCCATACACCCCGCATCCGCCCTTGGAGCTGATAGCGGGGCGAGACGTCCGATCTAGCCGCTGCGGTCATTGGTCTGGCTGCGCGAGGCGTGGCGTGGTGCTCTGGTGTGGTGTGGCGTGGCGGGGTGTGGCTCGGCGGGGCGCGCCGGGGATCGCTCCGCGCACAATGCCGTTACGTCACAATGGTGAGCTTTACCTTTGACCCTTTGGGCCTTTGGCCGTCACGACCGCCCGGCCAGCCAGGGCGGCCCTTTCCCATGTCCATTACGGGATGGACCGGGTCCTCCCCCCCGCCAGGCCAGGGTGGGTACGTACCCACCACTCCGGAGGTACCTCGGCCCGGCTGCTCTGGTACGACCGGCGGGGCCCTTGGGAGCCGGAAGGCCCCGGCCAGCGATAAGCCAACTTGGCGGGCGAGGCAGCGCTCACCCGTCCGGGGCCGCCTCCCCCTCCCCCACAATGTGGCCGGGACCATCTACCCTTCCGCCCGGCGTCCGTCTGGCGAGGGCATAACGCGTCCACAAACTGAATAGTACCGCCGCCACCTGCATCCCGGCCCGGCCCTGTGCATGGAGGAGCAGGGAACGCCACTCCAGGGCAGCGCCGAGCAGGGACGCTGTTGCGCAGCGCACCGGGTGAGAGCGGCACGATGTCGCCTCTTGCCTTTCCGGGGTAACCGAGCGGCGGGCGGCGCGGGGCCGGCCGGGAGCAGCTCGACAAGGCGCCGGACAAGGAGAGGCAGCCACTCCAGCTCCAGGCCGGCCCAGGCGGGCCCCACCTGGAGCCTCGCGTTGCCAGCCTCTCCAGAGGATGTTGGCCACCACTCCAGGAGGGCCGCCTCCGCCGGGGAGAGGCTCCAGAGCCTCGGCCGAGTGCGACCGTGATCGTAAAGTACGGCCGATATTCGACAGTTTACGGCCAAAACCCCGACTAGAGTCGGAGGAGAGAGAAAGGGGGAAGGAGCTAGCGGCCGGAGGGTGGTGTTTGGACACGGCGGGCGGGGGCGCGGGGGAAGCCGACAACTTGGACGAGGCGGAGGCGGCCCCTTGAAAACACTCCAAATGGGGCGATTCCTTCGCGGAACACAGAGGTGGGGCGGGAGGCGAACATCGCTCCATAGAATAGTGCCAACAATGGGGCCAGTGGCCGACCGAGCAGAGCAAAGAGGAGCAGGCCGCGGCCGTGCCTGCCTCCTGACGGGCCTGGGCTGGCGCCCCGGGGGAGCGGGGCGAGCGGAGGGGGAGGCGACATGGGATGGGAGAGGCTGCGCTGGACCAGAGACCATGTCCGGGCCCGTGTCACGGCTCAGCCCCGCGAGGGCCCCGCGGGGGAGGGTGAAGGGGGAGACCAGCACCAGGCAGGCAGGCAGGCCGCGCACAGCACACGGCATGAGTAACGAGGATGCACACGGCGGAGGAGGGTGGAGGAGGAAAGGTGCGACGGGTGACACACGGCGCGCCTCGCGCAGGGGGCGGGCGGCCAGGAGAGGAGAGGACTAATCAAAATTAAGGAGGGCGCTCGGGGCTGGGCGGACGGGGCGGGGCTGGGCGGGGCTGGGCGGGGCGGCCCCGACGCCTCTGCTCCGCGGTGCATGCTAATGGACCGACCCCTCCTCGCCGCGCCGCCCCGACGTCAGTCAGCCTTTGCTGATAAAGTACGCCGTCTTCTCGGAAAGCCAGTGATCTCCCGCTCCTCGCCAACTTCAAGGACTGCCCGGGCTGCTGGTGGGTTGTGGAGGGGGTCGGGGGGCGAGTGAGGGTCGATCAGGCGGGCCGGGGAGGGAGGGGCCCGTTGATGAGTCGGTGCGGAGCGGAGTGATGTGCTGAGGTCTGACGGCATCAGCCTGCCGAGCGAGGAGGTTCACGACGGCGAGGATGCCCCCTCCCAGACGCGCTCTCCACCTCGAAGCACGACGACGAGCAGCCGCGACCCTGGACAGGCAGGACTCTGCAATAGGCAAAGCACTGGCGCTCTGAGGAGGGGCGGAGTGGGGCGCAGGTCGTGCAGCACTGGGGCGTGGCGGGGCGCAGCGCTCCGGAGGCTGCCGGCCTGCAGCAGCGGAGCCAGCGGAGCCTCGCCGCCGCGCGCCGTTGCCGGGCGGCCGTTGCTGCGTTGCCACGTTGCGGTCCAGCCCCGCCCCGCCCCGCCATGCCCGCCTGCCCAGGCCCAGACGAGGCAGGGAGAAGACAAGGCAAGGCGGGCGAGGCTGGTGAGGCAGGCGTCAGCGCATACCGAGTGACGGCTAGGGACTGTGGCAGGGACCCCGCAGCCTGGCCGCAGTTACAGTATGTAACACACAGCAGCACCTGCAGCTGTTGTGCCACCCTTGTGACGGCCCGGTCACGCAGCTGCTGTGCAGTGACGCTTTGTATGGTGACGTCATCCATTTGGGCGCTTGGCAACCTGTCACCAGGCTGATAGCCCGTTTACGAAGCACGCTCTTGTTCCAACGGTGACACTTTTGCCACTTTGTCACGGCGGTGACACACTTGCTACGACGTACCGAACCAGCTGTCGCGCTTTTAGCTGATATGTGACGTTCTTGTGACGGAGTGGTCGGGCCGAGCCTATAGCTGGTGTGACACTCTTGTGACGAACCGGTCCGCCCGCCTGCCGCTGCGCCAGCTGCCGAGTGCACCCCAGTCACGGCCAGGGCGGGGCCAGGGCTGCCTCCCGCAAATAAATGAGAGGCGATTTCGCGCCACCGCAGGACGCCGCCGTGCCGGCCAGAGCGGGGCGTGGCAGGCTGTGGCAGGCCCCGGGAGGGATTAGCGCAGAGCAGGCGCCACGCCCTCGCGGGAGCTTCGCCCGTGCGAATCCTACAAGACCCCCGCCGGGCAGCACAGCAGCTCAGCGCAACAGAGTCTCTCTCTCGAGGCGCCCCAGGAACTCAAGAACTCGCCGTTCCTTTCCCCCAACGCCGCGACAACGTGCGTCAACGTCCAAACCAACGCGGGTCCAACGCGACTTCTGTGAATTCCGGATGAGCTGCGCTTCTCTCCGCCGTTGGTCGCTCTCCGGCGGTTCGAGCAATCAGAGCGCGGCGCGGGGGAGGGCGGGGAGAGTCTTGGAGAGCGAGCCCGCTACCCATGCACATATCCCTCCTGGATCCGCTCCAGCGCACACCAAGTGCGCAGTCAAGGATGTGGGATGGGCGGTCCCCCCTCCTCAGACCGCCCCCACCTGCCTCTCCGCACCTGATAGATACATACCGCCTCCTCACACAGCCTAGAGGCGCGCGCACACAGAGGCACACACACACACACACTGTCACACACACAGGCACACACACACACGTACGCGGCACACTCATACGGCACACGCGTAGCCTCGCGCGAGGCACAGCTGCGATGGTTCCGCCGTGCTGTCGGCGAGCGTGATGTGCTAATCGTCACATTCACGACGCGATTCTCAACACTCGCCTTGCCGGCTGGTCGGCATGTCTGTCTGTCTGTCCGTCCGTCAGTCAGTCAGCCAGCACCGCACCTGTCCGTCCGTCTGCCCGTCCGCGCATCCGCCCGGCGGAGCCAGCGGCCGCAAAACCGCAGCCTTCCCGGTGGTGGCGCTCAAGATGCCTCTCTTCCACGGCCCGACCGGCTCTATCGGTCGGTCGGTCCGGCCGCGGCGCCAACCGCCGTGACCAGCGCGCGACACGCCGCGGGGGTCGGCCCGGCGGTCGGCATTCGGTGACATGCGGCCGTCCTGAGCCAGACCAGCAGCACTGCAAGGTCGGCGTCGGAAACATTTAGATTTAGATGCGTGTCGCCGAGTAGTGGCGTGCGCCGCGGGGACGTCGGCGACTGGCAGGCCTGGAGGGGCCGCGGGGCGGGGCAGGACGTGGCGGGGCGAGACTTGGCGTGCCGCGGGGCCCCTCGGTCAACCGCAACTTCCGAGAAGCGGACAGCACGTCGGTATGCCCGGGTCCACGACCCCGGTACGGCGGGGAGCACACCGCGGCCTGACGACGGCGACAGGCCGCGGTCGCGCTGCTGCGCCTGCTCTCTGCCACGGGGCTCTCATCCTCCCGGACCGCGCCGCCGACAAGAAGAGAGAATGCCTCACCCCAATAAAATTCATAAGCCGGCGTCGAAGCTGTGCGGGGCGGGGCCCGGGCGGGGCGGAGGTGGAACAGAACAGCACCCTGATGGTCCATTGTTCCGAGCGGGCGGGCCAGAGGGACGGACGCCCCGGCCCGCCTGTCTCCCGCCCAGGGCTCGGCCCCTGAGGCCCGAGGCGTCGTCTCCTCTTCAGGGCGCAGCAAATTTTCAGGACATTCCTGCAGACTTTATTACGCCGCCTCCACGCCACGCCGCTGCGCGCCGCTCCCATGGAGGCTCCCCCAGCGCCGCACAATAAGCGCGGCCCTCCGGCCCCTCGGGCGCGACGCCGGCCCCCCGAGGAGCAGGCCCAGGAGGCTGTGGAAGTCCGAGGAGCAGGCCTAGGAGCAGGCCGAGGAGCATGCCGAGGAGCATGCCGAGGAGCATGCTGAGGAGCAGGCCGAGGGGAAGGCCGTGGAGAGGGCCGTGGAGAGGGCCGACGAGAAGGCCGACGAGAAGGCCGAGGAGCAGGCCGAGGAGCACGCCAAAGAGCAGGCCGAGGAACATGCAGTAGAGCAGGCCGTGGAGCAAGCCGAGGAGAGGGCCGAGGAGCAGCCAGGGAGCAAGGCCGAGGAGCAGGCCCTGCCCTGTAGGCCAGGCCGAGGAACAGGCCGAGGAGGCCGACGGGCGGGGCTGGCGACTGCAGGAAGGATGCAGATGTAGGACTCGCTAGAGGGGCAGGACGCTACAGGACGCCGGGCCGACCGGTAAGGCTGCAGAGTCACGACAGACCGCTCCATATTTCAGCTGAGAGCAACGAGAACTGCCCGATGCGGAATGCTGCGCCCCGCCCCGCCCCGCTGGACAAGCCCATGCCTCCGCCATGCCCCGCCACGCCCCGCCAGCCGGACCCTGGCGTGTCTCCTCCTCTGTCATCCTCTCCCCTGACTGGTACTGCCCCCACATCCTTTGTCCAGTTCTTCTCTCTTCTACTCTGTCCCACCACTTGTTCCAACTTTGCGCATTACCTTTACGTCAATCTTCTTCAAACAACTTCAACAAGGGTTACACTAACGACTGCTTGTTCCAGCTTGTTCATACGAATTTGGCTTGACGTAAACGCGTACCAATCGGTTTTATGACCCCAACAAATTCATCGCGTTTGGCAACGTAAAATGGAGACAATTCTCTAGTCGTCGTTTTTGTTTGCAACGCCCGTTCGAGATGCGTACAGAGTCACTGAGCGGCTTGCGCCCTTCCCTTGGCCGGGCTTGGCCGGCAGCAGCAGCAGCAAGCCGTGCGCCGTGAAGTCCAAAGGTCATGGAACCAGTCCGAGTCGCCTTACGGAAACCTGCTTCAAACAAAGAGCAACGAACGAAGGGGCGTGCATACGGGCAGAGGCGCCTGCTCGGCCGGCACAGTCCAGCCCCGCCGAGCGCCGAGCGGTCTAGCAGCGGACGCCGCGCTCGCTGCTGGGAGGCTCCAGCTGTTCCGGCCGAATTCCTCGCGAGCAATTAGCCCACCGCCTTATCGATGGCGAGAGATCGTTGTGGGGCGTGTGCTCATACCGGCTCACCGCGCCCGCTCAGAAACACACACACACACACACAGGGGCTCACCGCGCACCGACTCGCCGCCCAAAACGCACAGGTGTGGGTCCAGCGGGTGGCGCCCGCACCGCGAGCACCAATCAGGCAGCCGGCAGATCCGGCCGTATAGATATGTACCGCGGCGCAGGGCGCTCGCTCACACGTTACAGTAGGCCGATTACCCCTCTCTCTCTCTCTCTCTCTCTCTCTCTCTCTCTCTCTCTCTCTCACTGTCAAATCAGAGAAATATACCATCAGCCCCTGTAAATCAAGTACTGCATGTTGCATAAGGCGGCGGCAGCAGCTGGGGCGGTCCGGTCGAGGCGCTCTAAACGAGTACCGGAGGCGCACTAAACCGGTATACCGGAGCGGCAAAAGGCGCTCGAAATGACCGGAGGCCCTCTAAACGACTACCTACACACATACAGGGATTCGAGTCGAGAGCTGGGCCACAGAATGAGAGAGACAGTAGGAACTATACTGGCAGTACGATGAACCCACTAAGGGCACTTCCCTGAGCCCGCTCTCCCGCTCTCTCTCTCTCTCTCTCTCTCGCTCGGCGCGACGCCACAGCACTACGCGGCGCCTCTCCAGCGCTCCTACCGCGGCTCCAGCCCCAATTAGAGAGGGATTACGCGGTTAGACAAAGGGGCCGCCGGGCGTTGCCACACGTCCGTCCCAGCAGAGAGAAATTTGGCGACACTGGAGAGGAGAGAGAGAGATGCAAAACGGTGGCGGTGGAGGCGCTTCAGCTGCCACCGCCGACACCCCCGCACCGCACATGCCCCACTGCCATGTTCTACAAGCCGAGCTCCCCGTCATTTGCTTCAAATTCAGGCCGAGCAGCAGCCCATGCAGGCGGCAGCCATATAGAGGCTCGCACTCCACACACGGAGGCACGCGGGCGGCAGCAATTTGCACAAAATTTTCTCCGAACCCACACACGGCGTGCGCGACGAGCAGAAGGGCCGCCGCCTTTTATTTTCATTTTCACTTTGACCACCTTTGCCGAGCGCGCGCACACAAAAACACACACACACACACACACACACACACACACACACACACACACACACACACACACACCTCGGGTTGCGCAACGTCTCCTCTCCCTGTCTCCCAGCCGTGGGCGGCCCGGCTCAGAGATGCTCCAAGCGCTCCATTTCGGAGGTGTGTGTGTGCGTGTATGGCGACATCGACCATTGACTTGACTTTACAGCCCGGAGAGCGGTGCGCAGCTCGCCTCAGCGCCTCGCGCGGGGCGGAGAGAGCGGGCGGGCGCGCGGCGAGACACTCTCTGTACTGGCGCTCCTCGGGCTCCTCACGGTCGAGGAGGCGGGCCCCTGGCGGGGCAGACAGATGCGCTCTGATTGCCCACTTGGACGCCACGCCGAGCCACGCCCGCCCGTCCGGCAGCCCCACGGGCAGGACCCAGACCCGCATCACATCGGCCAGCCCTCGCGCGCTGGCCTTGCGTAAGACGACTCGGGGGGGAAACTTATTCCGTATGATTACTCAGCGCCAAAAAAAAAAACTAAGGATGAAAAATAGATCATTGATGACGTCGTAACATTGTACACAGCGTAGCCAATATCGATCTCCATCGTATATGCTTTTTGACGCAACGTATGTAAATATGAGGCGAGCACATCCGGGAGAGGAGAGCAACAACATGCGGCCGCTGTTCGTTACATCGAGCAGCCCCCCTGTGAGCGAGCGGGTCAAGGCAACGCAGCCGCCCCCGCGCTGCGCCCGGGCCGCCCCCGCGCTGTAAACACACACGCGTACACGCTGCAGCGTGCTCGCGCGGGGCCGAAAATAAAGCATTTGTTTGAGTTGGACCGGCCAGACCACGCCCCGCGCACGGCCACACACCACTTGGCGCCCGGCCAGAACAGAAGCCAATACGCTCGTGTGTGCGCGTGAGAGAGAGAGGGAGAGGG
>NW_026267149.1:85769-89049 GCF_000697945.3 Frankliniella occidentalis
CGCCACGTGCTCTCTCTGCTGCACTCGACGTTTGTGCCGTGCAGCGCGAGCGCGCGACAGCAAGGGAGGGTAGAAAATAAAAAGGAAAAAAAAAGAAAATACAAGGGAAAAGAGAGGGAAAAGGGCCGTGGTCCTCGCCTCCACCCCTCTCGCGGCGGAGCGGGCAGAGCACCTCCATTTACCTGGCGCGCCCACAATGGAAGGGAGGCGACGACAACCCTCGCGTCGCCCAACGTAGTTTACTTCTTTTACTTTTATATTTTTTTGGCGCAATTTTTTATTTTTTCGTGCGAGCGAGACAATATGGACGGCAGCGAAAATATGAATATTATTCGATTCATTTGTTTAATTTTCTTCACTGCAGCTTTGACAATCTACTCTCGCACATCCATATAATACAACACAGGCCAACGCAACCACATATGTTTCGGGTGCAGTGTTACGTAGAGAAGCCCGGTGCGTGGTGCAATCCTAGCGAGCCGCCCTGTCGGTGTGGCACCCCAACGGCAGTGACACCCCTGGTGGCACCCCGGCGGCTCCCCCAGCACCCCGCCGCGCCCGGTCCCCGGCCCCTCGCTCCGCTCGCGACATTACACCACCACACCGCACCCGGGCACAGCGGCCCTAGCGCAGCCGGCCGAGAGAAAATCGATCTGGAAAATGAGTATAATAAAAATCATATTCAGCAGCCATTGACTGCGTCGCGATGGCGTCCGTCAGAGATGCGCATCGGGCGGGTGCGCTCCGCCCGGCAGCCACCGAGCGCTCGTCGCCTGGGTGCTCCGCCCGGCCCGTCTCTTCGTCAACGGGCCGGGTGGCCGCCCGGACCAAGCCTCGAGGCGGGCGGACGCTCCACCCGCTCCGTTCGGTACTTTTTGGCGTGGCGAGAGTAGCTGTCGGCCAGCGCCGACCCGGCCGGACCCGCGCACAGGTGACTTCGGCACTGTTCGGATGTCCGGCTGGTGACTGTTGCCGCCACGCCAAGCCACAGCACCGCAGCTCCACCCGTGAACTGTCGCTCTCTCTCGCACACCTCAGGCAGCGGGTGGAGCGCGCCCGCCCGATGCGCATCTCTGGCGTCCGTCAGAGCCATCTGATGTGAGCGGGGCTTTGCGCCTGGCCCGGCCGTCGTCGTTGGGCGTTACTTGATATGGACGGCGGCTATGAAGCGTATCGGCAGCAAGCCGAAATAATTTAACAGGACGGCCATAAATTGCACAACAGCCTGGTTATTTTTTAGGCAGTCCGCATCAGACTATATGTCGGACTATGTCTCCACCAGAAGGAAATGCTCAACTCCTCGAGAAACGCAGAGGCAAAGGTGCGGGTTTCGCTCGCTAACCGTTTATGAAGTAGTTTGTCTCCTGGTCGGCGAGTGAGTTTAGCTCCGACACAGGGGGGGAAGAGGTTTAACGATTACAACGCATACATTCTTGGCGATCACGTCGGCCACACTCGCGGGCCATCTCAGCACACACACACACACGGGGCGGGGCCCTTCGCTTTGGCGTGGCTAGCGGCCATCGAACTGTTCCTGGAACAGTCCAGTCCTGGCGGCGGGAGGCGGGCGGTAAGGCGGCCTGTATCCGCGCAGCAGGTGTTGGCCACAATCAATCAAGCGCACCGCATCACCATAAGATCGCCATTGCGGCCCCAGCGAGCCCCGGCGTGAGCCTGGCGGGCGCACCGGAATGCTAGAAGGGGTTCGCTTTACCAACCGCGTGACCTTTCAGGCTATCCATGGAGAGAGGGTTGGGCTTTCTGCGTGCTCACCCCGTGATAAAATTACCTACAGTGAAAATAAGAATAAAATAAAATGAAGCGCGCGGGGTATATACACATACACAACGTAATATGCGGACTTCCCCAAAGCGCCTTTCAGCGACCACTCATCTTAATTTAAGGCGCCCGTAAAAGTAAATAAAAGCGCAAGAAACAAAGTTGGGGTGATGGCCCCTTAACTTTAACGGCTCTGTCCCTTCCTGCACCCAGCAGCCCAGGGTCAGCCCCGAGTAAAGCCCCGGCAGCCGCGGCGTGTACGTACAGTCGCGCGAGTGACAGTCGCGGCGGCGGTATGGCGTCTCCCGGCGGCCTGCAGCAGCATCGCCTCCTGCAAGTACACTACACCCCGTCTGCGCATTTTATGGCGAAAGAGACCTGTTCCTGATGAGATCCCGCGCGGAGATGCCCGCCGCCGCGGGGCCCGGCTGAGCCCGGCCCCAGGCCCCCCTCGGCCGCCCCGCCGCGCATCGCCTACCTAATTGGCGCGCTAATGCCTGTCCCGCCTCGGCCTGACGGGGCCGCAATCGCACCACACATCCAGACGGGGGATCCATTTTATAGAAAATTCGCCTCGTCCATCGCGTCGGGGTCCAGCAGCAGCAGCAGCCGGCCCCGCGGCGGGGGTCCAGCGCGGCCGAGTCGACAGACCAGCCTTCAGCGCACTATTAAAAAGCCTGCTTGAAACACGCTCAACATATTTTTCTGCAAAGGAAATTGATAGGAGACTCTCAACTTAGTCAACGTGCAAAATATGAGCAAAACGGCATTCTGACAACTGTTATGCGATTGATTGAAGTAAGTCTTGTAATACACACACATAACATTATGCTCGCACTAAAACTTGTGTGCGTCAGTGTGCAACAACATTTTTTGTGGTTTTTCTAAACGAGGAACATGCATAAAGGCGTCTAGTGAGTGTATGAAACAAACTGCAGAAGGCGAATCGCGCCATGAACGCAGCGGGGGGACCGAGGCAGGTCTTGCAGGGGAGGCAGGCAGGCACCACAGGGCAGGCACACAGGCTCCCAGCACAGCCCCACGGCACGGCACAGCCGGGCACAGCCGGGCACAGCGGCCGAGCTTGAGATTCAATTGATAAGCTTAGCCGGCTTGGCGAGTGCGGCGCGGCAGGGCACCACCGCCGCCCGGGTACCGGATGGAATGTAGCAGACTCGTCCAGCGTCTAGCGGCGCGGTGCGAGGGGGAAGAAGCCTCGCATCTGACCGCGGCCGCGCGCCCAGATACACCACTAGACACGCGCGGCCCCGCGGCGGCGTAGTCCCCGCGCCCAAATTGTGCGCCCGGTCACGTTCGTGCGGGGCGGGGCGGGGCCAGTCTGGTTGTGGAGTAGTTCTGGCGGAATAGTTTGGCGAAAACTGTTCTGCGGACACCAGCGGCCGGCGGCGCGCGGCGCGCGGACAGGCGGACGTGTTGGAGGAGAGGCGCCCCGCCCCGCTGCCAGTCAGCTGCTGAACCCCACCGGTCATCGCCTCTGAGA
>NW_026267149.1:90284-91400 GCF_000697945.3 Frankliniella occidentalis
CATCACCGAAATGCATCGGGAAAAGCGAGCCGGGGGGTGGGAAACCTTTTAAGAGGAGAGGGGGACGATTTCATTTAAGAACTTTTCTTTTGTTTTCTGTTTGCATTTGCATCCCACCCTGCTGCTGGGCGAGCCACGCGATCCGCATAGTCTGCAGCACGACAATACGTGCAGCTAGTCACACCTCGTGGCCGAGCCGGACGCACGCTCGCTCGCGACCGCGGGCACCCTTACGGCGAGCCAGCCGCGGCCTCCCAGCCCCGCCCCACCTCACCCCGCCCCACCTGACCTCGTCGAAAATATACGTACTAACCACAGAGTCCGCCGACATCGGCCCCGAGGCTGGCCTGGGCTGGCCGGGCCGGTCGGTGCGCGCCTTATACAGAGTGCCGCGCGACCGCCGACCGGTCCATCGACCACCGAGCAGACGACTCGCACGGCAATATAACGACACACCGTCATCGTCGTGACTTTGCGGCGACGGGGCCATGTGCTGTGTGGTGCTGTGCCCCCCCCCCCTCCACCAGCACTCAATACAGGAGTAATTATTCCTCCTGGCAATCACCTGCTGGGGCTCTCCGACGACGGTCAACAGCCGCGGGGCACAACAGGAGGGCGTGGCGCGGCGCGGCGGACCCGGGCGCACTGATACTCTACTTGATTACCTCCTTACGTCACCTCGCCTCTCCACATTCAGCGCCCGCCCCGCGCTCAGCACCGCTGCAGGGGGTCGGTCAGCGCAGCAGCGCGCCGTGGAAGTTTGGGCCTTTTGTTTCAGGGTTTTCGGAGCGAACTGCGTGCGGGAGGCCGCACGATGAAGGGGTCGGTGCTTTTCATTTCGCCAGAGGCATTCTCCCAATACACGCAAAAGGTAAAGGGGCACAAAAACCTTTTGCAAGTCAGGTAGGAAAACGTCGCTTAAATTGTGGACATTTTAGAACTAATATTTCCTTAATAGTTCCTTGGGAAGCTGTTTCTCACTCCTCACCAATAGCTGAAGGGGTAGCCTCTAACGGGCCCCCCGCGGGCAGCCGTCCCAAAACAAGCCTCGCGCCGGCGCACTCAATCAGGAGCCAAGCGCGCCCAGCGCCGCTGCAAATTACCCATTGTCCAGGC
>NW_026267149.1:92778-93950 GCF_000697945.3 Frankliniella occidentalis
GCTCATTTGCGGAATTAGTCTAAGCAGAGCCGATATCAACGGCATTAGCTGAAAGGTCAGCGGGGAGAAAGGGAGGGAGAGGGAGGGGGGCGTTCCAAAGTGCAATGACATTTGGCCGTAATCACAAGTCCCCGTGCATCGCCACCCCCCGCTGTGTACATAATAGCCACGCCCTGTAGGGCTCAGTGGAAAAACGCACAAACTCGCAGTACAAATTTGTGCAGCACATTTTTATTTTAAAAAATAAAAATAAAATTTGAATCACACAGCAGCAGAGAATGGCGTCGACTTCCTCGCTTTTGTACTGCCAAGTAGTAAAGGGGGCCATTACAGCTCATCCTTGCCTTTAAAATCTCATCGAGCCAAAAGGTTTACACCATGAGCCGCATAATCCCTCCGCTTTTTATTACCACTATCATCATTACACCTTTCTCTTTCCTACTGCAAGCAAAGGGGGTGGTGGCAAGGGGTAGCTGAGAGAAAAGGGGGTTAGGGAGGGCGGCTGGTGAGCAGGGGAAGTCGTGGGGTGGTCTGAGAGGGGGGCTGGCGAGGAGGGGGCGCAGTGAACCTGGAATGGCAGCCATTCGCATACTGGACGGTTCCGTTCCGCTCCGCCTGGCCGCCGGGGCTACAGCCGTGGCTCGCGGCATTAAAACAAACCGCCACTTCCACAGAATTCCATACAGCAGGGCGAGCACCGCCACCGGGCAGCTCAGCTGGCGAACCGGCTGTCGAAAAATGTGGCCGCGAAGACCATGAGACGTGAGAGACGCATAGTTTGACCGCCACGAACGACCAGGACGACGCTACTATCTCCTTCTCTCTTCGCCGCACATCAAGTTTGACGTCTTCGCCATGCGGGCTCCTCCCGAGCGGGACATCCTGCATCGAGATAAGTCGCGGCACTCCCACACGCGGTGACTCGCCGACGCGACGTGACTTGGCGGCCACCAAAACTAACAGCGGCGCCCGCCTCTATATGCTGCACCAAAAGGTGGCGCGGGGGAGCCGAGGGACCAACTCATGGGACCGAGTGAAGGAATGGCCTACTTGACATCTCCTGCTGCCGCACTCTCCGTGATGGCTTTTGGCACCACGAGGGCTCATCATAGACATCGCTCCCCCCCCCCCTCTCTGTCTCTCTCTATTCCATGAGGCGTACTGCCCCCGCC
>NW_026267149.1:95838-104717 GCF_000697945.3 Frankliniella occidentalis
GGGAGGAGGTCGGGGGCTCCGAGACGCTCGATGTGTACCCTGCCGAGAGTCGGCCCGCCCCGGGCTGCCATGCGGGCGCGCACCCTGGCATCGCGTAGCATCGCGTCATGACGAGCTCCGCTAGCTTTCGCCCTGTCAGGGTGGCCGTTTCGCTCCCCGTTGGAGCGAAAGGGTTTCTACTACACTAGCCCGCATGCAGGCGCGCGGCCGGGATCGAATCTTATCAAAGCGTCTTGGGGCCCCGTGCGAATAGGCAACCAGGCCGCGCTCCTACTGCGTCCGGGCTCGCACACACCCGTCCGTACCGAGGGAGCACAACGGCCACCCTGCCTCACACCTCGCTCGCCCCAAAGCTCGGCCAGGCGTTGCACCAGGTTGCACCGCCGCCCGCCCCCACCTGCTCCACTTGCCGCCCGTGCGCGAGTCACCCGAATGGAAAGCGAAGGTGGCGGCCGTGGCGGGCCTCAGTCTTATCTTATCTGCGGGGCCCCGTGACGCCGGCCCAGAGCCGTACGCAGCGCGCAGCGCCACGCCGCGACGAGCGACAAGCATGCCGCTGATAAAACGGGACCAAATCATTCACAACGGACCCCGATAGCCCCGGAGAGACGGACGAACGGCAGCCGAATTTCTCGACGTCATCAAAGGGCGGCCCGAAGCAGCGGCGGCGGCTCCTTCAAAGAAGCAGCCGAGTCGGGGCGCCTCCTCGTTAATTGTCCTAGTTCACGCTCTAATTGTCCAAGGTCGTTAGAAAAGAAATCGGCGGGGCCGCGTCGCCGCCGAGCAGATCGCTCACTTTTTACGGGCGGCGCCGGGACACCGCTTCTCGTGACAAAGCCTACCCCTTTTCGCCTGTTTTACTTGCGGCCCCTCCCCCCCCCCCCTACCTTTCCCCTCTCACCTCCAGGTGACATTAGCTCGCCTGTCTTGTTTCGCCGCGGGGCCCCACAGGGAAGGGGGAGGAGGAGGAGGTCATCTTTAGCACTAATTATCGCAGTAAGTAGGCCGTGCGTAGGCAGGCCAGGCCTGCAATAACACAGCGGTCTGGAGGGGGCAAGAAGGCCGGGGGGCGGGGGGGGCGTAGGCAGGCAGGGCTGATGCAATGACACCTCCTGGCCGGGTACCAGCACCGCACCCGGCCGCCGTACACTGCCAGGCGAAATCAGATTTTCCATTTATAAACTTCAATTGCAATTATACATCCACCTCGTGCCTTTCCCCCCTTGGGCCTTCCCTCGCTCTCTTTTTCTCTCTCCATCTCTGTGGTGGTCATCGTTCTGCAGGCCAGCGAAATGGAGCGGGGCGGGGAGGGGCGGCAATGGGAGGAGGAACTTTGCAGAGCTCCGTCCGCTGCCGCTGACCTTTTGCAGCAGCGGCCGCCCAGGGCCAATAAATTCCAGGGATCGTGGGAACAGCGGAGTGCGTCCCCGCCAGTCCCCGGGGGTCCCTGCAGGGGCGGGCAGGGGCGGGCAGGGGCGGCGACCGGTCGCCCAGCCCACCCAGCGACGTCGCACAGCCCGACTCTCGTTTGCCTTATTTTTATTCTCGAAATGCATGACATTCCAGGCGCACTGAGCCGGCCGCCGCCGCGCCGAGCCGCTCCGGTGTGGGCAGGATAAGGATCGGGATGGGCATCAGGAGGAGCCGTGCCAGCAGCGCGGCGAGGGGTCGTCCGGGACGCGGGGTACACAAAGTGTGCACGCCGCAGACGTCCGCGGGGCCGTCCAGCCCAGCGCTCCACGTTATGGTGCGTCGTATCGATCCGCGAGTACCGGCCGGGCACCCGGCCCAGTGGCCACAGGTGCCCTATGGGTGCAGAGACACTCGCGTCCCCAGAGAAAAAAGTACCCACTTCTGGAAAAGCAGGTCGTCGTCAAGGAAAAGGGGGGAAAGAAGTGATTGTGGGCAGCGCGCCGCCGAGCGGGCCAGCCCAGCCCAGCCCACCACCCGGCCCAGCCCAGCGCACAAGATGGCATCCATGGCTCCGGCCGGCAAGCCAGGGGTGGCAGCCAGCCAAGCCGCCAGGCGAGCTGGCAGCCAGCCCAGCCCAGCCAGCTCGCGGGCCGACCAACCTCCAAACACTACATCGCGCGCCCCACCCAAAATGCTCGACAAGGAATTTTAAGACGAATTCGCAATCAAACGCACACACTCGGCGAGATCTTTTGCACAGACTAGGTTTTAACCGATGCGGGGAGTGTAAAACGGGTGAAAATATGAAATAAACCAACGAGCCTGGAAGGACGCTGGTAAAGACGCTTTCCTCAGCGAAAAGTTATGAAGGCCACACGGGTGAAACTAGAAGAGATTGATTAAGTTTAGACTTAAAACCATGCTACTCACCTTCCAAATTTAAAAGTATCCAGTACACAGCGACGTGAGGGAAAAGAAATCCAATATTGGGGTTTGTTTCACAACCGGCACTGGTTTAAGCACAACACACAGACACTTCACACAAAATCGCTGGTGCACAAAATGTAGGTAGTTAAAATCCTGGGTAACTACTACTTCTTGCACAGTCACGACGTTAAGCACTTCACTTTTGCACGAATATTCCTCACGGGCTGTTAATCCACCAGCGACGCACAGAGGAAAGGGCCTTAAAGGCGGCTTAAGCACAACCTTGGCTCACTGATCACACGTTTTCCGTACGAAATTCGTTATCCAAGGATGATCACTAGCACACAATTACTTCTCTTTCACAGAGAGCACGATGTTCAAGTCCGCGGTAAACATTCCTAACCTCAAAATCACACAACATCCACCCGTCACAACGTCCAAAACTACAAAACACCGCCTCAGGGTGGCGGCAAGAGTCAAACGCGGCCAGAGGGTCGTAATCCGAGATGTTGGGCGGAATCGCGGCGGCCCAGGTGGGCGTGGGCGGCGTTAAAAGTTAAATTTGACACACGTCTGGCAGTTCGTTCGCGACAAAATCCTATAAACAGACCGGCGTGGCCCTCCATCCGCGGCGGACCACAGCCAAGCACTGCGGCGGGTCCTGACTTGCGCCCGGTCCCCACCCCGCCGGCCCGCCTGGACAAACCCCCGGCGCGGCCGGCCCGAACGCGAGCCGAACGCGAGCCGAGCGCAGCCGAACGCGGGTCGGAGGGGAGCGCGGCCCCGTCCGTGTGAGCGCTGCGCGTGTGTGCGTGCGGGAGCGCCGCCCGCGCTCGCTGGTGTGAGTGAGGGGGAGGGGAGCGCGGGCAGCAGCCCCGCGGGCGCTGCCAACCTACCGGCAACGACAGCAGCACGAACGTGGTCACTATGTGGCCATCGGCCGCCCGGCGGTACCGGTTTGATTCGTGAAGGGCGTGCACGCACCAGCACCCCTTGGGCGACGTGCCACTTCCCTACATTCGGCCCACTTTACGTATGAAACTTAAACCGCGCTCATCCCAGACTGACACTTGCTTTGAATTTGGCGCCGTTGCTGGCAGCTGGTACGCCTGCCGCGGAGCGGTGCCGCCGCTCGCCGAGGCGCGGCGCCTCTGGCCCACAGCTCTGGCGGGGTATGGCGGGGCAGCCTTGGTGTGAGCAGGGGCGGGCCGAGCGGGGAGCGCGGGGGGGACGCGGTGTAGCGGCGGTAGCGAGACAAAGAGAGAATCGCCGGTAATGTCATGGCGTGGGAATATCAGGCCGGTCCGGTCTTGTCTTGTCGGGACAGTTTCTCATTGACTTGGCGCGGGGCGAATAAATATCAACGACCCGGCGCCAACAGCAACAGCCGTGATGCATGTAGGCTACTGTAGTATCGTAGGAAGGAAACTGCCAGCCTGAGCCAGCTGCTTATTCAACGCGTGCAGCTGTTCGCCAGGAATTGTGAGGAGTTCCCTGCATCACCTCGAGCCAGCCGTCGTAGCGACTGCACTGCGGCCTGTCTTTGGACATGAGAGAAGGGCCCTTCTCTCATGCTTTGGACAGCTCTCATCTATGCAGAACACCAACTACACACCTTACTGAAATAAAAACACGCACAAAATTTCCACGTCAACCGACATGACTCGTTATTTTTCCCACAATAATTTAAAATAATAACCAGTTTCTTCTCTGAGGAATTTAGTAGTTTCCTACAGTACTGCGCATACATCCATCGCGAGACAGAGAGTGCGTAACGCATGTAAACACAACATCTGACTGGACGCACTTCGGGCCGGAGTCGGATGTGTTGCCTACACTCCCGGCTGGGGCGGACGCGAACCTGCCGGCCGCCCAGCCGGCTGGCAGTGACGAATGGGTTGCCTATCCGCCGGGCTGACAGGCCGGCCGGGCGCCAAATGGGTTGCCTACCTCCCGGGCGGCCCGTGCGGTTGCGTGGCGCGCCGCACTTTGGGGATGGAGCTACTGAAACCACACACGCTGTGGCTGCGTCAGGAGTCATTAGTCTTCAGGGATCACCGCAAGTGTGCAAGGAAGAGCGGGGGGCAAGGGGCCGGGGGCGGAGGGGGGGGGAAAGGGAAAGGGGGCGGGGGGGGGGGGGGGGGGGGGGCAGAGAAGGGAGGGAAAGAGAAAGTGGGCTGGCGGGAGAGAGGGGAGAGAAGTGCGAGCAGATCGTTCTGTTGCTTACTGCCTCTCAGGAGGCCGCGCCCGGCGCGCGCACTACTGAAGGGGTGGAAGGAGAGATTGATGTCTTTAAGGGACTCCGGCAAAGTTACAACTAACGACTTCACCTCACGCGTGCCGGGCGGCACGGCGTGAGCAGAGGCCGAGGCGAGGGAGGAGAATCCCACGGCCGGACAGGACAGTGTGGGGCGGGGCGGGACCGCGACAGACAACTAGGAGACACATTTCGTTTCTTTCCGTCTGACACTACAAACAACCTTCACAAAATCAGTCATACAAGGGACGAATGAAGGCAACGCTTTGTAAATGGAAGAAATTATGCCAATTTTACCAAAACGATTCCAGAAAAAAATACAAAAAAAACAAAAAGATACAAAGTGATCGATCGTAGGTCTTGTCGCACAGACATAACGAGAGCGGTATATCTTTGTCTTTCATCATCGAAACGCCGGCTCCCAAACAAATCACTTCAATATGTCCGCCCGCCCCCACTCACCCCCGCGGGCCCCACAGCCCCGTCGGGCTGTTTCCCCACCCCTCTCCCGTCTCGCTCCCGAAATGGAGCGTCGCACCGCCAGGCTATATTGCTGATATCCATTTAATTACAAACGAATTTCCCAAAAGCTCAATAGCCGCCCGAAGGCAGAGGGGAGGGAGGCCGGTGTGATAGCTAGCGCAGTGCGACGGGCCCCCTTGGGGGTGTGGAGTGGGAGGAAAAGGGGGTACCTGGATTTGCGATTACGCGTGATTATTATTGGTTTTGGTGGTTTAAAAACGAAGTCACTCGTAGGTAAGTTTTATCGGTATACGGTATGTAAAACAGCAATATAGACACCAATCATTGAAAGATGCAACAGGTATTTACTAACCTCAAAGGTCACGGTTGATGAAGTCTTCTAATAGCTCAAAAACTCTCTTTGGTATCGTTGTTAAAAACTACATATCGTTAAACTTTAAAATTAAAAGGAAATTCCATGTCACAAAAATTAGAAACTAAAACACAACATGTTATAATAAGACAACGAATACCGGCGTGGCCAGACCGCCCTGTGGGCAGCGCAGCCGACAGACTGTCGCAAACCTGTGGACATTGTATGAAAAGCTCGTGGGTCTGCCCACCTTTTCATCACAACGAAAGACTTTCCACCTTTTACAGGTGATCCGTAAAATTACATACTATGGCAGTGCAACTATGAATGCACTTTCGACTTTAACTTTTAATAAACCCAGACTTAAACAAGAAAATTCTCGACAAACAATATTTACAGTGGGGGTGAGGTTTCATTCATCTCCCCTCGAACAAACTTCCCCGATGAGTCACTAGGTGGCGCGGTCAGGCGGGGCTGCGTCGCCGCGCGTGGGGTATCGACGACAGGCCGCCTGGAGTATCCAAACGAGGTGGAGGAGGAGGGAGGAGGAGGGAGGAGGAGGGAAGAGGAGGGATGCATAAGAAAGTGTGAACGAATTGGATGAACACGTCGGTAAACGTAGTATAATTAATTATGGAGCACAGCATTCGGCACTTGTTAAGCACGACTAGTATAGCGGTATCACAACGAAATCAGACATTGTCACCGGACATAGTTGTAGTCCTGTCCTGACCATTTTTGGACCAGCAGCTCTGATTCTCATGAAAATTTACAAATTACATCGACTACTTGAAATTGGTCCCGAGACTAACTAACTTATTATTTAGAGAACAAAAACTTCAAGATTCCGTTGACGTCGGTTGGGCGTTAACTGGGCGAGCTGGCGGAAAACAATGAAATGCATCACACGATTACATAGTTACACTACACTATTTTCTACAGAAATTTAAAACGTGTTCATGAAAATGACACGACACTCACTCTGGCAGACGCCCGGCCGCACTCTGACGTCGTCCACCGCAAAGCCGCCGTTGTTGGCGACCCCCTCCAGGACGATCGAGAAGGCCGTGTTGGCAGACACCGTGGCCTGCGCGGACATCCACGTCGGCCGGGCGGTGTCGAGCCCCCGGGCGTTCAGCTGCCACACCTGCAACGCGCCGGAGGAGGGGTCAAGACTCCCGTGGGCGCCTGAAGGTGTCCGACACAGGCGCATCTCACTCACCGTCATCTCGGGCAGCTTCCGGTCCTGGTCCACGCGCAGCACCCGCAGCATGGTGGAGTCACCCTGGCCGAACGCGGCGAACCAGAAGCTGAGGCACACGGGCTCGCCCGCGTCCAGGTGCGGCGACTCGAGGCGCGCGCGCCGCAGCACCTTGGACAGGGAGAACATGTCGAAGAACACGTAGCCGCCGGGCGCGCGGAACGTATTGTCGCTGAGGCGGGCGGGCCGGTGCTGGCCGCTGGCGTGCTGCCAGCCAGGGCTGCGGCCGGTGCTGCCGCTGCCGTTGGTCCAGGTGCACGAGTCCGAGCTGAACGAGCAGTCCGCCGGCGAGGACAGCGCGCTGGACGGCACGCCTGTGGGGCAGAGAGTCGTCATGAGACGCGGGGCTGTGCGTCCGGGGTCAACCCACCATGCAACCCGCCCTCACCAGGACACTTGGCGTGGTACAGGACGATGTCGTCCACGGCCAGGATGCCAGAGTGCTTTCCAGGGCCCCACTCGCCCTCCAGCTCCACGGTGAAGGTAAAGTTGGCCGGTAGGGGCACCCGCGCCGGCCGCCAGGCGGGGCCCTGCGTGTTGTACAGGGCCCAGACCGTGGCCGACTGCAGCGCGGCGCGCGGCGCCTCCTCGGTGCGCACTTCGCGGTCGTCGCGCGCCTCCCGCAACACGACGCGCAGCGCGCCCAGCCCCGTGGACATGGCGCCCGCGGCGGACGGCTCGTGCACCAGGTACCAGAAGGCGAGGCACAGCGGCTCCGAGCGCGACGTGATGGGCAGCGACACGAGGGTCGTGGTGGCGGCCGGCGACGACCCGGCCAGCGACGCGGGCATCTGCAGCCCAAGGAAGAAATCTGCGGGCGAAACAGTCGTTAGATTGGCTGGTCCGGGCGTCCGGCGGCCCAAGGTACCACAGGAGGTCCACTACTTGCCGTTGCGCAGACCCGCGCCGCTCTGCGCGCCGTCTCCTGGCCCGTGCGGCTTGCGCTGCATGGAGGGTGGCAGCGTGGCCACCGGCAGCCGGCTCCACCGCGAGGGCTGCGCCATGGGCCGCCAGCCGCACTCGTCCACCTCCATGGAGCAGTCGGGCGGCATGCGCGGCGAGCGGCGCACCGGCTGCAGCTGCGCGCCCGCCCGCCCCGGGGCCCCGGGGGCCTTGGCGCCGGCCACCTGCGGGGACACGGGGCACGGCCCCGGGTCCAGGCTGATGTTGTCCACCGCGATGTCACTCATGCCCACTGCGCCCACCGCTGCCTCCACCACGACGCGGAAGGGCTGCGGCTCGGCGAGCGTGACGGCGCCGCGGAACCAGGCGTTGCCCGCGTCGCCCACGAGGCTCCAGACGACGCGCTCCCCGGCGGCGGAGGAGACGAGCCAGCGCAGTGAGCCCACGTCCACGCCGTACATGTGGAACCAGAAGCGCAGGCAGTTCGGGAAGAGCGGGTCTGCAACAGGTCGGAGGGCATTAAGGACGGGGACTAGAGGAGACTGGAGGAGGTGGACGAAGGGGATGAAGCCCGCTATCGCTCACCACTTGCGGGTAGCTGCTCGCTCTCTAGCCTGGCGACGTCACCGGGGCGCCGTGGGTACGACGAGTCGATGTACACGTAGCCGCCAGGGTGCGGTCGGTGGTCGACGACGGCTGGCTCCGTGATGAGACCGCCCTCCACTTCGACGACAGCCTGCTCGAGGTCTGCTAGGACGCTCTCCTCCTCCGCGTCGTCGAGCCCGCGGCCCTCCTGGTTGAGCTGCTGCTTGGGCACAACACCGTGTTGCGGCTCAACCCAGCTGTCCGCGGGTGCGGCGGGGCCCGTGACCGTGGACGCGCTGCCGCGGCCCGGCGTCCAGTCGAAGTCGTCCCCCTGCGCGACGTTGGTCCAGCGGCACAGGCCGGCCGCGAAGCTGCACGCCAGCGGCAGCGGGCACGCCTCGCCGGGCACCAGGGCCACCGCGTCCACCGCCACGTGCCCGCGGTAGGCGCGCGTGGGGTCGCCAGCAGCGGTAGACGACGCCTCCAGGACCAGCTGGAAAAAGAGACGCATCTAGTTACGGTTACGCTGTTAAGTAATAAAGCCGAAGAATTGCCTGGATGTATCAGACACTCACGCGGTGCGGTTGCGGCTCGGAGTACAGCAGCTGGGCGTGCAGCCAGCCGTCGCCGGGGACGTGCGGCGGCGTGGTGTACCAGAGCTCGCGCAGCACGGTGCGGGTCGTCTCGTTGCGCGCCAG
>NW_026267149.1:105942-107482 GCF_000697945.3 Frankliniella occidentalis
ATTGCCGCTCCTTGCCCCGTAATGACCCAGACCATTTGCGCCCCAGCTCGTCACCGGCTCGGCTATCGGGTGCGCATCGCGCGCAAAGCCCCGCGGGGGTTCGATCGCCCCCGCACACCGAGAGGGAGGTGTGTAATCCCACCGCATGCAGCTCTTATTGTCCTTGGTAAAGTCGGCCACCCGCGATCTAGGCCAGATGGAGCACTCCCGCTGACCACCCCGTTACTGACCCGCCGCGCCACCGCACACAAAGCTAGAGTATACGTAAACTTGAAGTACAATCGATTTCAAAAAGCAGCTCTACAAAAATTCTAGAATTTATTGAAGAAGTGTCTTTTTTGCGTGCCGTGGCAGGATAAGATCCCCAGTGGCGAAGCGACCGATATGAGTAGGGGTGCACTTCACATATGGCATGCGTGCATGCACCGGTCGTGCACCAGTCGAGCAGTGTACGTGCACGCAGCTGCGGGGCGTTCGATACGTAATGTGACGTCCCTCCCCCGCTTCATCCATTCGTCCCGTGCGCCACTAGGAAAACATGCTGCCCTTCTCCCCCCCTCAGTGACAACGGCCCGGCGACAGCACCGCGACGACGAGCGCGCGCCGCAAGTTTCGAGGGCGCTAAAGTTACCCTCACGGGGGTGCATTAAATTTGCTTTTGAGAATTCGCGGACGTCACGCGCGGACTGTGCACGCGAAGACGGGAAGACAGATACGCCACCGGGAGCGGCGGGGTGTTGTCACACACTCGGAGCTGCGAGCTTCGCATCCCCTCCTCCCCCACTCTCACCCCTATCCTGCGCCAAATCACCAGCAAGCACGCGACCCCCCCCCCCTCTTTTCCCGGCTCCCTTGTCACGTAGGGTGGGTCAGCAACAAAACCGAAACGTCACACACGATCCGGGCAGTCTGGCCTGCTGATGATAACTCGAACCCCGATGCGCAAATATCGCTGCGAAGGTAGAAACGGGCCTAGAGTTTTTCGAGTTCTTCTGAAAGAGTCCCACAACACCTCATCACCCAGGTGAATTTCTTTTGTCTAATGAATGACTTCTAGGAGAAAATTTGTTTTATACATCAAGGGGCACTAATTTTAAGAGATTTTAACTTCCGGTAGAACGAGGACCTTTGGCTGATGCAATTTAAATGACCATGCACAGGCTTACTGTACATCATTATGATTGCACTACTTTTCGAATAAAAAACAGGGCTAGGTAAATAACTTATTTTGGGTAATTTTTGATGTTAACATCTCTTAAACGGTCCGAGTTCAAAAAGTTATGAATAAAAAATACAAATTTTAAAATCAATTTTAAATTGAAGTTATTCTATTCACAACTTTTTAAAACTTTAAACGTTCAGGAGATATGAACACTGAGAGAATTCAAAAATTATTAAATTCAGCACGCCCCGTCAAAAAGAGGCAATATTTTCCGATTTCACGCGACTTTGCCAATACGCCCCCCAGAGCAAGCAAGGGCGATGGGGTCGCGGGGAATGAGGTTGTGTTTGCCTGGTTAGCGCGCGGGGTGAGCCCCGG
>NW_026267149.1:117133-123112 GCF_000697945.3 Frankliniella occidentalis
GTAAAACTTTTTAATCGGCTGGACTTCAATCTAAGCAAATATAAACATGAACGACGAATGCAAGCAGCACATCCTCCACACAAATGACTTTTCCTCGGGCAGCACAACAGAGTCGGCTCGTTATTCGCCAGCGGTCTAACTACCGGGTCTTTATCTCAGTCAGAGATTTATTCCGTGCGGTGATTTATCCCGCGCATTACTCGTTACGTCTCATTATCGGGGTGACCTCCGAGTGGCACTGCACCGCAAAGGACTTCCCTTAAGGACCCCCCGTCGCCAAGCCTTACACTTATGAGGGTGGCGTCCGAGGCGTGGCCGTGTCCCTCCACCCTATCACCCGCTGCGGCTCTCCCGGCCGGAGAGACAGAGTGAGAGAGAGAGAGAGAGAGAGAACGCACGGAGAGCTGCCTCTCACTCGCACGCGACCCGGCCGGCACGGCAGCACGGCATTAGGCCACGGTGGTGGCTGTGTGTGACCACCGCCCGGCGGTCCGCCCGCTACCAGCCAGTCAGCGTGTCCGTCATACACTTTTGTCAAGAGTTATTCTTTTCCCGTCGGCTGTCGTTTCGTTCCCTCTCGTTGGGCTTGGCTCATCTTGCTCCGCCCAGGTCAAATCGTTCCTGCCTGCTCACAGCCTGAAAGCTTTTGTTGACTTCGACGTGTCATAATCGCCGCAAGAGCAAGAGTCAGATGTCTCATCGAAAAAGATCGGGATTTTCTTCCCTCTACCTTTAAGTGGTAATCTCGAACCCTTGGTCTTAGCGATAATCTAGAATACCACTCAAATTAGGTAGGATTTAAGATTAGTTTATTTGATTCTCGCAAAACCAGCGAGGTTTCCCATTCAAGTGAGATTTCTAAGCTCGGGTCGGATCACACCTCGATTTTTAACCACTCTTTTCTATCGTTTCTAACTGACTACCGTAAGGGCTGGGGTAACTTTGGCCCAAAGGCCTAAAATTGCGCGTTTGTCCAGGAAATATCTTTCACTTATCAAATTAACTTGAATAAAGAAGACCTCGAAACCATGCCCTCAAAACTTCGCCACCACTCTGCTCTGCATAACATCGAGGTAAAAGCACAGTAAAAAAAAAAAAGGTTCTACAATAATAATCCAAGGGGTGAAAATGGCAGCTGGGCCTTGAATTTAAATGATGTGCCCAGAATTTTGATTTCTGAAGTCATCCTCCTTCTATAAGTGCCTAATAAATACCAACCTCTGTGGGAAATAGATGCACAGCTTTCTAGTCATTAGCGCAAAGCAGAGTATTTTGAGTATGGCATGTCCACTAAAATAATAAGTCTAAATCTTTGAGTTGACCAAAATGTAACGTAAACAAAATAAAACAGAAATTTAGTTTGCGCCCAAACGATCAGAAAAGGGACTGCTAAGATGTGAGCATCTGAAGAGGGTCGAGAGAGGGGTAAGATAAAATATTAAAATTTTGTCCCTCATAACGACAAATTATTTTCCTTGGCTTTCCTTGACCTTCACCCTTGTCGCCCTGGTTGTTTCCGTCATCAAAATTACTAAAAAAATACTGCGTGCCTAAAAACCACATACCACGCTACATAATTACGCTTATCGTCGAGGGGGGTGGCGTTCGACTTTCCACAAAACACACCTTGCGTATTTATAAAGCTAATGTATATAAATTTATGCACTATGGCCGTCTCGCCAACGGCTTAACCCTTGGAAAATCTACACGCCCCTGATACACGACTAATCACTTCAAAGTGAGCTCTCAGAAACATTTTGTCACACTTTATAGACAAAGTTACAGATTTGAAATTTGACGTAAAAGAGTAAAATATGTGCTTCTGTAGCTTGCTCATAGATCAACTGATCAAAAACACTCAACGATTTCAGGCACATAATATAATTTTCCAGTTCCAGTATTTATTTATTTTTAATTAACAGGGAACGACCAGCCACATAAATCTGGGGTGTCCCAGGTTTCTGGTCAATAAGTCACACTTTCGCAGGACGCCTTGAGTTTTGGCACCCTTTTCCTGCAGAGACGTCCAGGCCCCGCCAAGGTAAGGCGCCCTCTTGCCTAGGTTCACTGCAGGAAAAGGGTGCCAAAACTTAACACAAGTATCCTGCAAAAGTGCGACTTGAACAGAAACCTGGGTCGTACGAAGTAAGTCGCCCAGCTGCTGCACACCTCAGATTTACAGCGTTGTAAAACACTTTTCATGGGCACCCTACTCTATGTCACTTCAACATCTTTTGCGCGGTTTTTCTTGATTGTGAATTTTAGATGCATCAGGGGCCCTGCTCTATAAGGCGCTCTCGCAACGCTAGCAGACCACGACGAAAAGATATTTATTTCTTTTAAGAAAAAGAAAGGTGGGTGATTAAGGGCGCTGCTGTTTGAACGCGACGACGCTATTCGCAGGCTGATGCGCTGTGCGCCCCGCCACCGCTGCTGGCCTCCCCGCGCTCAGATAAGATAAGCTAATAACTTCTGGTCTTGCACTCCGGGAGTCCGGGCGCGGCCTAGCCAACCAGCCAACGGTGGCAGGCCAACTCGCCGAGCCGAAACACACAACAAGAAGCTCGGCCATTAATCAAAAATTAAATTACAAGTGCGAGCGTCTCTCTCTCTGTCACTGCTGCCGCCGCGCCCAGGCCTGCGGTCTGCCCCACCTCCCCCCTCCTTTAACCCTTCTTTTGTTGATTCACATCGGCCGGTATATTAAAGCCATTAATTCAGAATGGCCGAAGGCGATGTAGAGCCCCGGCCGCGTGCTGCTGCACCCCGGAAGCACCACCGTGGCGGCGTTAGTTACCGCTCATCACCGCCAGAGCGCCGCGCTGCGCAGCACAGCGCCCTGCGTGCGCGTGAAGCTGGGCTGTCAGCACGTCCTGTCGCTCCATCTTCATGAACACCCGGAGATTTACACACAGATTTCTTATCCAGGGTGTGCGACAGTTTAAAAATAACAAAAACTATCAACAAAAGAGAATAAAAAACATAATCGCCGCATAGGAGGTTTGATCAACCTCGCTGGATGTGTAGAAAAAGAAATAACACATTAACCATCGAATTGCCCATCTCGGTACCCTTTCGTTATCACCGCAATATCGCCAGATTTTTTTTTTCTCTTTTAATGCTTCCACCCCTTTGTCGGACAGAAAGGGGTGCCACGACGGCAGAAATCAAAACATGAGCAATATTACAGTCCGTTTGGTCGTATGATTAATACTTGGAAAAACACCCCTCCCTACCCCTCCGTGCAGTCACGTCACTCCCCACGACCCCTCCTCCTCCAGCCATGGCCATGTGGCCAACCCTTCTGACTGCGGGTGACCGCGGCCCACGGCCTGGCGTTTATTCGACGGTACACTGTCATAATACCAAACCGCGTTTAGCTAAGTACTATCGGTTATCGGCCAACATAGCGTGCTGTCTTCCCTTCGCGCCAGACCTCAGAAAGATGCATCGAAAAAAGGTTTTCTTTCTTTATCTATTTTCATTTTTTTTCTGCATTCAAACTACTCTTCCTTGGTTAATTCGTTTTTCCTCCATAAGTAATACTTTGCATAAAGTTAAAAAATTACTGGGTGCAAGAAATCTTTTTTTTCTGTTAAGCATATTCCACACAGCAGTCATCAAACGATTTCAAACTGTTAATGACAAGAAAAACCCAAATAAGGAGATAAATTGTGCGAATACGACTCAAAAAAGGATTAATGGAGCTAGTATATTGAGCTTGCTATTTCTTGAGAAATTCATATTTGAATAAACATATCGTGGAAAAGTACATGACTTCGGGTGAACGAACGTACGACTGTCCCTGTCAGTCTGTCTCAACAAACACATGCATGCAGGCGCACACACACATAGACACACACACAGGTCGTTTTGCCGCCCACTCTGACAATAACCAGGTGAGCACACGCGCCCACCGATTGGGTGTTTAGGCTCCAAATGGACGTTAAATTACGACCCTCCTGTCCTGGCCCGGCCGGCCGCAGACGATAAATTCGGGCGGCGAGAAATCGAACGCGTATGAAGCCCACGCCACTATTAGAGGGGTCGTCGCGATACACAGAGTTACACAATTAGATATAATTAAGATACTCTCGCTCGCGAAGGCGAGGCGATAAATCGCTGACGGCGCGATGGGGAGTGGGAGCGGCCTGAGTAAGTAATTAAGAGCTGGACAACACACCGACCGCGGCAACAACAAAAATGTTTCGAAACGGGCGAAATCTTGGCAAAGGAAAAGGGGGCCGGGCGAGATTGAGACGCCATGGAGTTATAGGCAGCGCGGGGGCGCCAGGGAAGGGGCCGCGCCAGGGAAGGCCCAGAGCGTGGCGTGCGCATCCCCGGCCGCGCACACGGAGCCGCCCAAGCTAAACATTTGAGCAGAAACATTGAAATCCGTTGGTGCAACAACAACAGCCCGATTAGGGACGGGTGTAGAAAGGGCCCGGTGCTGGCGCGGACCAATGGCAGCCCGCGACTGCAGCGCTGCCAGGCGGGCGCCGGCCGAGGCGGCCTCCCTCGCCTCCCCTCCGCCGCCGCGGCCCGGCCCGCTCCGAGCCCCCCGGTTGGCCCGGCCGCGCGGGCGGCAGCCAATGGCGCGGCGGCTCGGGGCCGGGCCCGGGCGGCGCGGTGGGGGCAGGCCGGCGGGCTGCTGGGCGCGGGGAGTTTGTTTAGACAGTACCGGAGCGTCGTCAGGGACGGAGCCGCGAGAGCGTCCAGTTTGTTTACCGTGCGCCGCAACAAGTGATGTGCCAGTGACCACTGCAGCCGCAGCCACCGCCATGCCGCGCCCCAGCCGCGACTCGTACGGCGACCAGAAGCCGCCCTACTCGTACATCTCGCTGACGGCCATGGCCATCTGGAGCTCGCCGGACAAGATGCTGCCGCTGAGCGAGATCTACCGCTTCATCACCACCCGCTTCCCGTACTACCGCCGGAACACGCAGCGCTGGCAGAACTCGCTGCGGCACAACCTCAGCTTCAACGACTGCTTCATCAAGGTGCCGCGCAGGCCCGACCGGCCGGGCAAGGGCGCCTACTGGGCGCTGCACCCCAAGGCCCTGGACATGTTCGAGAACGGCAGCCTGTTGAGGTGAGTCCACGCCCCGACTGTAACGACCCAGGCGGCCTCAATTAGAGACCAGGAATGAGTGCCGTTTGCATTTCCAGAAACGACTGTGGCGTTATCCATGTCCGTATCGCAAAGCGCAGCGTGCAAAGCCTGAGTAAACTGCCAGTCATGTTCGTATCGCAAAGAGCCGGGTGCACAATGTCCGAGTAAACGGGCAGCTCTTACTTTGCTTCGAGTCAATTGTGCTAAGGCCTTAAGAAATACTTTCTCATGCGACATTCCCTTCAAATTACAGTAATCCTTTCGTATCAGGATCAGGAATCGAAAAGTGGACTGCATTTGCTTGTGGTAAACGTGCGACTACGTAATGTCTTTCTACGTGGCTGGCTGTGAAAATCCCGCTTCATCTGCAGACGAAACTTTCTAGACATGTTGCGCATGCAATCTGTGAACGGTTACTGATGTCTTGACGCCTATATTTTCCAATATTAAGACAACGAACGAAGATCTTTGATCGACCACCACCTCGCGTTCGAATCATAACGCGGGAAATTGCGCTCGCCTCTGCCGTCAAAAAGTAAACTGATATTTCAATCCATCGTGGTGTCGAAAAGCTTTAAGGTGGAAGGGAAAAAAAGGTCCTCCACCAACCAAAAAAGGAAAAGAAAAAAAGAGCTAAGGGCTATCGTTCTGCATGACTGCGTGAGGCACCGGCGCGTCCCTCATCCGGTCGGTCATTCTCACTCCTTTTCTCGTGTTTGGTGGGCGGGGCGGGGCCGGGTGGGGCTCCAGGAGGGTGTTGGGTTTGTCGCTTCACCTGCCTCTTATGCCGTGCATCTGCTGGGCTGGGCCCGACCTAATTCAGCCTCCGTGTTCAATTATGGGACGTTACCCACACCAGTCTTCAA
>NW_026267149.1:123162-125833 GCF_000697945.3 Frankliniella occidentalis
GGCTGTCGGGTAGGGTTGGCGGTGGCGTCCAGTTCGAAATAAAATCGTGCGTTATAGCATCCGCGGCAGTCACATGCAGGCGGGCGGACGCGGGCCCGCACCAGGGGAGGGAAAGGGTATCTCATGTCCACTTGGTAGCGTTCCGTGGGGAAGCGATCGTTATCTCACGTGACATTGACACTGCCGCGGGGGCGCGGGGAGGGCTGTAGGCCCGGCTTTCGGGGGCGAGGTTACCCGATCAGCCCACGCGGCCGATTCAGTGGCAGCCTTGAAATAAAAGAGGCGCGGAAGGGACCTTTAACCACTGGCATGCGCGAACGGGGGTGGCTGGGATGCTTTTTGCAGATTTCGTCGGTTATCATAAACGAAGTGCCGAGCTCGTATACAAGTAATATTTGTATTGTTACGTATGAAATAGCTCACATCTCACCTGTGGTATGGGCGCCCTGGTGCCCTACGGCTCGGGCCGGCCCCTCAGCGCGGACGTGACGTGCGGGGCCATGGCTGACGTGGTGCCGGTCCGGGCTGCAGCGGCGCCTGGTGCACGGCGTGCTGCGGCGTGTGCGGCTCGGGGTGGACTGGAGCGGGGCCGGGCGCCGGCGCCAGCCTGTGGCCCGCCGGGCAGGGTCGGCCGGCCGGGCGCCGGCACCCCAACCCCTACCAACTCCTGCACGCCCGCTTGGGGAGATATTTGTAGTTTTGTCATTGTAATATTGACTTAAAAGATAAATTATAAAATCCATGAAAAACTTTAAACAAAGGAGACTTAAACAAAAACGTAACCTTCCGCCTTTTGTGCTGAGGTATAAAATATAAACTTGTACTTTAACTAAAATGGCAACCCTTTGGTGGGATCATCCAGCAGGTATGTCCGTTAAAAGCTGTCAAGTTCAGCAAACGCAGCTGTCATGGCGCCTGAT
Source organism: Frankliniella occidentalis (assembly GCF_000697945.3). Classification (NCBI taxonomy): domain Eukaryota; kingdom Metazoa; phylum Arthropoda; class Insecta; order Thysanoptera; family Thripidae; genus Frankliniella; species Frankliniella occidentalis. Next base: position 124,083 of record NW_026267149.1, read on the forward strand.
ACGTAGGCAACACCAGACTCGCAATGCACGCGTGCACAGCGGGGTGGCCTACCCTGAGTCTCGCAGGCGCCAAGCTCCCGTAATTCAAACCGTATGAATCTGAAGAAAATGGACAATGACTTATTTTCAGAATAAGGACAGGAGGAATTGAAAATCGTCTGCTCCCGGACATTACGGGCATGCCTCGGCCGATCAGTTCAACTTTACACTTTTTATCAAATATCTAGTCAACACTTAAAAGTGTGCAACGTAGTTTTGATCATTTGCATAAAAGCTCTATTGTATACACGAATTAAGTGTGCGCTGTTCCTGGTCGCAAACACTACAACGCCATGCAGTAGTAACTTTAGAACGAAGGATTCACCCTGAAGAACTGAAGCGTTTATAAGTTCTCGTTTCGTGAGTAGACTAAGTATGGTAAATTTAACATGAAAACATGTGACGCAGTATAGCACCCAAAAGAGTGTGACACTTTCCACATGTAAAATAATGTGACGTCACATGAATCGATTAACAGTGCATATGGAACACGGCCGAGCACGGCAACCTCAGTTCATTGACGAACGTTTTGATCTGCAGTTGCAACTGTATGATTGTCCTGCCAGGTCGACTGCTGGAGGCAAGAAACCATTATGTGGTCATGCTCAATTGTTAAATCCCATAGGCACATCAAACGAGCGCTGCCGTAAATCAAGTAAATTAACAGCACTTTTCGGTATTGTTTGTAATCATTGTAAATTGTTCATCACAAGAAATGACGCAAATTTATAGATGTAGTACACTGTTAAGATCTCACGAAAGAGTATTCTTCGCACTAAATCTTTCACATTACCAACTGATTCTTTTCACCTTGCGAAGAAAATTGTTCGTAACGTTGCAAAGAGTTACCTTGAAAACTGGTACATACACGCAACTTGCGAAGAAAATAGTTTACAATGCAAAGGATATAGTCTGCAATGTAAACTTCCTTACAAAGCTTCAAAAGTCTTTGCAAGGAGTTTGCAGCCTATTCTTTACAGTGCAACGTGCAACACCTGGAGAAGACAAATTAGAAGCACGGGGTAGAGAAGTGGAGCGAGTGTATAGAGCGGAGTATCGCCGGCTGCACTACTCCAGCCGCCCGGAGCCTCAGCGTGGAGTATGGCCGGTCCGTCCGCTCCAGGCCAACAGGTGTCGCTGCGCTTGCTGCTCACGCTTTAGTCGAAGTTAGGTCTGGCGAATGGGTACTTACTACCGAGCGTACTTACTACACCTCCCCAGTGGGAGATTGTCAGATTTCAAACCGGCAAGAGCCTTCTCCTTCTTTTAATGCAATTTTTCAACATTTCAAATTACTTAACACAGTGATCGGACTTCCCTTTTTCTGCGTCGCAATCAAAAACATTCTCGCTGTTTTTATTTTCTTCATTAAAGAAACTGACAAATAGCACTTCCCCAAAATTAAAAGTAAATAACATTTGAGTCAAAGGAAAAAGCCTCTTAGCTCGAAGCCCGCCTCCTAAATGCCCAAAACCAACACCCCGTCTAACTGCAGACGTCTGGTAGGTTATCCCGCAGCCTGGACGGGCCAACCCTCCCCTTGCTGAGGGTTTATTATTAAATAACTACGTTAGGGAGGGGCCACACACACACACACACACACACACACACACACACACGCGAGCCCCCCATCTCCACAAACCTAACCCTCTCTCCGGAATGAATTGGACCGCGGCGAGCCTCATGACCAGCAACCAAAATAGTTTGAAGTA
>NW_026267149.1:125883-130962 GCF_000697945.3 Frankliniella occidentalis
AAAGCCACCAGGTAGTCTCTCTGGTCCCTGCCGCCGCCCCTGGCCGCCGCCGGCCGCGCAGAGCCGTCCCGGAGGTGTGAACGTCGCCGCGGGGCCCCACAGGTGCACGGCGCGCTGCGGCGGCGAGCAGGTGCGGGAGGCACCGCCACCTCGACGCCCACCCCGTGCGTTATTTATGTCCGATAACCGAATAACAGGCAATTAATTTGCATGTGAAAGCCGGGCGGCGCGTTCATTTGTCTGGGCATTAGTAGTACAGCTTGTCTCTCAATCGGATATTCGATTTGTTGTTGTTCTCGGGTCGGCCGGAGGGGGCGCCACGCCGCGCGCACGCGCCCCCTCCAGCCAACCGCACAGTTAAAAGCATTTCATCATAACTTCCCAGGCCTCTCCTCCCCTCCTTCTTTCGCGTCACCGGCCGCGGCGCGCTGCCAAATATATTTATATATCGACTGGTATATCGACTGGCGCGGGCACCTCCGCCGTTAATGTTTCATCCCGGCGTGTCAGAGGTGTACTGTACCGCGGCTGCGGGCGGCGCTGGCTGCGGTTTGTGTGGATAGCAGCTAATCGCGACTCGAGACTCGAGGCGCCAACATTTCGAAAACGTCCGCGTTAGCTCTGCGGTCAGTCTGCGCAAACACACTGCGGCTCCCCTGCCGTGTTGCCGACATGTGCCGACGGAAGTCACGAGTGCGAGAGAGAGAGAGAGAGAGCAGCACATAAAGTCGTCGCGCTCAACCTTTATTTCTTCTGTTTCCAGGCGGCGCAAGCGCTTCAAGCTGATGAAGTCGGACAAGGACCGGCTGGAGGGCGAGCTGGCGGCGCTGGCCTCCATGCACCGCCTGCTCTTCACCCCGACGGGCGGGCCCGCGGACCCCGCCGCCCCAGCCCCCGGCGGCCCCGGCGCCCCGCACCCCGCGGCCCTGCCCCCGCCGCACATGACCCCGGCCCTGCCGCCCCCGGCACCCACCAAGGTGAGGATGAGAGACGGAGCGCTGCTCTCGAGTTGTTGTGTTCGGCGATTGAATGGCCGTCTCGGGCGGCTCTCTGTTCACACGGAGCACCGCCTTGCTAACAAGGCGCACGCGAATAAAGAGGTCGTTTCCGGTCGAGGCGAGAGCAAGGCGGCGGTGCGCGCTGCTGCTAGGTCCAACCCGGCCCGTCAACGCCTTGTAGACAAGCAACTGCCGCAAAGTGGAGAGCGCGCGGGCGTGGCGCGGCGTGGCGTGACCGAGCGCGCCGACACGCGAGGCAGCCAGCATGGGGCACCGGCACCGGCATGGGCACCAGCATGGGCACCAGCACGACCAGCATGGGCACCGGCATCGCACCCCTCCCGCCATTGATACCGCTCACCCATTCAATTGCCAACACCTCGTATGGATGGGAGCCCCGCGAACAGGCATCCGCGCCTCTCCCTTCGCCTCTCTCTTTGCTGCTCCCCTCTCAAAAACTCTTACAGTCCTTCTTGCGGTGGAGTTTTAAAGCGAGAAAGCAAGTGTGTTCTATTTGTTTAGCCGCGCCGACTTGAGGTCGTGATTAATCGTTTGAGTGCCTCGTCTCCTAATGATGGGCTAAAAGTCAGCGCACGCCGCCTACACTTTTTCTTCAATCTCTCTCTCTCTCTCTCTCTCTCTCTCTCTCTCTCTCTGTCTCTGTCTCTGTCTCTCTCTCTCTCTCTCTCTGGGGCGCGGCGCGGCACACACAAGCGGCCGTACAATCAGATTTCAACGGTCGTTGTGGCTGAGCGGAGCGGAGCGGCCATTGGCTGGGCGAGGCGGATCGCGCCGGCCGGCCCCGCGCAGGCGGCGCTCGCGGCACCGAGATCCGAGATTGGCTCGGCAGCGGCTCCGGACGCCGCGGCGAGCTGCCGTTGTGCCAAAGCTCAGAAAAAGGATCAAAGATGTAAATTTCGTCTCGGAGAGAGGAGGCGGGAGGCCGATTCGGCGCGGCAACAACGCCGCTCTCACAGCAGAGGGGATCGGGATCGGGCGGGATGCTAGACTCGTCTCGAGGGCTATCGGTGTCCTGCTCGCGCAGCACACCTGGTGAGGGCTCTCTCGGAGAGCGAGAGAGACAGATACTCGCGCTCTCTCTCTCGCACTCACGCACAAAAGGCCAACATTAATAAGCGTGCCGTCACTTTAGACGGATTAGACGGATAGTTCATCACGTTACAGAGGAGGGGCCGGCAAAAAAGGCAAAGGGCGGTAAAAAAAAAAGTGATAAAAGGGCCGAAGGGCGCATGCCGCCTCCACGCGTTCCTCGTACGGGGCATCTCGCGATGGGAACTTGTTATCAGTTTTACCGAAAACTAGCGACTCTCGTAGTCCGAATATCTATAGGACTAAACTTTCGACCAGTCTGTATACGTTCGTCAATAATTTTCCGATCACAAGTAATCTTGGCATGAGGGTCGGCTGGCTGCTCTAAAATAAACATGGGAAGGCTCAGGGGCCTAACAACGTATGCATAAGAAAGTACACCGCTCATGGTCATCTTCGCGCGCATGTGTGCGTGTGTGTATATGGGAGCGCGCGTGTGTGAGTGTGTGCGCCAGGGGCAAGGGTCTCGCGAGGAGCGTGTGGAGCTATAATGGCGGTATAATGCTTCGGCTTCATGCTTCATTACAAGGGAAAAAACCGGAGCGGCCAAATTCGATTTTGGGAAGGAGGAGGGGCCGAACCTTCCTCCGCAAGAGTGTGAAGAGGAGGCGAGAAAATTAAGGGCGGCGAGGTGGGCCGAGAGGGAAAGAGAGAGAGAGAGAGAGACAGGTAAACGCTGGTGTGGTCCAGGGGATGGAGGCTGCGTGACGTGTCGCACCTCTAGGGGTGGTCGGCTTCGAGACAGGCTAATGATGATGAGTGCGAATATCACTTACGCTTATATTCACACCCGCGACACCCAGGGCGGCGCGCTGCTGCTGGTCGGCGCCCCGTCTGTTTGATCGCCGCAGAGCACTCTATTCCCTTATCATTGTCACGGCGCACGCCCGCCCCGCCCCGCCAGCGGAAGGCTCCCCTCCTTCCCTAATTTGTAGCTTATTGTTTCCGTCCCCGTGGGTGGCCCCGCGGCGGCCGCCCGGCTCACCCCCGCTACACTGCCAGACACCCCGCTGACCCTCGTGCAATTATTGGCACTTTCTTCGTCGCGTCCTACAACCCCGCCCCGTCCCCTCCTCAGCCCTCCCCCTCCTGTCCGTTGCGGTCCCGTGTCGCGTCCGGGTGGCGACAGGCGACATCCGCTTCCGGTAGGGCGCCATCTCTGCCCTGGTGGAGCGGAACGTCCCATCCGCCCTGACCCAGTGCCCCCCGGCCAGCCCCGGCGGCGTCGCGCTACCGCGCCCTGGTTGAGGTTAGGTCGGCCGGACGACACCGAAGCTCTGAATACGCCGGCGCTGTTTGTTTTGACGGGGCGTTGACGAGCCCGGCTGAGCCCGGCGCGGCATGACCAGCCGAGGAGGGCGATGATGGCCGGGGATCTAGTTTGCTGTGATGGCCGCGCTCCCTAAGCCTTTCTAACCCGCTCGGCTCACACATCCAAGGGGCCGCCGGCCGGCGCAGGCGATACCCGAGACCTCAACATAAATTACCCCAAGAATAGTCTCTAAGTATATGTTTATTGCACTGGCCAAAGCCATGCAGGCGTGAAGCAGAGTCTCTCTCTCTCTCTCTCTCTCTCTCTCTCTCTCTCTCTCTCTCTCTCTCTACCTGAGCTGGGAGTCGATTGCCGGACTGCCAGGGGCCAAAAAGGAAGAAAGGCCAAAGCCGAAATCTCCACCCGGCGTATACACTGTGAAGTTTTGCCGCCGTTCGGCCACGCCCCTACCGTACCGCTACACCGCAAAGCGCGCATCGCGAATGTGCGTCCAAGGGTACAGCTGTGTGCAGCCCTTTCTGAAACCCCGTGTGCTGACCAGTGCTCTCCTTGTTGTCCTCCAGGTGATGCCTCCACTGGAGCCCTGGGCGCCGCACCCTCGCCTGCACGAGCCGCTGCCGCACGTGCCCCGGTCGCCGCAGATGGCGGCCCTGCCCTCGCCGACGACGCCCCCCATGAGCATGGCGCCGCTGACGCCGTCGTCCGTCACCTCGACGACGCCACCCATGATGATGACGAGGTTGCCGCCCATCTCGGCGAGGCCCAAGCGCTCCTTCACCATCGAGAGCCTCATCGGGCCCGACCGGGACGACAACCGCGTCGAGGACGCGGAGGCGGAGGACGTGGAGGTGGTTAGCCCGGCGTCGAGTCCGGTGCCGTCGCCGAGCCCCCAGCCGCTGCACCTGCCAGCCCCAGCGCCCTGCTACGCCTCGAGCTTCTTCCAGTTCCAGTCGCACACGTTCCTCCACGGCTTCCTGCCGCCGCCGCCCGCCGGCCACGGCCCCCACCCGTCGCCGCCCCCGGAGCTCATGGCCGGGCTGCACATGGGCACCATGGGAGCCATGGGCGCCATGGGCGCCATGGGCGCCCACTTCCCCCCGCTCTTCAGGTTCGCGCCCACGCTCAGGGCCGTCTGACATGGGGCTCCGCCGCCCCCATCGACCCCCGCGGCCCCCTTCCCGTGGGGGCGGCGGACCGCCCCCGCCTCCCTGGGCGGGCCCCCCATGGAGCCCCCCCGGGGGCACGGCCCCCACGCCCCGCCGCCGCACAGCTACTGACCAGCGCCCACTTTTCGGATGGCCCCTGCACCACCTCCGGAGCTGGCTAGTCAAAGAAGAGCGCACTGCCGGTGTGACGTCCCGACTGTGCAGGACAGTCGTCCGAAGTGGCCGAAGCGGTCGACGTGATATTTGCTGTGCGACGCGAGGCTTCCTGACGATGGTGCGCCCGTCCACTATGATCTCATTCCATGTGGGGAAGTGTTGAACGCGTTTCTAGTCTTTGTGATATTGCCTTGGTTTGTCGAGCTGGCGGTGCATTCATGTCGAAGGACCCGAGACATGCCGCCGCTCTGACAAACCGGTTCCTCGCACTGTAGAAAAATGTGATTACGGAATGTATACCGCAGGAGGCGTTTGTATAATTGCTTTATTAAAGTAGAATGTGGTTTTTGTTAAGGATAAATCGTTAAAACCTCGT
>NW_026267149.1:131012-132582 GCF_000697945.3 Frankliniella occidentalis
CTCCGCACAGCTCGCTTATGGTGTTCACACACTTGCACGTGGCCGCGCCGCGTCGACTTCTCCGTAAGCAACAATAACAAACGAGCAGGGCCTTTCGCTTAAAAAAGAAAAAACTAACAACGAAAAACATCATGAAAGAGTTTGAAAACAACAAAAACAACGAGAGATAGCAGCTCTACACAGCACAGCACAGTCCCTTCCTTTGCGGCGCGTCGAGGTGTCGGTCCAAATTGCCGGTAGCTGCCGGGGCCCGGTGCAGGCCCGGGGCAGGTGTCTGATCGATCCGCCAGTTATTTGCAGGCAACCGATCGCTCGCTCGGACAGCTGGTCGTAGAGAGGAGCGTCTGGATGCTCACATCTGTTGTTTGGACTTACGCCCTGAGTGACTGATGACTGCCGCCGAGCGCGAGGATAGCTCCAGAGCAGAGCAGGAGATGCAAACCAGAAAAGCGCTACACATATGCGCGGCCTAGCCCGAAGTAGTCAAATTGGCCGGGTAGAGTTTAGTAGTGCTGGTGGTGATTGTATGTCGATCAATGTCCGGCTAGAAATGATTAGAACGGTCCTAAGCAGACACTATACGTAGTTACAGGAGAATAGTAACCCTCCGATTAAGAAAAACGGTAATGTAAGGTCTTTTAAGAAGGCAACGACTCGACAAAGGAGAAAGGTGTTCGATGACCCGTCATTTTCCAAGCTCCCCTCCACAAGTGCCCCCCCTCGGCCCGCGCTGCACCGCCGCCAACGCAACCACCGCGTCGTTGTCGCTACGGAATTCGCCAATGCTGCATACAATAATAATAATAATAATGCTCGTGACTTGTGAGTGCACGGAGCTGATGACAAAGTGACACTCCTGTCGTTATTATGTCGTTAGAGGCCGGCACGCGCCACAATGGGCCGCGGGGGTGGGGTGGCACCGGCTGGCACCCCGTTGCACTTGGGCCCTTTGTTCTCTCTTTACTCGCTGTGAGGTCCAGCCCGCCGCGCCCGTCCAGGAACCCCCAACCCTGACACCAGCTCTCTTCCCCCACAACTCGTTAAAATATTTAAATTGAAGGTTCCGGCGCGGGCCCAGGCGTCGTCGTCATCGTCGTCTCCTGCTTCGCCTGCGGAAATCTTGGGGAGATTTGGGCGTCGGCGTCACATTCCAACACTTACGAGGCCCCGTTCACTTGTCCCGCGCGGAGCTCCGCGGCGCCGCGGCCTCGCGCTTTGATTTGACTAGACGACTGGGGCCTGGAGAAGGAGGTGCTCCAGCGAGTCACCCTCTCTTTTCCAGCGTATCATTTCCCGGGCATTTATGCCGTCAGCCACGACGTTTCACTGCGTCTGCTTCTCGAAGTGAACGAGCCGAGGCGAGAGCGAGAGAGGGAATTTGGCTTAGCTACCACCTCTGCTGCTGCTCCAGCTAACTCGAGCAGCGCAAGCAGGAAAACAGGCCAGAAAGCGGCAAAAGAATAAAAACTGGGAGAAATAAAAGGCAAGCGGGCGAGTAGCCGCATTGTATAGGTGTGAGGGGGCGTGGCGCGCGGCAGAATGCTGCGGGGCACCTGGTGCCCCCCCCCCC
>NW_026267149.1:141117-143681 GCF_000697945.3 Frankliniella occidentalis
ATTCTCAAAATCCATATTTCAAACATGCAACTAAGCATGAGTAGAGAATGATTAAATAAAAACGAAGGGTAAAAAACGAGCGGCAGTGCGCCGTTACATAATGGGGGTGGCAGGGGGCTGCAAGGGAGCACTTGAGTTTGCGTTCGCTACATTATCCTCTGCAGGCTCGAATCCTCAACACGCAAAGTTTGGGGAGAGAAGGGTGGGCCGGCGGGGTGAGGGTCAATATTATAAGTACGCTCTCTCTCTCTGGCGGCCAATTTCCAAGAGAGGGAAAACAGGGAATAGACATGCGATCGCCTTCTTTGGCTCCCCTCTGCCGACGAGCAATTATGTTGATTAATTGTGTACGCATAGCAAGCTCTCACAATACTGAACCCGCCTTTCGTTTTTTACTGTGTAGCGGCAGCTTCGACGCTGGCTCAGCCCGTAGACAGCGTGGCGGCATATTCACACTCGCCCGCCTGTGTGAGTGTGTGATGAGTCATTTGGTTTCCTCAGGTCGGCGCCACGGGGGGCGACTCACATGATAACGCACCCCTCCGTCTCTATTTATATCTACCCGTCGATACACAATGAGGAGGGCTTTGAAACCTTGCATTTTGGAGTAAATGTAACTGTAAAACTAAAGTAATACAGTTTGAACCGTGTAACTATTCCTTTTGTTTTAGAGTTTAAACCGCTTTAACAAAATTCTTACATTTAAATTTTGCAGTTAGTTCGCACTTAAAAACTAATTTATGTTACAGTTAGATTTGAAGAAGAACACCGACATATGTTTATAAAGTTACATTTACACAGTAGACCACAAACGATCAGACTGATTTTGCAGAGTGCCAATCAACGCCGTACCATCAGATTATTGTTTGCGCGGCCCCTGCGGTAATAATTTTTTGGCCACCCAGAAGGAGCCCTTGTTGACAAAGTGTTGTTCTCGACGCGGGAGGTGTGTTCGATCTCAGCTCCGCCCCGGGACACGTGTGTGTCGCGTTGTGTACGTCTTGCTCGCACGGCCCGCCGCTCGGCGCGTCCATCACGCACCCCAAATATAAATAGGACAGAATAAAAAGGTGCTTCCCATTCTTCGGACCGGCCTAATGAAACATAATATTTGGTCCGGTTGGTCTCATTGTGCCTCCCTGTCGTTTGTATTGGGACCTCCCCCGGAGTGAGCGGGAGGCGGGAGGGAGAGCGACAGAGTAAGAGGGAGAGAGAGGGAGAGAGAGAGAGACGGGCCGTGTGGGCAGCGAGGTGGTGATGGCCGTATGTATTGGTATGTCATCGGGTGTGTCCCTGCGGGGTGCCACGCCGGTGTGGCCGGGCGAGCCCCTCGGTTCAGAGTGAAGAGGAGACAGTAAGAAACAAATGCTACATTTTTATTACTTCTGATCCGAAAAATATTTTCGCCTGCTTATACAATTACATACACATTGCAAGAGGAACTAGCCCGCGAGCGCATCATGAAATTAACCCTTCTCTTGGAACCTTAATACGTCGGAAGAATACACTCTTACATACGCATCTGTTTTATTTTCACCCCAATAAACCAGTTCTGTTGTGGAACAACCCCAATGGAACCATACGCCCCTTCACACACCTGGCGATTAGCCCTATCCCACAACAATGGCACGGTAGGAGCACGGCCCTTTACGTAACAAATGGGGAATGACTGGACGGATCGATGCAGTCGGAATCGATAAATGAAACGGACAATCGGAGACGGCCACTGGCGGCGGGAGGGAGGGGGACGAGGGGGCCGAGGGGGCCCAACACGCCGCCGCGGCGCGCCCGATGAGCCGGCGGAGCGGCCCGCCTAAAGAACAAGGGACTTCCGCCGCGGACAGCGCGGCGACCCGCACCGCCTGCCCCTGCGGCCGCCCGCGGAGAGAAACTGCCTAGTGCACACACGCTGTAACACTCGAGTGTAAATTTCACCTCGAAATTTGTTCAGTATGTATATTACAACAATGCGCCGCAGATTGTCCCGTGCTTGCAATGAAGTGCATTTTTAATTCTATCTCCTCGTCTGCACAAGTATCAGAGGGGTGGGGACGGGGTTCTTTCGGGTAGTCTCCTCCAGTGACTCGCGCCGCCGGGTTGGCGTTTCACCCATTAGACTTAAAATGCGAGGGAGCGGAGCACATCTCTGGAGTCACGGCGGGGCGCTGAGCGGCGCGGAGGGCCCAGCAGCCTCTCGCCCTTTTAAGAGGTTTTTGACACCGCAGCGCTATTAATAATTCAGGGGGTGGCCTCACCTAGATGGATACATCAAAATGGTCTTTGTATACCGCCGTCCTTTTCTTCAAGGGGCGCGCGCGATATGGAGCTTTCTTCTTTTCTTCTTGTGTTTTTCTTCACACCCGACTGCCTCCATCTCCTGAGCCGCGGCGGCTCCCGCGAGCCCCAGCTCGCCCCACCCCACCCCAACTCCACCGCGGACAAATGGCGGTTGTTGTAACGGGTGGGGCGAGCGGCCCAAAGTCAAAAGTCATACCGGCGCGATCACTAACAAAATATTGCACGTAAAAGTCAACGGTTGGCGGGGTACAAGAAGTTGGGGGGGG
>NW_026267149.1:143731-149158 GCF_000697945.3 Frankliniella occidentalis
CCCCCCCCTCGGGGCTCGGTGACGCCCTCCCGCAGCCACAGCCGAATCTGAAGGACAGAAAATATGAGCCGGAGCAGATTCGTCAGCAGGTTTTATGTGCGCAGGGACGCACGAGTTTGACGACTTTCTGCGTATATTTTTGTTGATCGGGACCATTCGGCCACGTCAGTGCTTTTGCGAGTGCAAGCCGCATGCCTTTGCTGGGGAGAGAGGGAGAGGAAAAGAGAGAGAGAGAGAGAGAGAGAGAGAGAGAGAGAGAGAGAGAGGCAGGCTCTTGGAACGCGACCAGGCAGGTGAGAGAGCCGCTGCTTGCGAGGCCACGCCGCCTTGTAATACAAGTTATAAGCGGCCCTGATTAAGGCGCCCTACCCGCCGCACACACACACACACACACATAGGGCGTCGGCCCTGCCCACGGAAGTTACACCTCAAGAGGAGGCACCAGGGTAACAAAAGCAAGGGATTAATAACTGCCGTTTTGCCGCCTGCTCCACACCGTGATATCGTCTTGGGAGTCTTTCGAGGAGGGGCGGATAGATACGCGTATAAAAAAGGGAGCGGGGTCGGAAAAAAAACAAGGAAAGGGAAAGAAGAGCACGCAGCGGAGCTCGGGGAGGAAGCATCGCAGGGACCCTCTTCTGGATGGAAAGGTTTCCGTAGACTCAGGGGGGAGGGTGTACGAAGGAGCGGGGAGAGAATAGCGAGCCGCTTATTGCCTGCTTATTGCCTTGTTAACATGTAAATGCATCGGCAGGATTAATCCCCCACACCGCACGCCTCCTGTCATTGTAAACGGGGGCGCATCGGGGCGGACGTTGTAAACATGCGGCGAGATGAGGAACAGGTGAGGGCGGGTGCGGGGGCGGCCGGCAGCCGGTCGTAAAGATGACTTTTGCCTACGATACAGCTTGATACACCACCCGCCGCCCACAAACCCGCTATCGGCGTCGCATCTCCCAATCTACAAGTGAGAGCCAAAAGACGCCGCCGCCGCCCGCTACGCCCCGCGGGCCGCGCGCGGAGGGCACCAGGACCCGAACGGCTGATTGTGATTTCTAGATAACGAAAGCGGAAATTGAAAAAAACGAATCGTTTGCCTCCTCGCGCGTCCTTCTCGCTCACCTGAGCTCAGAGTACCCCCCCTACCCCCTCTTCCCCTCTCGACCGCCCACCGGTCCCGATCCGTAAATTTGAAAGCCACCAGGTAGTCTCTCTGGTCCCTGCCGCCGCCCCTGGCCGCCGCCGGCCGCGCAGAGCCGTCCCGGAGGTGTGAACGTCGCCGCGGGGCCCCACAGGTGCACGGCGCGCTGCGGCGGCGAGCAGGTGCGGGAGGCACCGCCACCTCGACGCCCACCCCGTGCGTTATTTATGTCCGATAACCGAATAACAGGCAATTAATTTGCATGTGAAAGCCGGGCGGCGCGTTCATTTGTCTGGGCATTAGTAGTACAGCTTGTCTCTCAATCGGATATTCGATTTGTTGTTGTTCTCGGGTCGGCCGGAGGGGGCGCCACGCCGCGCGCACGCGCCCCCTCCAGCCAACCGCACAGTTAAAAGCATTTCATCATAACTTCCCAGGCCTCTCCTCCCCTCCTTCTTTCGCGTCACCGGCCGCGGCGCGCTGCCAAATATATTTATATATCGACTGGTATATCGACTGGCGCGGGCACCTCCGCCGTTAATGTTTCATCCCGGCGTGTCAGAGGTGTACTGTACCGCGGCTGCGGGCGGCGCTGGCTGCGGTTTGTGTGGATAGCAGCTAATCGCGACTCGAGACTCGAGGCGCCAACATTTCGAAAACGTCCGCGTTAGCTCTGCGGTCAGTCTGCGCAAACACACTGCGGCTCCCCTGCCGTGTTGCCGACATGTGCCGACGGAAGTCACGAGTGCGAGAGAGAGAGAGAGAGAGCAGCACATAAAGTCGTCGCGCTCAACCTTTATTTCTTCTGTTTCCAGGCGGCGCAAGCGCTTCAAGCTGATGAAGTCGGACAAGGACCGGCTGGAGGGCGAGCTGGCGGCGCTGGCCTCCATGCACCGCCTGCTCTTCACCCCGACGGGCGGGCCCGCGGACCCCGCCGCCCCAGCCCCCGGCGGCCCCGGCGCCCCGCACCCCGCGGCCCTGCCCCCGCCGCACATGACCCCGGCCCTGCCGCCCCCGGCACCCACCAAGGTGAGGATGAGAGACGGAGCGCTGCTCTCGAGTTGTTGTGTTCGGCGATTGAATGGCCGTCTCGGGCGGCTCTCTGTTCACACGGAGCACCGCCTTGCTAACAAGGCGCACGCGAATAAAGAGGTCGTTTCCGGTCGAGGCGAGAGCAAGGCGGCGGTGCGCGCTGCTGCTAGGTCCAACCCGGCCCGTCAACGCCTTGTAGACAAGCAACTGCCGCAAAGTGGAGAGCGCGCGGGCGTGGCGCGGCGTGGCGTGACCGAGCGCGCCGACACGCGAGGCAGCCAGCATGGGGCACCGGCACCGGCATGGGCACCAGCATGGGCACCAGCACGACCAGCATGGGCACCGGCATCGCACCCCTCCCGCCATTGATACCGCTCACCCATTCAATTGCCAACACCTCGTATGGATGGGAGCCCCGCGAACAGGCATCCGCGCCTCTCCCTTCGCCTCTCTCTTTGCTGCTCCCCTCTCAAAAACTCTTACAGTCCTTCTTGCGGTGGAGTTTTAAAGCGAGAAAGCAAGTGTGTTCTATTTGTTTAGCCGCGCCGACTTGAGGTCGTGATTAATCGTTTGAGTGCCTCGTCTCCTAATGATGGGCTAAAAGTCAGCGCACGCCGCCTACACTTTTTCTTCAATCTCTCTCTCTCTCTCTCTCTCTCTCTCTCTCTCTCTCTGTCTCTGTCTCTGTCTCTCTCTCTCTCTCTCTCTGGGGCGCGGCGCGGCACACACAAGCGGCCGTACAATCAGATTTCAACGGTCGTTGTGGCTGAGCGGAGCGGAGCGGCCATTGGCTGGGCGAGGCGGATCGCGCCGGCCGGCCCCGCGCAGGCGGCGCTCGCGGCACCGAGATCCGAGATTGGCTCGGCAGCGGCTCCGGACGCCGCGGCGAGCTGCCGTTGTGCCAAAGCTCAGAAAAAGGATCAAAGATGTAAATTTCGTCTCGGAGAGAGGAGGCGGGAGGCCGATTCGGCGCGGCAACAACGCCGCTCTCACAGCAGAGGGGATCGGGATCGGGCGGGATGCTAGACTCGTCTCGAGGGCTATCGGTGTCCTGCTCGCGCAGCACACCTGGTGAGGGCTCTCTTGGAGAGCGAGAGAGACAGATACTCGCGCTCTCTCTCTCGCACTCACGCACAAAAGGCCAACATTAATAAGCGTGCCGTCACTTTAGACGGATTAGACGGATAGTTCATCACGTTACAGAGGAGGGGCCGGCAAAAAAGGCAAAGGGCGGTAAAAAAAAAAGTGATAAAAGGGCCGAAGGGCGCATGCCGCCTCCACGCGTTCCTCGTACGGGGCATCTCGCGATGGGAACTTGTTATCAGTTTTACCGAAAACTAGCGACTCTCGTAGTCCGAATATCTATAGGACTAAACTTTCGACCAGTCTGTATACGTTCGTCAATAATTTTCCGATCACAAGTAATCTTGGCATGAGGGTCGGCTGGCTGCTCTAAAATAAACATGGGAAGGCTCAGGGGCCTAACAACGTATGCATAAGAAAGTACACCGCTCATGGTCATCTTCGCGCGCATGTGTGCGTGTGTGTATATGGGAGCGCGCGTGTGTGAGTGTGTGCGCCAGGGGCAAGGGTCTCGCGAGGAGCGTGTGGAGCTATAATGGCGGTATAATGCTTCGGCTTCATGCTTCATTACAAGGGAAAAAACCGGAGCGGCCAAATTCGATTTTGGGAAGGAGGAGGGGCCGAACCTTCCTCCGCAAGAGTGTGAAGAGGAGGCGAGAAAATTAAGGGCGGCGAGGTGGGCCGAGAGGGAAAGAGAGAGAGAGAGAGAGACAGGTAAACGCTGGTGTGGTCCAGGGGATGGAGGCTGCGTGACGTGTCGCACCTCTAGGGGTGGTCGGCTTCGAGACAGGCTAATGATGATGAGTGCGAATATCACTTACGCTTATATTCACACCCGCGACACCCAGGGCGGCGCGCTGCTGCTGGTCGGCGCCCCGTCTGTTTGATCGCCGCAGAGCACTCTATTCCCTTATCATTGTCACGGCGCACGCCCGCCCCGCCCCGCCAGCGGAAGGCTCCCCTCCTTCCCTAATTTGTAGCTTATTGTTTCCGTCCCCGTGGGTGGCCCCGCGGCGGCCGCCCGGCTCACCCCCGCTACACTGCCAGACACCCCGCTGACCCTCGTGCAATTATTGGCACTTTCTTCGTCGCGTCCTACAACCCCGCCCCGTCCCCTCCTCAGCCCTCCCCCTCCTGTCCGTTGCGGTCCCGTGTCGCGTCCGGGTGGCGACAGGCGACATCCGCTTCCGGTAGGGCGCCATCTCTGCCCTGGTGGAGCGGAACGTCCCATCCGCCCTGACCCAGTGCCCCCCGGCCAGCCCCGGCGGCGTCGCGCTACCGCGCCCTGGTTGAGGTTAGGTCGGCCGGACGACACCGAAGCTCTGAATACGCCGGCGCTGTTTGTTTTGACGGGGCGTTGACGAGCCCGGCTGAGCCCGGCGCGGCATGACCAGCCGAGGAGGGCGATGATGGCCGGGGATCTAGTTTGCTGTGATGGCCGCGCTCCCTAAGCCTTTCTAACCCGCTCGGCTCACACATCCAAGGGGCCGCCGGCCGGCGCAGGCGATACCCGAGACCTCAACATAAATTACCCCAAGAATAGTCTCTAAGTATATGTTTATTGCACTGGCCAAAGCCATGCAGGCGTGAAGCAGAGTCTCTCTCTCTCTCTCTCTCTCTCTCTCTCTCTCTCTCTCTCTCTCTCTCTACCTGAGCTGGGAGTCGATTGCCGGACTGCCAGGGGCCAAAAAGGAAGAAAGGCCAAAGCCGAAATCTCCACCCGGCGTATACACTGTGAAGTTTTGCCGCCGTTCGGCCACGCCCCTACCGTACCGCTACACCGCAAAGCGCGCATCGCGAATGTGCGTCCAAGGGTACAGCTGTGTGCAGCCCTTTCTGAAACCCCGTGTGCTGACCAGTGCTCTCCTTGTTGTCCTCCAGGTGATGCCTCCACTGGAGCCCTGGGCGCCGCACCCTCGCCTGCACGAGCCGCTGCCGCACGTGCCCAGGTCGCCGCAGATGGCGGCCCTGCCCTCGCCGACGACGCCCCCCATGAGCATGGCGCCGCTGACGCCGTCGTCCGTCACCTCGACAACGCCACCCATGATGATGACGAGGTTGCCGCCCATCTCGGCGAGGCCCAAGCGCTCCTTCACCATCGAGAGTCTCATCGGGCCCGACCGGGACGACAACCGCGTCGAGGACGCGGAGGCGGAGGACGTGGAGGTGGT
>NW_026267149.1:154443-159033 GCF_000697945.3 Frankliniella occidentalis
GAACAGTGCCGAGCACGTGCAAGTATTGACTTGTAAGAACGGATGGGCGCGCGCTTCCTCCCTTACGGATAGGCCATGCTGGTGGCTGGAGCTGGACCGCACCGCTTGCTTGGCGCGGGGGAGCGCAGCGCACGAAGGATAGGGATGGAAGGGAGAAGAGGAGGAAGTGAGAGAAGAAGGACGCGCCGATCGCGGTGGCAACTCCAGCGGAGGTGGTGGGGGGCGCGCGCAGGGCCAGCGGGGGGAGCGGGCGCGGTGCGGGGGGGCCGGTATTCAGTCACCGTATCTGGTCCGTATTCCTGCGGCCGGGCCCCCGGCGGCGGGGCACAGCCCGGCACAGCCCGGCCACGGCATTCCGCCCCAGTAGTAGTTGCGCGTTTTCTTTTGTTCGCCGGCCGTTACTTGGTTGTTTTGCCGGTCTGCGCCCCGCCGCGCCCCCACCCCGCCGCGATGTATCTGTCCGGGGGTTGCGCGCGTTGTTGTGGCCGTTGTTTTGCGAGATTACTCTTTCGAGGATTATGATTATTACTTCCTTTTGCCGCGTGTGCAAGCAGGCGGGGCCCCGGGGAAGGGGAGGAGGGGGGGGGCGGTAGTAGTTTCTCTTTTGTACTCGCGCAGACGTTTATGTCCCAAAACACAAATGTGGGTGATATGCGGGGCTCCAGCGCGCCGCGGCTCCACGGCTCCCCAGCATCGCGGGCGCTGCAAAGACATCATCGTGACGCGACAAATGACTGTTCGAATTACACGTCGGGCGGTGTGGGCCGTGTAGGTGTTTCTTCAACACGTCTCTCTCTCGCTCCAAATATTTTAATTGATTTTATTTCTCTCTCTCCCCCGCCCCCTCCGCTGCCCCTTTCTTGCTTTGTGTTTCATCGCCAGCGCCGCTCTGTCTGCCTCGGCAGCTCCCTCTCCTTATCCCCCCCCCACCCCCGCCCTTCGGGCCGCGGCGGCACCTTGGGCATACTACTCCTCACGTGATACGTGATGCCCTCCGATACCTCGTATCGAGGGCGGACTGTTCTTACATCTCAAAACTGAGGACGACCAAATGGCCCTACTGCATGCAGACCCTGAATGCTTGTGGTGTTGCCGTACCGTTTATGGAATACTTATCACGGATATGTGTTTGTAAAAGGTTTAAGTCACACCAAAGCTGGATAATGAACATACAATTGTCAAGAACAAATTATCATACTATGCTTTCTCAACTATTCAAAGTTCGGCCCGGGCCCTTACCTTGGCCACCGCGATCCCTACGTCGGCTTCGATCGAGAGGGCCAATCGCGTTCGATCACTATTGGAACGTCACAGCGACGTCGATCTCGATCGAGGTTAAACGACCGCTCCCTTGACCTACGCGGCGTGTTTACAATAGCGAGATCTATCGACCTTTATCGACAATGCTGTTCGACCTCTCGATCCCCCCCGCGCGACGATGCAGTGTGGCAGTGAGGACGATAACACACGCTGTTCCGTGCGTACAAACACGGACGGGTAAAAACATGATGCTCCCCCTCCTAGGCACATCGTATGGTAACGGTGTGAACCGCCTGCTATTGCTCCAGACCATATATTTATACACCACCGCTGCGTACGTGCACACAGACCACATCAAACCCGCACCGATCACACACACCTAAACAGCAATTGCCTCATCTTTTCGCCCCAGCGCTCTGGTTTTAGTTGTTTTCGATAATTGATGTTGTATGTGGAGCCTTCTCTCTCCCCCCTCCCCCCTCATCAACCAGCACCACACACTGCATCACACCCACTGCGCGCGCACCAACACGCTCCTCCCCACACCGAGACGAGTTCGGCGTCAACTGCCAAAAACACAAGCACAAATGTGCTTTATGCGGCACACCAACGACGTGGGCGTTAAACACTCGCAACCGTTGCAACGTGTTGTGCAAAAGACTACGGCCCGAACCGTACCAATATACGCCATGTTGAGAGGTGTAACATGTACAGCAATGATGTGAAACCCATTCCCTTCGCGTTATTGTGCATTAATTTTCATCACACGGTAATGTGACAGGGACTAAAGTAACACAAACTGTTTATTTTCAAAAAAATAAAAAAATGTACGAAATAAAAAAGGACCCAAAGAGTTAGCCTCGTATATGGATTTTATTACTCCGTAATGCAACATCGGCAATGGGAAAGGGAGATAGAGGAGAGGGAGAGAATATAGGGAGGGTGAGGGAGATAGAGGACAGAGCGCGGGAAGGGCGAGGGAGGGAGAGGGAGAGAGTCGTTCGTGCCAGACAGCTTGGCAGCGGCAGCTCAGCATAGTATGGGTCGTATCGGTTGCCTTCCTTTTTCTCCCCGACCGCTGAGCGGTGTATCAGGGTATTGAGTAGTGCCCATCACGTGCCGTGGGGGGCGTCGCTGAACGAACACAAAACTTTTGGACTTCAAAAATACCTTCCAAAGCCTTCCAAGCGCACCACATTCAATGTTGAATTACTACATAGCAATATGTTTTGTAGAACTGCAGAATTTAGATCTTCACTCTGGAAACCCAAGTGTGTACTTGAATGCAGTACCTTCTGCATACCTACAAGTATGCAGGAGGTAGTGTGTACTTGGCAAAGAATGCAGGAGGTAGTGTGCACTTGTCAAGTATGCAAAAGGTAGCGTGTGCTTGGTCAAGTATGCAAGAGGTAGAGTGTACTTTCTTGGTCAAGTACATACTAAAACATCTATACATTTATGAAGGAGATTTGGTGTGTACTACGTCAAGTACACACTACTATGTTGAAAGCTTACAGGGTTTTCACCGTTAGCTACAATGAAAGCCTGAACACTGTAGCTTACTGTGAGATTCACTGTAGCTTACAGTGAAATTCTCCGTAAGCTACAGTGCTGCAGGCTTTCACTGTTGCTTACGGTGAAAATCACTGTAAGCTTTTAACAGTGTACTTTCTGTATAATTGTCCATGTACACTTGTACACACTACCTCCTGCATACTTGCCAAGTACAAAGTACATCTTGCATACATGTAGGTATGCAGGAGGCACTACATTCAAGTAAACACTTTGGTTTCCAGATTAACTACGAAGCATTTTCTTGTGCTTCGGCTTTTTGCAAAGCAGTGCTTTGCAGGAATTTAATAGTGTTCACGACAAATTGAGATATCTAATGCAAAAAAATCCAAAGGAGCCTTGAAAATAAATTTAAAAGAGTGTGATCGAGGTGCATTAGATTGTCGGCAGTGATTACGTTTAGGCCGGCGTGATGTACTCTTTGGCGATGTTTACTCTGAGGTGGACTATTAGAAAGTCGAGCAGAGAGGGCGGTGCCGGCGGCCCGGCCAAAAGAAGAACAAACATCATCAGATGGGCCGGGGCGAGTCAGTCAGACAGAATCGGGAGCATCTGCCCCGCCCCCGCCACGAACAACCACCAGAGCTGCGCTGTGCTTCCCGGCTGGAGCGGCTCACGGCGGGGTCGTCGCGCGGTCGCTCTCGCATGCTCGGCCCGGCCTGGCGGCAGCCAGGTCCCCCGCGAGCAGCGAGATGGCAACTCATTAGACGTCTGTCACCTGGCGAACAGGACTCATTGATTTATTGACTCGATGTGATGTTCTGCATGATCAGGGCCGATTACGGCCTCTAATTGTGTCTGTGCGGCGACACACCACCGAGGCAACTCGTAAAGCGAGAAACCCTCCAGCAAGCAAAGCGAGGACGCGACGAGGAGGACGCGAGGAGCGGCCCCTGATCGACTGCTATCGTCCACTTGTTATCCCAAAGCCGAAGTTCACACACACAGCACCTCGGCGAGCACACACAGCACCTCGGCGAGCACACACAACACATACGTACTCACACGCAATCACCCGATCAGGCTGCGCGCTGACGAGTGTTAAAAGTAGAGCCTCACAACAACGAGGCTTTCCCAAAATAAACACCTGGGTAACGTGTACTTTAGGACTGTGGGGCAGTAACCATTATCAGAGATCCGTATGTGTGTCTGTGTATGCGTGTGTGAGTGTTTGTGAGGCGTCCATGCGTGCACCTCGGAGGGGTCCAGACACGTGAGGGACGACGGGGCAGCGAAATCCATAGTGTCAGAAGGTTATATCATGTGAGAATTTACGGAATGTAAAGCAGTGGGCAGCTCGCGTTCAATTTCAGACGCGCTAAACGGCCCCTGAACAAAAGCAGACTGCACACAATGCAGCCGTTCGGCGAACAACGTGCTTGTCTCAACAATGAAGGGGTATTTGTGGGCAGAATTGGGCCTAAATGAAAGTCGGGTGTGGAGGCGAGTGAGGGAGAAGGGGCCTGTCTTCACCGACACCTCTGATCATGCAGCAGCGCGCGTCCGGCGCAATGATCGTGAACACCTGCAAACACCTGCAAACACCTGCTGCCGGCCGCCAGGCTCGCCCTGCCCTCTCCCTGACCCTCACCGCCGAGCTGCGCATTCTGGTTGCGCTAAGCTGGTACCAAAGAGGTGCTAAGCCTTCGCTTACAGCTAAGCGGAGGAACAGAATGTTCCCTCTGGTCTGTAAAGGTTTGAGTCGCAATGGAAATCAATTTCATGTTTTCAATCCCTTCCTAAAATGAAACAGACGCT
>NW_026267149.1:159653-168102 GCF_000697945.3 Frankliniella occidentalis
CTCTCTCTCTCTCTCTCTCTCTCTCTCTCTCTCTCTCTCACTCTCTCTCTATCTCTCTCTCTCCCTCATCTTTCTACACTCCTCTCTATACTTCCACTTTGCTCTTGCCTTCCAAACAACTCGTGCCTCCGTGCCTCTGCGTTCGTATCTGTACGAAGAGAAAGATGGGCCAGAGAGAGAGAGAGAGAGAGAGAGATATTATATGGAGAAAGAGAAGAGATGAGGGAGAGGTGGAAAGGGTACGCCACATACGCACACACACCGCACACACGATCGCTGCCAATAAATTCAATGCAGCTTCGGGAGTCATTGACGTCTATTAGCTGTGTTCGCGGGGGAGGGGGAGAGGCGGGGTTGCCGTGAAGGGGTGGACAAGATTTGGCACCGCGGGACACGCTGAGGGGTTAATTTTCGCTGAATAGGGTGCTATAAAGCGGCAGTCGACACGCGAAAAGGAGACGCAGGGTGGAGGGTTGGGTTCAGAGCGAGCTGCAGATGGAATAAAATAAAAATAAAGCCCAATGAAATAATAAAATCGCATCCCTTGTAAGGCACTGTGGTAAATACCCAATCACAAGTTTGTCCAGGGTCCGCTCGTTACTTTTTCGGCTTCCTTTCAACAGCTCACCAGGGCCCATCCTTCAAATCCGTCCGATTCTCTCTTTCTCTCTCACTCTCCTTCCCTCCCACGACCCCAGTCGCAGACACGCGTGATGCACGCACACTCAGTCCTTGGATCTTGACAGTTCAGTCGCTTTTAAGGTGAGCACGCAAAACCATAAACCACCTCGCAACTCCTTGATGCGCACCCTGGAGGCCGCTTCGCCGCGCACCTCCACCGAGCCTCTCCCCCTTCCAGCCTCGGGGCCCGGAGGGGAGGCCAACCCCGACCCTTTAGCAGGGGCGTGGCGAAGAGGTTTAACACCTGTAACACGGCAAATTAATATCCCATAGAGGTGCTCGTCCACAATCTGGGGCCCGACGCATCTTAGGGAGGCCGCACCACCTGGATTCGGCCTCGATGTGCTATTTCCGGTGCGTATCCGCTTAACTCGACTGTTGCTCCGTTTCAGAATAAGTTCAAACCGTTGGGTAGAAGTTATATAGGGTACTCCGGGGACTGTCTCGTCCACCCACAGCCCACACTTTCTAAATGGCCAAGGACAGTAATTGTAAACTTGCCCCGGACTTAGTTGTGCATGATTAGACCAGATACAATATTGTTATACCAATATAATAATAGTAACAAAACAGTAATAAAACACAAGTTATTGTCAGCTAGTTACTACAAATGCAAGTGTGTGAATGTCGCTCACTTGCAGGTGTGTGAATATCCATTCGCACACTTGGAGGGGTAAAAGTGTGAATATTTCCTTGAAAATTCACACGTTTACCCCCCTAAGTGTACGAATGGATATTCACACATCTAAAAGTGCGTTTCCAGTGCAAATGTGTTCAATTAGGTACAATATTAAATCTGGTCTAGTTATGCACACAGAGTACACGAAGGGGTGTCGGGCTAAACGCCGCGAGTGTTCTCTGCATTTACTCTTTACCACTTTTGTCGCAGGGATTACAAAACAATCTTGGGGGATTACACAAGAATTTTGTAGAATTTCTAGAGCTAAAACCATAAAATTTTTACAGTAAGTTGAAATTTAGTGAGAAGTTTTCAAAGTTTGGGGATTATTACATAGGGGTTATCTGTACACAGAATTACGGGAATGGTATCCCTCTCACACAGAAGTTAGGTGCCAGTTACAATTATTGTCGAAGAAATTAAGGGGTCACACTGTAAACGCAAGTGTGTGAATGTCGCTCACTATTAGGTGTGTGAATATCCATTCGTACACTTAAGGGGGTAAAGCTGTGAATTTTCTAGAAAAAATTCACACGTTTCCCCCCCTAAGTGTACGAAGAGATATTCACACACCCGCAAGTGAGCGACATTTACACACTTGCAATTCCAGTGAGCCCAACTCCCCCCGTGCTGGAGTACTTTTGTTCTCTTTCTTTCTGCAGAAATGTCAGACATGTCTAGACGAGCTCCCGAAGTAACACACTGAACGTGTTGATGAAAATACAGCCTGTGAAAAGATCAAAGTAAAATTGCCTATATGGTCAAAACAGATCGAACCGCTGAAAATTCATTAGAATGGCAGCCCCAGTTTTGAAAAGGGGGGACAGACAACCACAAATATATAACATTTTTGCCCTTGTTGAATTTCCAGACTACCAGTACCGTTAACGACAAGGGACGATTTTTGTCCAATTCAAAGTGATCTAAGAGCGCATCTTGGAAAACGCCACAAACCGTCATTATGACAAGTTTGTATCGTAATAGAACTAGTAGAAACATTTGGATTTGAGCTCAGCTTTAGTTTTAGAATTCAACAGAAATAATAGTTATATATCAAACAAATCTAAGGCTGTGCACTTTCTCATTTAAGAAGTTTTGCGTTAAAGAGGACAATGTAATCAGGTGAAACGATGGGAAACACGCATGCAAATGGTTCGATCGCTCGGCAGGTGAGTCGCACCCTTCCTCGTGGAACACTGACTTGCGAAACACACAGCTCATCTCATCATATAAAAGAGAAGAAATAGGGCGAGACGGACAGACGGGTCGATCCCGATTGCATTCCGAATCGGAGCTGAATTCCATTCACAAAATGACAGAAGGGAAAGCCGCCAAAGAACAATCGTCCTATTCTCTCTCTCTCTCTCTCTCTCTCCGATAAACACAACAATCATCAGCCCTGCCCAGCTCGCCGCCCCGGCCGGCAGCCCCAGGTGTGCGCCTATTAGCTGGCAGCCACACACATTTAGGGACAGATACAAATTGACGCGGCCTCGTATTGTCCTGGGGAAGGTGGGACCGAATCTCGGCCCGGATCATTGGAACCGTCGTTGGTGGTGGGGAAGAGAGGGCTTCCATCGAGACAATGAGTTTCTGAGCATGTCATTATAGCTCCTGCTCGTCATTCGTGAGCGAATTTCAACGACACCTTGCTCTAAGTGCTGACCCTACAGAATTAGTCACTTTAGCCTACTTCTGAGGAAATAGAAGCTCCACAAATTGCAGATTACCTATTGAAATGGGATAGGCTCTGAGAAGAGCAAAGGAAATGTATAAAAGCAATTTGAATCTAAGAGAAGAGGCAATAAAGGGTTGTGTACCTCCGCTGCAGAGGACACGTAGGACCTGCTGCTGCTGGTCCACCGAGAACTTCATCACTGCTCTGATGGCTTCCGCTAACCCGATTAGCCCGAGCCGGGTCGGGCGCTATGGGCATCATGGTACTGCTGATACATTAGAGAGACAAAGAGACCGCCACGGAATGTGTTGTGCTGCCCTGAGGGGGCCCTGCGGCGGCCTCCCCTCCCACACCGTGAAGGCCCTTAGGGTGGCCGGCCATCTCAGATTGATAGGGCAGATAGGGCGGCGCGGCCAGTTGGAAGCTCATTCAGCCATGTCCTCTCCTCTCTCTCTCTCTCTCCTCGCACGCGGGGTAATATGTTTCAATATTGCACGGTTGGGTATTTAGGTCCCGTACCAAGCGATCGTAATAAGACACACTGTATGATTGATCTTCGCACAACGCGAACTTCAAAACACTAAGGTCTAAATACTTTAACACTTATTTTCGCTCCATAATTTGAAGAATCTAAGCCTAATTATATTCTGGCAGTAACGATTCAAATATATTTGTGAAAAGCTGATGGCTTTTTTAAAAAATGCAAGTCTTGGCAAATGTGACGAGACAAATCATGAGGGCTATAGTTTCATCTTACTAAAACCCATAAGTATGAGTGCAAGCATCACAAAACGTTCCCACACACTAAGTGTTCAATCCAAGGAAGTGTACAACAGATGAGCTGCACATGCACTTACAAGGCACAGCTGCCTAGTTGAACACTGGCAAGTGCACATGAAGGACACAAACATTTTCAAGAATTATGCCTCGGTTCTAACGCGCATCTAAGTGAAATGGAGGTGGCACAACATTTACTCCCGAGTCGTAACAATCTATAACGCATGGTCAGAGGGCTCATCGTCCGGACGACTGGGCACCCTACCCTACCCTGCGCTCGCCGTGCGAGACAGAGCGGCGCTGCCCGGCCGCCGGCTGGGTGGGGGAGGGGGAGTGGGGCGTCCATCCTGACGGCCGCGACTATCCAACATCCAACTCAACTCCCGAGTCAAGAAGTGCACCGTTTCGACCAGGCCAAACATCTGTGATTTCAGTTGTCTTATTTAGCTCTGTAAATTTTTCGGAGGCCATCCATCTACTCATCGACTCATTCCCATGGGAGGACGCGGAAGGCCAGATTTCTTGCTGCTGCCCGCTAAATGATCGGCCAGACGCTCGTAAAAACAGGAGCTCAATGGGTAGTGCGCGGCACCCATTACCCGCAAAAATACCTCAACACTGTTGAAAAGTTTCTCGACCATGTATCGGTGGCAAGCGGCGCAGGGCGCAGAGGAGGCAGGGGCTACGCGGCTACGCGCTGCGCACCGCTGGAGACTTGAATGCTAGAGTAGCGCTAAAACACGCATTACAAAAGAAAGTTTTGTCCGACAAATATCTACTGGTTGATTTTTGATTTTTTTTTAGTGTATACCATAGCGAGAAAGCCAAGAGCACAGCAAAAAATGAGATGGGCAACCGGTAACCGGTGCCTTGCAATCGCGAAAGGGTCGGAGCACCATGTTTGTGTATGTAGTGTGTGTGAGCGTGTGTGTGATGTATGCAAGCCATCGCCTAGGTGTGAGGCATCGGCTCCTATACTGGCGGCGGCCTCAAAGACAAAGAGCAGAGATCAATTGGAAGATAGAGTGAGAGAGAAGCTAAACGTGCCCATTATTAAATGATGAGTTTCGTACCTCTCTCCCCCTTTTCCTTTCCTTCTCCTCTCCTTCTCCTCTCTTGCCGTCCCTCTCTCCCCTCGCGCGTTGGCTGGCCCATCTTGTCCAGCTTCGCTCAGTATTTATTACAGCTGCGAGCCTAAAGAGTTCTCCCGCCTCTGCTTAGACAAATGTTTGCCGTGAGAAAACAGATTGTTTCGTTGTAGCACCCATTCGACCACCTCTGGCACCACTTCCTCCAAACGGCGATCGGGGCCGTTCAATCGCCCGATGAATCACAAAAGAGAAGAGAGGAAGACAGAGAAAGAAGATGATTTTCGGAAGTAAAAACCAAAGGAGAAAGAGAAGACAGGCATTGAGCAAGGTGGTTTCCGCGAGAGGGAAGAACCCACATCCACCACCCGCTAAAAAGTCCTGGTTGCAGTATTTTCATGGTAACGCAGTGCCACCAGCCCATTATGGATAAAACCGAGCATCGGAAATCGAACCCCAATGCAGAAAAGCACCAAACCTCCCCCCCCACCCCTCTCTCTCTATCCCGGTGGTAATGGTGGGCGGGGTGGAAGGTGTGTTCGGGGGAGGAGCGCCCGGGGCGTGGCGGGCGCAGCGGCGGCGCAGCATTCCAAAGAAGAGCGGCACAGCTCGCTCAGAGACAACATTAAATCATCGTTTTACAAATTTTAGCAGCGGGGGGCGTGAAGCGGCGGCCGAGTCACGCCGCGCTCCTGGAATAGAATGAAGCACGGATAGAGGATGAGGGGGTGCGGCACGTTTGTATATGGCTAATAAGCTCGGCAGGGTACAACTTCTATTCACCGAATATGATAGATTTTCCTTCTCTTTTTACCATTGTCTGCGGCAGTTGTTATTTGACCCCCTGGTGGAGAAATGCCCTTTCAGGTGAAAACAACTCGGTTCTCTAAGAATATGAGTATTTCTCCAGCCCGCGCAAGCACTGTTATTTTCTGGCAAAGCAATGGTTTGCAGACGCGTACAATTTGCAAATCATTTGGATGCTCTGTAGACTAAGAAGCATATTAACTTTGCTGATTCAAAGTGATTCCTCGCCATTCAAGAAGTCAAATGCCATGCATGCTGCCAAAAGTGCGTACAAACAACGCTTGTCGATCACTAGATGACGACGCCGCGTTTTCAGTTTTTAAAGGGTATTATCTAAGCGATCAGCTCTAAAATCAAATTTTTGATAGCACCAACGGATTTTCCCATATTTTCCGTCAAATTTTCGATCAAAATTCAATTTGAGAGTTCACTTAGATAATATTCCATGAAAACTGAATTGCAATGTAAATGATGTGTACAGTGCAAATGCGGGCGTATCTTCATAAGAAATTGACAGTGCCCGCGCGCAGTGGCCAGTCAACGCGCCCCGCATTGCATCCCGTTCCTGTGCCCTCGCCCCCGTGCGGTCGCTGTGTTCCGTACCGACACTAACCGACACAAGCCGGCGAACGGCGCGGCCCAGCAACAAGTTCACACACAATGCGGCACACGACGGACTACAAAAGGGCTCCCGGCCGCCGGAGACCGCCGCCTCTCCCGCTCCTCTCGTTCTCTGTCACACATACTATCTGGTGCACCAATACCTTCTGGAGCGGGTTGTACAAAGGTGTTGTGATAGAGCCCAGTCAGATGGACCAACCAACATGATCACAGAGCCTACCGTTGCTGACTTGCGCTTTTGCCTATGCCGCCACACCTTGCCTCTAGTACTGCCATCCTTAGTCGGGGGGTGAATAATAACAGGAGAAATAGTTTTCATCGTAATTGATGTAAAATGTGAATAACGTCTATTTAAACCACACTTTCTACTTTGTCGATTCAAATGCGTACATTGTATACTTTAAGTAAAGCGTACATGCCATGTATATTTTAATTAATGTATACATACCTATGTGTGCATTTATCAAAGCGTACATGGCGTATGCACATTAATTTAAGTATACATGTCACGTACGCTTTATTTAGAGATATACAATTTACGCATTTCAATTGACAGAGTAGTTTTTAGTTACGATTACAATTTTTTGTTGGCGTAGTACAGACAGTTGTGAATTTGAAGCTCACACCTAAGTTCACCCCTTGCCCCTTTATTGTTCATTTTGTTTCGATTTAAACTTCGCAGATAACCTGATAACCTAAAGGTTATTATAAAATTATTTCCATGCACCTTTCAGTTTTTCCCTTATGTTTGCACTACTCTCTACAAAACACTCTTCTACCAAATCCGACGTCAGTGGGAGGGGCGCTCTGTTAGCTGGCCACAAAAATGCGGTCGTTGGGACGAGTGTTTGTGCCGTATCTACCGGCAGCCGCCGAGTTCCTGGTAGGTCTTCGCCGACCGATGACCACAACAAGTTATGCCTCTCGTTTTACGACGGTGCGACACTGCCGTGTTGTTATTCGAACGAGAAAACCGATCGCATTCTCGCGCGAGACAGAGGCTGCAGCAATAAGCAGGCGAGGTGGGCGGCGCCCCGAGGTCTCCCGGGTGCACGGTAGCGCCGCACAGTCTGGACCGGCCTGGTCGGGGCTCAGCGGGGAGGGCGCCGGCCGCAACCACAACAGAACAGAAACAAAAGGGCCGTGGACCGGAAAAGCGTATACACAAAAATGGTGAGTTATCTACTACTTCACCTATACAGTGTGAATTCGAATGTTGAAAATATGACAGGAAGCACAGGTGACTGCAAACCCCCAAGACACAAATTTCTTTGAAGAAGTGACTTGAGGAAAACTTCTTTCATTGCCTCATAAATGAGAGCTTCATTTGTATCAAAGTATTTGATTTACTCGGAGAGTTGTTGGTAACATCTATAATGCCCAAAATGTTTCGACTATATGGACGCGAGACGCGATGCGTTACGTTCTCTGGAATTTTATTTCTTCTCCTAATTCATAACCGCATTTCACTTGCTCAAATGGTAACATTTGTAAACTTTCTTTCATTATACACTTAGAAAAGTTCAAATAAGTTTCCACTGTAGATTGTCCAAAGTCCCCATTTTCAGACCTCTCTCTTCTCCATCCGAGACGGAGCGGGGGAGCGGAGGGGTCGGACGTGTTTCGGGCCGCTCCGTCTCCCCCCTTCGGCTTTGGTGGTTCAAACCCGGTTTTACAGGAAGTGCTTGGTACCTACGGATCGGCGTTGTGCCCCGGAGTGTGTGTGTGAAGTTTCGTTCCAATCAGTGCAACGGTGTGCAAATTATCAGTGATTTACTTGGATTTCGTGGTGGCGTCCCCTGCGTGCCTTCCGTCAAGTGGCTGGAGCGCCGCAACATCTGGCGAGGCCGGGCGCTGAGGCCTCTCCGCCCGCCGGGCCGTGTCTGCGATTCTACGGTGCCAGCCAGCCTCCAGCTTGGGCGACACAGCGGTGGAAGTGCATCAAGATCCGGATTTCAGTGGCCAGTGTCCAGTACAGTGTGTGAAGTGCAGTGATCGAGTGTGGTGTTTGAGTGATGTGCCTACACTGTTATTCAAGGAATGTGACGTCACATTCGTTTTAATGTGAAACATGTCACATTCGTTTGAATATTGTGTCACATTCATTTAAACGTGACT
>NW_026267149.1:169827-173671 GCF_000697945.3 Frankliniella occidentalis
GGGCGGGGCGCGCGATGGAGCCGGCCGCTCAGGTGGAGCGGAACTGATAGGGGCGGCCGCAGGGCGCGCGGGGAGGCGGAGGGAAGTATCGCCAATTATAAACAGACGAGGACGAGAGAGGGAGGGAAAGGTTTCCTGATTTTAAAAACCCATTTCGGGGGCCGATGCGGGCCTGTTGGGCCGTGAAATGTCCCGATTCGCGACGTCGTCTTCGTTCTGTAGGCCGCTTTCTGCACAGCCCGCCCTGCCCCGCCACGGAGGCTCAGGTATGTGTGTCCCGGAGGAGCTCGGAGTGGCGAATCGTCGTAAACCGAACAGTAAGAGTGACTGAGCGAGTGAAAGAGATAAAAAGAGAGAGAGAGAGAGAGAGAGAGAGAGAGAGAGAGAGAGAGAGAGAGAGAGAAGAGGATTAGGCAAAGCCGAACATGGGATCAAAACGACCCACTTTGACAAACACGCCGTCCCACAAAATAGTACTAAAGTATTTGACATGCGAATAATCCTCCGGAGCCAGTCCCCATCAATACCTACCTCCCGACCCGACGACTTTCATGGGGGTAATTTCATTTTTCGTATCATCAGTCAGCGTGCTGCATCATGTGTGTTTCAGCAGCAGCGGGCAAGGGCAAGTGTGCAACAAACATTCTCATCCGGGACGACTCACAACATTCTCATACGCGGCGCACAACCCGTTTGCTTTTGTCGGCGTGCGGCATCACACCTCCCCCACTCCCCGCTCGGACGTCTACGAAATTGGAATTGGATTCGTGTGTGTGTGTGTGTGTGTGTGTGTGTGTATGTGTGTGTGTGTGTAAGCGCGCCGGCGCGCGTCTGAGTCATCCTCGGCTTGTTGTTCGCGCCCAACAAGTGTTTGAACATGGTTTGAATAATCTCCTTATAATAAACACACGCGTCGAGGCGACGGAATTGCTTTTCGAATAATATAAGAAGCGGGTTTGTTTGTACGCGTTCATGATTCTTTTTCTCCCTTTACAGGAATTCTTTTTATTAATAAGGGGAAAAAGAAGCCGTATTTCGTACCGCGCTGACGTCAAAGCTTTCAAAAGTTATAATGAAAATTTAAGACGAAAAGTGGTGTCATCGAGCTTGATATCGAGCCACCGTGAGTCGACGTGTTCGCTCCCTGCGGCCCGCGCGTGTCACCAGCCGTGTTTACCTGTCGAGGCGGAAGCCTTCCTGTCGACGGAGGGCCGACCGCGCCAGGGTCGTGCAGGTCCCCACCACGCCACACCGCGCCCCGCCGCGCCCCACCGCGGGGCCCGCAATCGCCGGGGGAAGAACATTCTTCAGGTAATGCCTCATCGAATATGCAGCGGACGGGCCGGCCGACGAGGCGGCTGGCCAGATCAAACAGACCAGCGGGTCTTCACACCTCGGGCGGAGCGGGGCGGGGCCGGCCGACCCAGGCGGCCTCTTTCAACTGCCCGTACCCGGTCCAGCCGAGAAGAGAGAGAGAAAGAGAGAGAGAAAGAGAGAGAGAGAGAGAGAGAGAGAGAGAGAGAGACGATAATCACGGCGGCGCTTGTTTTCTAACGCAATCACAGGCAGCAGCAGGCCTTGCGAAGCGTGTTTATCTCCGCCTCCTTCTTGTCCTGTTCTCTTCTCTCTTTCTCTCTTCTCCATTCCCACTCCCATCCACACACGTTGCATTACGTGGGGACAAGTGCACGCGCTGCCAAACACCCTTCTGGCGCTCATCCGCTGCCGCCAGCCAGGATGCGGAGGTGTGGCGTCGGGCGGCGAAGGGCGCAGGACGCATGCAGCAGGGTGCAGGGCGGAAGGGATGGAGCGAAGGGGAGCGAAGCGGTCCGCGGGTTGCTGCTGCTGGTGACGCAAAAGACGGCTCGCTCAGGTGGCAGGCGGTCCAGCGCCCAGCGCTCTTGGCGGCGGCGCGGTGTAGCCCGCCGGCCCCGTCAGTCCGGCCCTGCCCCTCCTCCTCCGGGGAAATGATTCGAGGATTAAAGGGATAAAAGCGTTGAGCAAACACGCTCCGTAAGCCTATTACGGCCGGACAGGCGCGCCTCGGCGGGCTAAGTACCTCCCAGTTAAGTTATGCCGCCTTGTTAACCGGGCGGCGGCGCGGGGCCGGCAGACTAGCGTACCAAGCTCACATATCAAGCCTGAAACGCCGCACTTACATAAATTTACCCGAAACACTAAAAACAGAAAAATCTTGTAAGTCGTCTAGAATATTGGCAAAATCCGCACGGCGTGGCGGTCTCATTTTCGTTGTCTAGATAGCTATCGGCGCTTGAAGGAAGGACGCAAAAGTTCGCCGATGCGTCGGTGCGAGTGCGTGGCGGCGGCGGTGTGCGGTTTGAAAACACACAGGTGACGCCCCTGCGTGCCGCCCGCACCGCGGCACCCCGGCGGCACCCCGGGGGTGTGTCCCGGAGGGAGGGGATCAAAGGCAGAGGCCGCCGTCAACTCCCTCCAGTTCATTGAGCGGAGGGGGCGTGGCCCCCAAGGCGGGGAGGCTGGGGTCCGGCCAGGTAAGCTCGTCTGTCGGCATCCCCTCTCTGTATTTGTGTTTGCTATTAGGCCTCTACAAAGGACAGGTACAATGTAGTATACTGTTGTATACTCGACGGCCGCTCGGTCGGGGCCCCATGGGCCTCATAGTGTCGGCGAGGAAGGTATCGAACAAATCCCATTATTCACAGGTTCTTTGCATGTTTAACCGCGGCCTCTCATCGTGGGAAATCTCAAACGTAAACAAACGACACAAGTCAAGGGCCTTTACCGCCCGCCACCCCTTTCGCCCTCTCTGGACCCTGACGACGGTCCTCCTCAAGTCTGAAATGCGCAAAACACGATACTTCCTGTGCCGCCAAAAAAATGAAAAATATATACAACAAATCGATAGAATTTTTGTGCTTCCATTTCCTATTTTCTTTTTTTCTTCTTTCGGAATGTCGGCGACCGTGTGGCGCTCGCTGCGCTGTGCCACCTCGGGTGTGATAATGGTGGCACCTCACCCCTCAATCTGTGTGCTCAGGGGGAGGATCTCAAAGGACGCCGCCCCGACATTTTCGTCCAGTTTCTCGCTCGTCGGCGGAGAAAAAATAAAAGAGGGCAGGAGATAAATAGCACAAATTGGTCGGTTTGTATAGCGGGCCAGCCGGACCCCGCCTGGCCGGGCCCTGGCTGGGGGCTGAGGGGGCGAGGTCACCCTGGTTGCGTGTGGCGCAGCGGCGGGGACGTGTCAAAGGACCTGAGTAAACAAACAGGTGTCAGACGCTACCGACCGACCAGAGACGCTTGTACGGCCGCTTTTGAATCATATCACGATAGTGAAGTATGCACTGGAAAATCAAAGCTGCTGTGTAAAAAGTTTAAAGGTGCTGCTGCATTAATACCTCTGTAAATGCAGTAAAATTGCCAAAAATAACACCTTTGGAGGCCACTAGAGCCTTCGTAAAGAATATTTTACAAACGCCTCTTAGAAGGCATTAGGTAGCACCTTTGTTTTTCTAGTGTGCATGAGCTAAACTGGTCATTTGTTTTCTTAAGTTAATCTGCGGGATAGTTGTGGGAAACTTGGAGCAATAGCTCTCGCGCGCGCACACACACACACCAGAGGTTTGACATGCGATGAGGCACTGTACACGAATAGGCGCATTTGCTTCAGGAGAAGTTCTTTTTGTTGGACTCGAACTTTTGGCGAGCAGTAAGCCTTGCGAGTGACGACTGCTCCGGGGCCTTGCGGCTGCCGCCTGCCGAGACGCATCGCGGCCCGCACTGCGGCCCGCACCCCCCGTGAGCTCAATTTATCTCTCGGCGTGTCTCTGCCTTTGTCCTCGTCTTGTCGTCTCCCCTCTCT
>NW_026267149.1:173721-178466 GCF_000697945.3 Frankliniella occidentalis
GCCCCGTCAGTCCGGCCCTGCCCCTCCTCCTCCGGGGAAATGATTCGAGGATTAAAGGGATAAAAGCGTTGAGCAAACACGCTCCGTAAGCCTATTACGGCCGGACAGGCGCGCCTCGGCGGGCTAAGTACCTCCCAGTTAAGTTATGCCGCCTTGTTAACCGGGCGGCGGCGCGGGGCCGGCAGACTAGCGTACCAAGCTCACATATCAAGCCTGAAACGCCGCACTTACATAAATTTACCCGAAACACTAAAAACAGAAAAATCTTGTAAGTCGTCTAGAATATTGGCAAAATCCGCACGGCGTGGCGGTCTCATTTTCGTTGTCTAGATAGCTATCGGCGCTTGAAGGAAGGACGCAAAAGTTCGCCGATGCGTCGGTGCGAGTGCGTGGCGGCGGCGGTGTGCGGTTTGAAAACACACAGGTGACGCCCCTGCGTGCCGCCCGCACCGCGGCACCCCGGCGGCACCCCGGGGGTGTGTCCCGGAGGGAGGGGATCAAAGGCAGAGGCCGCCGTCAACTCCCTCCAGTTCATTGAGCGGAGGGGGCGTGGCCCCCAAGGCGGGGAGGCTGGGGTCCGGCCAGGTAAGCTCGTCTGTCGGCATCCCCTCTCTGTATTTGTGTTTGCTATTAGGCCTCTACAAAGGACAGGTACAATGTAGTATACTGTTGTATACTCGACGGCCGCTCGGTCGGGGCCCCATGGGCCTCATAGTGTCGGCGAGGAAGGTATCGAACAAATCCCATTATTCACAGGTTCTTTGCATGTTTAACCGCGGCCTCTCATCGTGGGAAATCTCAAACGTAAACAAACGACACAAGTCAAGGGCCCTCCCCGCCCGCCACCCCTTTCGCCCTCTCTGGACCCTGACGACGGTCCTCCTCAAGTCTGAAATGCGCAAAACACGATACTTCCTGTGCCGCCAAAAAAATGAAAAATATATACAACAAATCGATAGAATTTTTGTGCTTCCATTTCCTATTTTCTTTTTTTCTTCTTTCGGAATGTCGGCGACCGTGTGGCGCTCGCTGCGCTGTGCCACCTCGGGTGTGATAATGGTGGCACCTCGCCCCTCAATCTGTGTGCTCAGGGGGAGGATCTCAAAGGACGCCGCCCCGACATTTTCGTCCAGTTTCTCGCTCGTCGGCGGAGAAAAAATAAAAGAGGGCAGGAGATAAATAGCACAAATTGGTCGGTTTGTATAGCGGGCCGGACCCCGCCTGGCCGGGCCCT
Source organism: Frankliniella occidentalis (assembly GCF_000697945.3). NCBI lineage: Eukaryota > Metazoa > Arthropoda > Insecta > Thysanoptera > Thripidae > Frankliniella > Frankliniella occidentalis. Next base: position 174,956 of record NW_026267149.1, read on the forward strand.
GGCCGGGGGCTGAGGGGGCGAGGTCACCCTGGTTGCGTGTGGCGCAGCGGCGGGGACGTGTCAAAGGACCTGAGTAAACAAACAGGTGTCAGACGCTACCGACCGACCAGAAACGCTTGTACGGACGCTTTTGAATCATATCACGATAGTGAAGTATGCACTGGAAAATCAAAGGTGCTGTGTAAAAAGTTTAAAGGTGCTCTGCTGCATTAATGCCTCTGTAAATGCAGTAAGATTGCCAAAAATAACACCTTTGGAGGCCACTAGTGCCTTTGTAAAGAATATTTTACTAACGCCTCTTAGAACGCATTAGGTAGCACCTTTGTTTTTCTAGTGTGCATGAGCTAAACTGGTCATTTGTTTTCTTAAGTTAATCTGCGGGATAGTTGTGGGAAACTTGGAGCAATAGCTCTCGCGCGCGCACACACACACACCAGAGGTTTGACATGCGATGAGGCACTGTACACGAATAGGCGCATTTGCTTCAGGAGAAGTTCTTTTTGTTGGACTCGAACTTTTGGCGAGCAGTAAGCCTTGCGAGTGACGACTGCTCCGGGGCCTTGCGGCTGCCGCCTGCCGAGACGCATCGCGGCCCGCACTGCGGCCCGCACCCCCCGTGAGCTCAATTTATCTCTCGGCGTGTCTCTGCCTTTGTCCTCGTCTTGTCGTCTCCCCTCTCTCGCTCCCTCTCACTCTGATTCTTCTCTAGTTCTCTCTCGCTCACAATCAATTACAAGGTAACACAAGACGCACGCCTGCGCACTACTGCCTCCCATAAGGGTCTGCGTAGGAGTGTCCTCACACCCACGGATTCGGACACAAGACAAAATTTAATAAAACGACACGAATAAACTTCGAATTATAAATGTTAAGGGCTCGCAAGATGAAGCATCAAACATTTACTCGTCCATATGTGCAAAATAAAAGATTTTAGTATTTCCATACGCTGCGCGTGCGCTGAAACTCTCGCCAAAGTCTTCCGTTCTTTTGTTCCCTCTGCTGCTCTCGCACGACGACGTTTCGCAATCCGAATGTGAAAGGTAAAGGCACGAGACAAAGGATATATTCGCACCAAGGCTGCTCCGAGGATATCCCCGTGGCGTCCGATAGCGTCCCGCAGCGAGCAAAAAGCCGAGATTGAATTCGGTCGCAATGAGCCATAAAGCCCCGCCGAGCCGCCCCGGGCTGAGCACGCGAGTACACCGCATACGAATTTTATTGTAAATGGAAACAACTGCGGGGTGCGGAGTCTGTTACGCCCAGACAAAATATAAATCCAGTCGAGAACGTCAACCGATAAACAGAGAAAATTTTATTTGTTTCAATGTTTTGTTAGAGAAGTTAGAAAATAAAGAGAATCTGCTGCCTTTCACACCTTTTGTATAACGCATTTTCAGACATTTTGAGGATGAAATGTATTGTAAAGTAAACGGTTTTCTGTACAAATCCAAACGAAATACAGAAGTAAAAAAAATGTCACATTCCCCATTCCTCGCTTTTGATAAGCGGGTATAATCGAGATGATTCGTCAGGCGGCTTCAGTGCTTCCGACCTGTACAGCGCATTGTGTCACCCGCTCCCACGACACACACACACACACACACCTCGAAGGCGAAGCCGTGCGTGTGAGTGTGCGTCCTTGGCACATAGGAATGTTATTTGGAGTGCCATGCAATAATCATACACGCACGCTGCATGGCATTACCGGTCGTCCCGCAGCCAGATATAAACCACATTCCCACACTGCAGGGCAGAAGCAGAAGCACTGTTGACGACTGCAAAGAACATTTCGATCAGCAAAAGTGATGAAAAATATGGGTAAGAAAAACAAAACTGAGCAAAGGGGGCGTAGCGTATCGATGGCTGGAGAACCACGACATAGTCGACTATTTGTCGTTTTGCAGAGCGCTAGTGCAATGACACTGTCAAAGGGGTGTGGGCGAGAGAGGGGCGGAGAGAGGGCGGGAGCGGGACAGAGAGGGTGTAGGTCGCTGTTGGTAGTGTGCGCCAAGCCAAACGCTGAGTCAGGCCCTACAGCGCGTGAACTGTGAAATGAGGTTCGGCGGTTCTGCATTCGGAAGCATTTCCCCTCCGTCTCAGTCCCACCACAGGCAGCGGCGGGCAGTAGAGCGAGAGCGAGCACTCGCCCGGGGTGGAGCCACACACCCTAATAAAATCACGAGCTGCGCGGCGGACCGCGAAACAGCGTAGCAGAACCAGATTGTTGACACGGATTTATTTCGGGTCCGTCAGAAAAATGGAACGACTACATACATACATATCCATAGCCATATAGCACAGCGGCGGGCAGCCTTGTGTGGTGGCGAGGGCAGTATATGGCTCTACCCTCTTCTATTAGGAGCAGGGAGCGAAGGGTACTGCACTAAGGTGTCCTGGAATTGAAAGGATATCGTTAAAACTACGATGCACAGTAGAGCAGAGAACTGTTGTACACATACTGAAAGTTCCCTGATAGCTGCTGGGAGAATCTCATGTCACATTCGGTTGAACGCGAATTACTGTACCTTTGCACCCTCACAGGCATTAGCTATTTCACGTTATGAACGAATGCGAAACGGAATATTTGTGACCAATGTCAGAAGAGGCGGGCACACTTGTTTTAAATGTAGCGTGGCAGTGTCTGTATTTTATACATACAACTTACAGAATATGTTGTAAGTTTACGACAATTTACCAGAGCCCATTCTTGCTCGCCAATAAATTCAAACTCGATACATAGGGCTTGTAATTTTTACAATTATTGCGAGTTCTGCCGCGCTTTTGGCTAAAAGGCGTCCGCTCCGCGCGGAGGGGTGTGTGGTGTGCGCGTTCTCTTGTGGCCCCGTCTCGAGGAAAGAAAGTCACCCCCGTGGCAAATAAACGACTCATGTTTTTATTTGAGGTCTAATGTCATATCCGGTCGAAAATATAGTGGCACGGCGCCGGCGTGCTTCATGGGGCGCTCAGAGAACAGGCGGCTTTAATATCTCACTCCCCCGCCACCCACACGCGCACACACACGCACACACACACATGGATTAGGTTAACCAACCTCCGCGGTCATGCAGAGGGGGAGGATGAGGGGGAGAGGGGGGCATCTATAAGGGTTGTTTGGTCGCGTGCGGAGGAGTGCGGCGTGGAGTGTGTGGGTGCGTGCGTGCGCGTGCATGTGAGCGTGTGTGTGTGAGCGTGCGTGTGGGCGGGAGCGTATGTCGGGGTGGGAGAGCATTACTCCTCGTTTATTGAGCGCGATGTGCGCGCCCCATGATGACGTTATATTGCGGTCTGATTGGATGTGACCCAACGACCCGTGGCCTGCGGGGTCCTGCGGGGTCCTGCGGGGTGGGGTACTCGTCCTTACAATCCACCCTCTGGGCCGTTTCAATCGGCCCCGTTAGCGCGGCCCGCTCGGCTGGCTGAGGCCGTTGTTTGCTCGGCGGGTGAGGGAAGCTAACGTCTAGCACACGGCCGAGTGTGTAGGGGCCTACGTCAACAGAGTGCTATACCGACG
>NW_026267149.1:178866-180763 GCF_000697945.3 Frankliniella occidentalis
TACAGGTATTTTTGGTTTTGCTTTTCCAGGGAGTGGCGACGGTGGACACAAAGGCGGGGACACATGTGTACTTCTACACGTTCTTATCTTTAAGAACAGTACCCCAATACTATAGTATGGTCAAGAAGTTAAAAACAAAACATTCCCCTGGTTATACCAGTCCAGGTGCACACTAAAATGTTCTATAAGTTTTCAACCAATAAATTTCTGTCAACAAGCAACGCTTACGCAGTTTTTAACACACGTAAATATGAATAAAAGAATTCTTCAAACTGAGGTATTAAAAATGCGTAAGCGGTGCATGTTGTCAGAAGTCTGTAAGCTACAGATAAAAGGTCATAAGATTTTTGTGCGGTGGGCGCGAGAGGGGCGTTTGCCAACGGAGTCTACGGGAGTGCACACATGTGTGGCGCGCTGCATGGCGTTTTGCCTCGTCACACTCTTTGCTCGGCCCTGCACCCCCTGCCGCCCGTGCTGCACGAGCGCTCGGCCGCGGCGCTGGTGTGGTGTGGAGTCAATTTATGGCGCCATAACGTTCGGGGCCAACTTTATTGGTCGCGAGTCCGACAAAGTAGCGAAGCAGTTCCCCGGTAGAAATGGCAGCAGTGCCTCGCAGCGGCCCCGGCCCCGCCCCGGCCCCGCGCGCCGCCCTGAGCTGAGACACGGGCTGACTGACTTGATGCTGCCACGGGTTCTAGTCTCGCCCGAGTCACGGCAGCAGCGGCAGCAACATCTTTTATTTCGAGTGCCGAGCCTTTACTGCCGCTCCAACGTCAGTACACGTCGGCTATCGCTGCGGCGGCGCTCAGCCCGGCGCAGCCAGCGCGCCTGCGAGGCAGGCAGCGCGCAGCCACGGCCGCCGGGCGGGGCGGCCTACCCCGCGCGGGGCCCCCGCACAGAGTGACGGCGGGGGGAGTGACTAGTGACTACGGTGGCCACCGTCACGCTCGGCGCAGCCAGCGCGCCTGGTGGTTAGGCAGAGCACGGCCACGGCCGTCGGGCGGGGCGGCCTACCCCGCGCGGGGCCCCCGCACAGAGTGACGGCGGGGGGAGTGACTAGTGACTACGGTGGCCACCGTCACGCTCGGCGCAGCCAGCGCGCCTGGTGGTTAGGCAGAGCACGGCCACGGCCGTCGGGCGGGGCGGCCTACCCCGCGCGGGGCCCCCGGCACAGAGTGACGGCGGGGGGAGTGACTACGGCGGCCACCGTCACGCTCGGCGCAGCCAGCGCGCCTGGGGGTTAGGCAGAGCACGGCCACGGCCGTCGGGCGGGGCGGCCTACCCCGCGCGGGGCCCCCGCACAGAGTGACGGCCAGTCACTGGCCGCCACCGTCACGCCGCGGCGGTGGAACACTGACGGGGCGGCCGACCGCCGGTCGCTTCGGTTGAAAGTTTTTCATACAGCGCGGGCGGCCGCCTCTGTGTAGCGGGACTGACGGTAGCCACCGGGGCGATAGCCCACCATGGGAAAAACGGTTGTTCGGCCGACAATGCCACCTGATGTTTTGATCCAACATGTGTTGTCCGACTCACAATGACTCTATAGCCAATCGGGAGGGGCGAGCGGGTGAATCAGGCGAGCGATCATGAGCGAGAGAGATAGCAAAGGAGAGCGAGGGAGGTGTGTTTTACCCACACATCGGCCCGGGGCAGGGGCGCGGAGGTGCTCACGCTCACACGTGCAAAAAGGGAGATTGAGGGCAGAGAGGCGGCAAAAGTGACTCAGCGGCAGCAACAAAGACAAACTAACGCGCGGAATCGGCAGATAGGCTGCGAGAGCCCGACGAATCGGACAATATGACCGCAGCTTTGTGTGCGGCGGGGCGGCGGGGTGGGAGACCAGGACACACGGCAGCCCTCCGGCTCCCCCTTCTGCGTCTCTCTCTCTCTCTCTTTC
>NW_026267149.1:181108-196386 GCF_000697945.3 Frankliniella occidentalis
TCCGAGCGGCCCACTCGGTGGGTGATCCCCGCCACATCTGTGACTCTCATTTTGTTGTCTTATCTCAGTGATATGTGGGATAATCGTCGGCTCGTCGAATGAGCGATTCGCCCCGCTGCCGATGTGTGTCCCTGACCGAGGGCCCCGGGGGGCGGGGCGCGGCGGGGTGAGGTTGGGTTGGGGCCCCCAGCGGGGCTCTATTGAGCCACGCTGCGGAGGGGTATAGGCGACGAGTCACGAGATGACGCACATCGGCTGTTTGGGGTGTGTATGTGTACTTGGGGCCGTAGCACAGTAGCATCGACTTAATCGCATATTGGTAACCACTTTTTGCTCTGTTTTTAGCCGATTTAAGGAAGTGTTCAACAGAGGAGTTTCTCGCTTAAAATTGGGCCGACCGAGTTGAACAATAGCAAGTGCACTACGGCTGATCTGAATGCTTTCCAATATGTAACTTGCAGTTGCACGCTTACACGTGTTAAGCAGTTGCAGTTGCGTGGCTTTGTTTATCTTGTACCCCCCTCGGAGTTGTTACATATTTCAACAGTCATAAAAATTAGGTTTTTTGTGAGAGCGTTTCCCCCTGTCGATGCGAATTTCATCCCGCAGATTTTCGTTTTTAAGAGACTGTCGTTTTTTGTTTTTTGTTTTTATGCCGCAATTTGGCAGTCAAAATGAAGTACTATAACTTTTCCCAAAGCCACCATGGATTTCAGAGTGTACCTAGCGTCATAAAACGAGACAAACCTCTTGAATTTGTATCATCTACTTTCATGATTCGTTCTTTGGCGAAACTTTTTTTTGTCTCAACAATTAACGCTTTTAACCTAGCACAGTCCGACAAGAGGCGGCCTCTTCCACTTTCCCTCCTTCCCGCCGCCTCCGTTGTGGTTGATGGTCGTTGCCCTGCGGTCTTATGTCGCGGTCTTCTTGAAAGGACACAGTTTGACCGCAGGGACACGGTAGAGCACGACTACCCGAACCTACAATGCTTCTAGTGGCTGCACTCATAAAAAAGTTAAAAAAAAACAACTTACGAAATTTAACAAATAAATTTGCTTACCTAATTGTAGATATTGTTTTAGTACTTTACGCAATCTCTCCCGGTGCTCGTCCAAATGTTAGATGGTTTATACAGCGACACAACTAGGAGCGAGCTTTTCTTATGAGAGCTGTTCGTAACTACTACCTTCTCAGCTACCGCCGCAACACATGGGCCTAATGCGTCCCACCTATGACTTTTGCGTGGACCCTCGGCAGCAGGTAACCAAGCATACAACTAAGTGCATAGCGACATCTCCTCAGAAAAGCTTGTTTCTTCTTTTGTTTTAGTATAATTGGAATTTAAACCTTTAAACCTTTGTAGACCTTTTTCTCAGGTCAAGTTTCATAAAGGTGGCACAACTTTTTTTCTGCTTACAATATTATTTACGTACAGAAGATACCGGCCGCCGGCTATTTTATTTTTGAGCTGCTGCTACAGGACAGTTGGCGAAACGTTGAAGCAATAGGAGAGAGAGGGGGGAGGGGAGAGGGGCGCTTAGAAGCAGACCGAAAAGTAGCATCGCGATCGACATTGTTTCGGTACTGCACGGCCGAGGCGGCACGGCGCCGCAGCACTGCCCCGCGCTGTGACAGCTGACAGCGGGGCTCCTGGCTTCTTTCTTCGCGGCGGAAAGGCGAAGCGCGCCGCCCCGCGGCAGCTTTGAGATGTCAACTCGTGCGGTTTGGAGAGAGAGGGGGTAGGGGAGGAGGGAGAGGGAGAGGGAGATGAGGAGAGAGAGAGGGGGGGATAGCGAGAGCAAAATACGTGTAAGGCGGTCAGAGCGTGAGTGAGTGAGTGAGTGAGTGAGTGAGTGAGTGAGTGAGTGAGCGAGTGTGTGTGTGTGTGTGTGTGTGTGTGTGTGTGTGTGTGTGTGTGTGTGTGTGTGTGTGCCGCTACACCTATACAAGTCCAATTTCTTTTTGTACAGCACGCGCGCCTGCCCTGCTGCCGCGGGGTCTTCCACGCAAATTTAACGCGCGCAAAAGGCGTGTTGTCGCGTTGTCGCTGGGGCCATAAATAACGCCAGCGTTTGACGTTTGTTTCCAAACTGTGAACACGAGCGTGCACCCCGATGACAATGCTCCCCCACCCCTCCTCCCTCTGCCCCCGGGAGCGCGCGGCAGCGGCGTGTTGGTCACGATGCTGCACGCGTTTTAAATGTCATTTATGCCTCCATTTTAGCTTTGCAACGCACACAACAAGAGACAAGCAGACAGACTGAAGGACAAGCGACGAGCGAGCAGGGCCACGGGCCAGCAGCGAGGATAGGTTATGCCCTCTACATCGCTAAAAGAAAGCATTACATAAAAACACCAATGCTAAGTTCGGACGGTGAAGTAATCATCCTATGGTAGGTATAGGTAAGGCAAAACGCTGGAAATACACTTGAAATGAGTTAAGGCGATGTAAAATACACTAAAATCGAAAATTGATGTGGCTACCATGCGATGGCTGTTGCATTTTTAACCTTTCTGTTAATACAATTACACTCCATACACCTACAACATTTTTTTGTTCAAACGCAGTGCACTATACTGTACGTACAAATTAGTGCATAGTACTAGCAAGGTAAGAGTTTTCCTTCTCGTGTTCAATCCTCCTCTAACTCACATGCGACTTTTGCTCCACGGCTCCTCGTTTGAAGTGTACCGGCCACACGGTACGGTAGTGCGGCGAGCGCAGCCACGTGAAATCGATTGGCGGTGCACAGCCCTGGCCGCCTCCCCAAACATTTGCCAGGACCACTGCCGGCCGGCGGGCCTCGGCCCGATAAATCACCACATAAACAAATTCAGACCTCGCCTGTTATTACCAACACTCGCGAAATAATTTCTCTGCTTGCGGGAGGGGAGGGGGTGCAGGCGGGGTGAATGGTACAAGTCTGATTCGCGAGAAGGGGGGAAAAACGTGCGATAGTCGGAGGCCAAGTATAAGAAGAGTATGGGCGGGTCCGGCCGCCACATGTGGCGAGTGGCAAAAATAATGACGGCCTTGTGTGGGGAGGGCTTAATCCAACACGGACGGGGCTGAAGACCAAATACGAGCAGGGGAGAGGAGAGGGAGGGAGGGGGGAGGGTGGGAGATTACCCGGCTACTCCTCGAGTATTGCAAATACGCCAGGCGGGATCAGGCCTCTGTAATGGAGTGGTCGGTTTCCTTCCGACGGAAAGGATTACAACAGAGCGTGTCCAGTAAGCTTGTTGCGGAGAGAGGATGTTGCCGCAGCCCAAGATGTGTGTAGGGTTGGTTCCGCTGTAGTGTAGTGGGACCACCCAGAGAGGGAGAGATTTTTTTTTTCCTTACACATGTTAATATACAACTCCAGTTACTCGAATCACATGCTAAAAATTATATATGTGTTCGACTGCGGTCTGTCAGGGTCTGTTCATCGGGAGCCTCACCCCCCCCCCCCCCTCTCTCTTTCTCTCTCTCTCTCTCTCTCTCTCTCTCTCTCTTGGTTTTCACTCCGTCCCCGTCCTGCTGCGACAAAGGCCTGCGCGTGCAGCAGCGCTGCAGCCACGACAAATTTCGCTCGCCTCTGCCGCTCTAATTTTTATTGACAGGCGTAAAACAACTTTTGAACTTGACTGAAAGGGAGGAGCTGAGTCGCGGTCACAAGACTGCAGCCTCCCATGTCCTGTCCGCGCGGGGTCACCCCTCCGGAACACATATAAATTGTACTTCATTTAAAGTCAAATTCAAAAGCGAGAACGGAGCGAGAGACGGAGTGGAGGGAGGGGGAAGATCTTTCTTGTACAACGGCGCGGGATGGAAAAGTGTTGCCCCCTCACCCCTCCCCCTCTCTCTCCCTCCCCCCTCAGATGAGACTCAGACCTCCCCCAGCAGCAGCACAGCCTGCCGTAGCAAACCAACTACCACGGATCATTACATCCGTGAAAAACACCCCACACATGACAGCAGAGGAACAGAAACACATCCGAATGTTGTGGTTGGGGCAGAGCCATTGCCGTGCTCACCCCACCACCCTCATGGAGACTTTGAAAAGAGAGCAAGAAACTACAGTTACAGTCACAGTAGTGTTCTCCATACTATACACAGCGATAACACTTTGTGAAATGCGGTTACTACATCCTGCGACTGCGACGAAGTCTTCCGCTTCATACCCAGAAAACCAAATCCTTGAAATAAGCAAAACACCTCGAATCAAGGGAACTTTCCCTCAAACACTTCCAAATCAATTTTCACCTAAATTTAAGCATTTAATAGGCTGTGTCGAGGAAAAGAAGGGTTTGTAACAAGGAAAACACGAGGTGGCTCCATGGGAGGGGCAAAAGGGTCAACCCTAGCTGTTTTCTTCCGTGGCCTCAGATGAGGAGACGTAGACAGCATGCGCATGTGCCTGTGCCTGTACGTACATGAGCATGAGCAACCCACCCAACATTGCCACACCCGTCAGGCAGACTTATTTAGAACCGAGGGGGGCACAGTTTCGGCAATCTAGTGAACACCCATCCCGGCAGTCTTCGATAATCTTCGGCAATCTCTGGGCGATCGGACCCAGTAGCCTGGTTTTTGCCTACATTCAGGGTGCAAGTATAGTGTGTTTGGCCTTGTTACAGGCGTTTTATGCACCGAAAGCTAAAAAATCGTCTCAATCTGGCAAACTTGGAAATCTGGTGTACACTCAACAAGGGAGTCGCCCATGGAAAACCAGTCATGAGAGGTCACGGGAGGTCGGTATTTGTACCACCACGTAGTAAACATATACTTACACATATTTAGATTTCATGGACGGGTACGAGTTTTCTCGCGACAAACAGTTAGTCACCTAATCATGTATTATGCCAAACCGGACTTATTTTGCGGTGTAGCGAGAGCAGGAACGAAGAGGAGTGATGAGCGAAATTAATGAGGACACGACATGATGTCGCCGCCCTCCCCACCACACGTGCACCGTGCAGCGCAGCCCAATGGAGGCCACGACAAAAAACCAGACTAAACTGATGAGATCTGGAGGGGGACTGAAAGGGTGTTCTGACATGGCCGACGGCGACTGACAAAAAGGATGAAATGGTCGCCAAACTCAAAGAGCTTCATAGTTTTTGTTTCGCTTTTCGTTCTGATATTCCGTTGGCTAGGGATATGACAAATTGTAATAACAAGCAGGCCCGCCCTTCCGCCAAACGAAGTTGCCAGCTCCGCTTCGCTCCGCCGGCAACTCCGTTCGGCAGGGGCCGGGCCTCCTTGGCCTGCCGGCGGCGATGGTCGGGCCTGCGGCCCGACCATTTCTGTCTCGCGATTTGCAGAAGAACATGATCGAATGATGTAGCGGGCCTTCGGCCCGCTTAAACCCGTCATCTTTGAGTTTGCCCCGTAGACACGAGAAAGGGATGTAACGGTGAAGCACCGCGACTACAACCCACCCTTCTGCTTAGAAAACGTTTTTTGGGGGTGGGGGGAGAGTTTCATTTCTATTTTGCGGTTTTTACGCCTTTTTCAACAACCTATTGTTCACTATGGCAATTTTTAGCTTATTTTCGTCAAAAAAAGGCCCTCTAGCGCCTAAACGGTTAGAGATAGAGCGAAACGGATGAAATTTTCGCCCTTAGGGCTCTACTTTGACGAGTTACCCTTTAGGAGATGATAAAAAAAAAATATTTTTTCCAACTTTTTGGGCCTTTCCTGTTTTCTTTGATAGCCCCTTTCAGCCCCTTAGGGGTGGCTGGCAGGATTTGCCGTAGGCGTTTTGTTTTGTGGGAGTGAACCTTGAGATCCCCTGAAAATTTGAAGTCTCTAGCACATCTCCTTCTTGTGGAACAGACAGACAGACAGACACACAGACAGACACGAGGTCGTTTGCATAAGCCCGCTGGATAGCTTTTTCAAAGCAGAAGGGCGGGCTAAAAACTTAAATTAATATAATAAGTAAGAGAAGAACAGGTTTAATTTTTATCCCTAAATAAACTGTTCCTTGAAACATTAGAAAACGTCAAGGATACAGCAACTACACTGGAAAAACAAAGGTAGGACTTAATGCCTTTCTAGGGGTGTTAAATTTTAATGCCTTTGCAAAGGCACAAAAGTTTCCAAAGGCGTTACATTTTAACACTTTTTTGCAGTTTTAATGTTTAAGCAGGGATGCTTATTTTTAATGCCTCTGTAAAGGCATTAAAACGCTTTGAGTTCTACCTTTGTTTTTCCAGTGTACGCGCCTATAGTTACCAAGACATAAGATCCTACATATAGATCCTCCAGTCTCGAAACTTAATATCACAAGTTTCATAATTCAGAATCAATTAATTTCGCTGGACTAACAACCGAAGAAAGTTGTCAATACGTCAACAACGCGAAAGCCCAGTTTGAGCTTTTTAGAATCTCAGACAAGCAGCACAAACATTTAACGCTCACAGTGTGCAGTGGAGGAGGCTGGCCGTGCCAAGGAGCCAGTCGACGAATAAGAAACCAATAACGGGACGATTAAAACCGGCTGTTGTCTCGCATTCCCGCGTTTCGGGCCCATTCGAGGCGAGGGTGTGGCAATTCGGGTGAGCGAGAGAGACAAAACGAGACAGAGAGGCCAGAGCAGGAGAAAGGGGGGAAGGGGTGGTAGGTGCCAGAGAGGACAAAGAGGAGAGGATGGAGAACACTCGGCTAGTCAGCGAACAGGTAAGGAGAGACAGCTTGTTCGTTGCCGCGCCGCTCTTTTAACGTTATGGGAAGGCGCTTCCTTCCGCCGAGGTGCCCCACGGAGCCCCACACGCGACAGTCGTCTGTCGGCCTGTCGGCCTGCACGCCGGGGCGTTATTTGCGGTCCTTTGAACAACCCCTCTCCACTGTCGGCACAAGCACACGAGAAACAAAAAAAGTAGTCGGACTTAAATTTGTCCAATCCCCAATTATGGCATAGTGTTAGTCATTATATTTATAGTTGCACATGCACACTATTAGTATCTCCAACTTCAACAAGGGTTATAACGACTGCTTGTTCATAGTGAACTGGATGCTATAAGTATAACAAGGGGCAATTTCATCAGATGGAATAAAAAAATTAGAGGCAAAACATTTTAAAAAAAGATTTCTGGGTCAATTTGACAAAAATTGTCACAATTCAATGGTGCATAAAACTAAGGTAACGATATCTAATTTAGTCCAATAGTCAAATATAGGAGAACTAGTGGACAATCACCACGCAAAAATGGCAATATTTTTTTATATTACAAATTGATGAGATTTTCACCAAGTGAAATTGTACATTTATGAACGCAGAGTGCACACTTGCTATGATCTCCTCAGAGCAATACGGGGTGTGAGATACAAAATCATTACCAATCTTCTGTTGTACTAAATTTTAAAAGAATTAACCGAAATATATACTAGCGGCTAAACTGTTAAATTCCTGCAAAGCAATGCTTTGCAAAACTGCGAAGTATTTAGATCCTTTGTTACTAAGAAACATTTACTTTGAAATTACAAATTGATGCTCTGCAATTGCGAAGCAATGAAACACGCTGCATCGCTTTGCAATTGCAAAGCGTCACCTGTAATTGCAAAGCATCACCTTGTTCCGGGAATTGCAAAGTAAATGCATCGTAGTTACAAATGATCTAAAAACTTCGCAGTTCTGCAAAGCATTGCTTTGCGGGGATCTAACAGTGTAGTAACCAGGCCTTTTCTTCTGTCAAAAATTTTACTAATTCAAACTCGAATGGACTATAAAAATTTTGTAAACTATATACGGAAATTGTTGTAACACCGACACTACAACCACATGACGGTAAAAACGACAGAGTGTTGCTCTGCACACAACATGGCGATGTGTGTGCGGACACGCTCACATATGCACACACCCACTTGTGCGATGTTATCGGCGCGATGATCCATCAGAAGGGTGGGCCCTGGCCTGGCCGGGCGGTGCATGCGGGCCTGAACGGGCGGCGGAATGCAAGCGCGGGCGGATATACGACAAGGATTCAAAGCGCAAGCACAACAAATACAAAAATGAGTAAAAGTTTGAAACAATGATAACACAATGCATCTATAACGCAACGATAGGAAGTTAACAAAAACAGAGATTAAAAGCGACATTAAAAAGTTTTAGGCTGCCAGAGAAGGATGTTAATTAGATGCTTCGTTCAGTGCTATTTTCTTAGGATGTAATTTCTTGTCTGCACAATGGTGCTTGCAGCTGTGTCTGTTTTCTTGTAGGGATTTGTCTTTAAATTCGGAGTCCCCTGCTCACTCTCTGTAAGCGGATGCGGCGGCAGAAGACAGGAGATAGAGAGTGAGACGCGAGAAAGAGAGAGGGAGAGGGAAGAGCGGCAGGATGAGTATGGGGAGAGGAGGGAGTGACAAAGAGCACCCATAAAACGCCGCGCGCCTCACAAACATCAAAACGCAATAATAACAATAACAAGAAGGCTGAGCGGTGGAGCACAAAGGCCTGCGACGGAAGGGGGAGAGAGGGAGAGGGAGGCGAGGGGCTCATCGGCTCCGTGTAGTTTCTGTTGCGAAAAGAAGACTAATATAAAGCATGCAGTCGGGCTGAGGGGAGTGGGGGCAGGGAGGAGAGCAAGGTCTTCCCCCCTCTCCTCCGTTCGTAGTCCCACCCTCCCCCCTCCACTGCGGTGTGGCTCCACCCACTGATGGCTCGCCTGCCCCCTCCCCCCCCTTCCCCCAGCTCTCGCGGCTCAGTAACGATTCATAAGTCAAATCGAGTATTATGTGGGTACTGCTGCGAGCGTGCTTACTCCTGCTTGCACAAGACCTAGACGCTAGAACGTCAGCCATTACTTATGCGACTAAAAACACCTTCAAAAAACAGTACAAAAATAAATAATAACGTTCCTTTGTGAAAGAAAACTTGTTACTTTACTTTTACCAGTCATTCTCAAGAACGTGAATATGGCAGACCGTGTCCAAAGTCTGCTACAAACGTCTACACAGAAAGCAGAAGGGACGACCCTGGCCATCCTCACACCGCATCGCTGACTCTAACGAGAAGGGGAGTTATTTCGATCGGATGAGAAGAAAGTGAGGAAGCAGCTCCGCGTCTATCCCAGTCGCAGAAACATCTGCATGGTAACTAGCGGACTGCGGACGGACGTGCTTCAAATTACGGATGAAGAGAAAAGGGAAGGAATGGGTTGAGAAATTGGACGGCAATGGGAGAGCATAAACGAGAGGGAAAGTCAGAGGCGAGGGTTGGTGGGTGTGCAAGAGAGGGAGGGAGGCAGAGAGAGAGAGAGAGAGAGAGAGAGAGAGAGAGAGAGAGAGGGGGGGGGGAAGGGGTGATTAGCACTGCAGGTGTAAAGCTGGGCCTGATGCCAGTTATACGTAAGCAGCAATCGTACGTGGTCCTCTTTGCCACTTTATCCCCTCAAATTGTTGGGTAAGGTGTCCGGCTCGGCTCAGCCCGAACCCGGACAGGTGCGGGTGCTCTCGGCCGGCCAGCACGGCAATGAGATAACCCTAGGCACACACACTTGTGGATTTTGTAAAATTGGTCAAGAAGGGTTACCCGCCTGCCGTCATCGCCTCCGATTCAGACATAACACCGAGCATAACACGCCGATACAAGAAAGTCCTAGGATTAACAGCTAGGGCCCGACCCCGGGCTTTCAGAGGCCACTATCGGCACGTTCGCACGTATGCAGCAGCTAATTTGGCGCACCCAGAAAAATAGTCTCTTTATTCAAGTGCACGCTGACACAAGATGAAATTCACCATTGAAACAATGCAATATTGTCTTTGGAATAAGATTTTTCTCTTATTCTTCGAGAGAAAATGTCAGCTTGTTTCAAGAGTAAATTTCATCTTGTGTCAGCGTGCACTTGGAACAAGGAAAAATTTACTAGAAACAAGAAACGATTTTTCTGGGTGCGGTCACTCCACTCGCAGATGATGCAAAGAGCAAGCCTGCCACACAGCTTCTCACTCTCTCCCACAAACACACGCTGGACCAAAGAAAAATACATTACGTCCCCCGGTCAGGGAGAGAGAGGGGGTGGCGGGGGGAGAAGGGCCATATAGCAGCTGTTTGCTCAAGAAAAAAACGTACGCGCTGTTCGCGTCGGCTCGCCAGGGGGGTCCCTCATAGCCAGCAGTGAGTAATTAGACACCATTACTTCCATCAGGATAAGGCGCCACACTATATCCCATTCAGAACAAGCGAGAAATTCAATTTCCGTAAAGGGATAGGAAAAGAAGATCAGGGTCATCCCTCTCCCTTGCCCCCAACCCCTCTCCCACACACCCTGCGAGCGCTCCCCCGGAGAGGGGAAGGTGGGTCGGCGTCCCTCTCAGAGAAGGCAGAGTAGATTACAAACGGTCATCGCCGATTAAAGTTACATTGTTTTGACTCTCCCCCGTCATTAGTCAAACATTTGTTTTGGCCTCTCTCCTTACCTTGAACCTTCGAATTTCAACCCTCCGCCACTGCGAGACCAGCTTCTGAACGGAACACAATATATATTAAGTCAGTGGACCTCATACTTACATGATGTAAGTATTGATCCTTAAATGTAAGTCAATTGCCGCATTACTCTCTCATGGGTCTGAAACAGAAACACTCACTGAAGGAGAAGAGCCGGTTGCCTGAGCGGTTTACAGCACGGCGGGACGGCAGTTTGGTGCTGTAAGTGCTCTGCCTTGCGGGGCCCGGAGTCTTTGTGACTTATGCCAGCAGGCAGCGCCCTGGCGGTGCGGAGGGCACACGCGCGCTCGCATGTCGGCCTGGGCGGCCCGCTGGGGCGGCCGGGCCCGCCGTCACGTCAGGCACCTGCCGGTGGGCGGACAGAGTGCAGCCCCGCCGCGCCTCGACGCCTCGACGCCTCGCACCTCCCAGGTGTAAAACAGGGGGATAATTTACGAATATTACAAAAGGGATGATGATGCGACCCTAACGTATGCATGTGTATCTGACCCACTAGCCCGCACAGTCGTGCCCCCGGGGCTGCGCACGCCCCTACCCGCTCAAAAAATATAAGGATCGTCGACGATCGAATTACCTTAGCTGCTTGTTGATGAGGTTGGAGGAAAACGCGCGCCTATTCACATTGCCGCACCGACAGTTGGTCTCTTTTCGACCTTGCACCCAACAGAAACTATACGTTCTGATTTTCTTGCCAATTGAGTAAACGGCCGCACTACAAATGGCTCACAATAAAGTAAAATCCAAACACGCGCAGGATGCTTTTAACAAAGTCGAGCCTATCACCTGCGCTGCGGCGGGGGCACGCGTGATATGCTAATGAGGACCATTACCGACGCCTCTGACGCCTCCGTACAAAAGGTTCATCGCCATGACAACGGGTCGATGGCTAATCACAATAACGGCCTGAATCGAGCAGGGGGTCCTTATCAAACCGAACAAAAGGAGGAGACCAAAAACGCACGACAGAAAAAAATTAAAGCATAACCAGAAAGTCTTATTAACTGAGTCGAAGGACTTTTTATTAACCTGCGTGCCTCTAAAAAGTGCCAAATTGTTCCACAATCCATCATGAACATGAACATGTATCAAGATTGAATCGTCAAACAAAGAAGTGAACCAAAAATAAATCCATGTGAATTATCAGTTTTTCAGGCAGTCATTCCTTTAATGTTTTTTGATCAATATTAAAATAGAGAAGACACTTTCCAAAAATCTACAAATCTACTTACTTCGCATGCAAGCCGTCTTGCCATGGGTCTGGCCAGCAGGCGGTTGGACACGAGGACGCACTCCACCACAGGCTTCCTCACGGGAGGCGCGCGGAGGGGCCGTGAGAGGCTGGCCGTGTTCCCCCGCGCGGCTAATTGCGATCTTATACGCCTTAAT
The DNA here is from genome assembly GCF_000697945.3 of Frankliniella occidentalis. Taxonomy (NCBI): domain Eukaryota; kingdom Metazoa; phylum Arthropoda; class Insecta; order Thysanoptera; family Thripidae; genus Frankliniella; species Frankliniella occidentalis. Next base: position 192,934 of record NW_026267149.1, read on the forward strand.
TAATCAAGTAATTGACATGTGATGAGTGCGGCTATAGAGGCGCCGCTCCTCTTCTTTTGCTAATTAAACACCGTTTAGCATTTCGTTAGCATATAGCGGCGGCCTAATTGGAGAAACTATGTTGCATTGTGCGGACGCGCGCGCGCGGAAGTATCGACATCCTAGCGCCGCGGCCGCAGCAGGCGGGGCGGGCGGCGGCGAAAGGGGCAGGAATAGGAAGGGAGTGCTGGGGGTCGTAACTACCAGCAGCGACCCCAGAGAAGCGCCCGTCGATATCGCAGTATCGCAAAAACGTTGTTTGTTTTGTTGGACGGCCCCGCCTCTCCGCCTCCCGCTTTTCATTACAGAGACACAACACAAACGCCATTGCCATTACCAGGTCAGCCAACCTCATCAGGCCCCGGACACCACACGGCGCCGTGCGTGCGCGGGGATCGTTCCGCGGGCCAGGGGCGGGGCGGGGTGGGGTGAGGCGGGGTGAGATTTCTCCCGCAGATTCTCCGGGCCGCGCGCGCGCCCCGCTGCCCACCGAGTCCGTCATCACGGCGATGATATGATGGAGTGAAGTGAAGAGCTGCCCGCCCCCGACACAGACAAGGTGTGTCATTGCATACTATGCTCGTCTCCAAGTGCATACGTACTTCTTTCGCAAGTTTTATTGCAAATTGCATAGTTGACAGTTCCAAGTTTAAAATCCTGAAACCGTTTGCATAACACTGACTACAGCACTCAGGAAACGCAAAAACCGCACCATCTTTTTAAAATATTTTCTCTTTGCTCTCAACGGAAGGAATAAAATAAACACCTCAAGAATTTATCTCAATCTTTCTAACAGGGCATATGCCCTGCAACTCTGTATAAAGTGCTTCCGACGTGCGTTACATGTGTGCATAGTACGTGTTTGGACGCGGTGTTTAGGTGCCGTGTGTGGGTGTGGGCGTGAGAGTGTGTGCGCTCGTATGTGTGATGAGAACGCGTCGGTGTGTTGAATAATTCGCATATAAATGGCAAGAGCCGGCCGGTGCCCCGCGATGCCAAAACAAACATCCACGCACGCACGCTCACACACGGCAGGAAACACGTGAGAAAGCACAAAAACAACACTTGAAAAATAGAAAACGTCGAACTATTACCCTGAGAGAAAAAAGGTGCTGCAGGAACGCTTAAAAAATGTTCAGTTTAATGCCTTTGTAAAACGAACGAAAGAACCTGAAAGGTGCTAATAATGAGTGCCTTTGTAAGTTTGTAAAGGCACTGAACCTTTAACACATTTGAAAGGTGCAACTTACTTAACACCTTTTGTTCTCCATTGCACTTACGTTTCCGAAAAACGCTGCAAAAATACTGAAAAAAATAGTAAGTGCGACGAGAACAAGTGTCTCAAATACGAGGTCCCCTGGAGGCACGCCTATTTCAGTGCGTTTGGTCCTTTTATGAACCATAACAGGCCCTGTATATACTTTTCCTCGGTTTACCCAGCATTCCATGCCCTGCTGTGTGTACTTAACGTGTCGGCGAGCAAACAAGGTGTCATTATGCCCTCAGCGCGAGGGCCCCGGCCAGAGGCCCCGGCGGCCTCAGCGGGCCGCAGGAGCGAGCGGCGCTCACCAAAGGGGGCTGCGGGGGCCTCTGGCCGGGCCCCGGAGGGAAAGGGGTGGGGGCGCGGGGGGGTAATGACAGAGCGGCCAGCCAATTCATCAGGCGCGTCGAGGAGGCGATGCAGGCAAACATGACCAAAGTCGCGCGCTGCAGCGCCTACCGCGCGGTTAGGGGCTGACTTACGTCGCCTACTTTTTATTTTATTCATCCTTGTACAAGCCCCCGAGGTTATTGGCACCGGTCCTATCCTATCGCACTTGACGCGCCGCGAGGTCCCACTCGCTCGCCAGAGAGCCCGGCGCGCTCCCGTAAGGAGAGGCACACACACAACTCGCGGTCATAACTTGGTGTTGGCAGGTAGCGGCGCCGGGGCCCCCACCACAACCACCACCGCGAGCACCACCATCGCCAAGCGCGCTTGGCAAGTCAACCCGCGCCGCTTGGCGAGTCAACTGCTGCAGCCAACCGCCCGAGCGCGCGCTCTCTGCTTGTACACCACTTTTAATTACTTTATCTAATCTCGTATATTTCATGACAAAATAACTAAACATCAACATATTTCCCCCCCCCCCCCCACCCTCTCCGTAATGGCTCTATAGGGCTTCAGTGAATGTTTTGATGTAAATTAACAGTTGAGGGGTGCTGCTCGAGCAGGGTGGGGGCGCGACGCGGCCGCGGCCACCGCAAGAGAACAGCGGTAATAGAAAAAAAAGGGGACGATAACATAATATTTACAAACTATTGAGAAAGCTATACTTGCACATTTGAAAATATTCTTTTTATCTCGCTCACATTGATGAACGATTAAATGTGCAACTGTTCAACACTTGTAAATGTGCAACCGCAAATTGAATACTTGCAAGTATTCAACTGGGTAGGTTTGAACTTGTAAGTGTGCAACTCTCCTGTTGAGCATTTCTCTAGATCGGACGCTGTGACGCATGTGTTCAACAGAAGTTGCACACTTACAAGTGCACCAATACCGAGATGAAAACTTGAAAGTGTACTTCTACTAAATTGGACACTTGCTAGCATTTCACTTGCGGTTACACACTTTCAAGTGTTGAGCAGTTGCACACTTAGTTTATCAGTACACCTTTTTAAGGAAGATTGGTACCAAAAGGTACTAAAAATAACTTTTCAGTTTTCGCGTCTATAAAAATTCGTCTTCTTTCAAAACGAATATTTGTTCAATTATGATTGAAACAATATAGCTGGTTTTAAGAAGAAGATTACATGTCCTCGAAAGAAATTTTTAAACTTCGAAAATCTAATTTTTCATCTTCAGAACTTAAAAAAAAAATATGTTGAGCTGTCGTTTCAAAACAATGTACTTTTGTTTAAAAAGTTAAGTGGCAAATTCGTCGTTTCAAAACATTATCTTAGAACTTGAGTGTAAAGGGACGACAAAGTTTCCCGCGGTGCACGGTCCACCTCGCCGGAACCCGAGGGGGCAACAACTCCAGGAATCATGTGCACACCTGCCAGGGATCAGGATAAAAATTAATCGAAATTAACAGAAATCGATTAAAGTAAGCGGGAACTGGTGGAACTGGTGCAAATTAGTCGAAATAAGCATTTTCTAACACTAGAAAACCTAAGTAAGAAATGTAAGCGCTGGCAGAAATCACTCCAAACTAACTGGATTTGTATATTTTATTTGTACGAAATTTGTGCAATTAATTGTTTGCACACATTTCTGCGCTGATTTTAAACACTTTTGGGCATTCATTTGCGTACAAATTTACGTAACGAAACTTCGTGCGAACGTTTGCACAAAAACATACAAATATATTCAGTGTGTGGGAATCAAGTTTTTCGGGAATCGTGTTACACACCAAAAGAGAGTCCCCC
>NW_026267149.1:197122-202980 GCF_000697945.3 Frankliniella occidentalis
TTTAAACTTTCGACACTTCCGAAACGTATAGCAGCTGCACACCATATGGTTCCCTATTGACAGCATAGAACTGTGTGTGTCCAAGTGTGCAAAATTTAAACGTTTACAAAACGTCTAAAATTTGCACACCACGCAAGTGTGCAACTTGAGTTAAACACCATGTAATGTGCAAAATCACGACTTGCACACGTTGGTGTGCAAACATTGCACACCTGTTTTACCAGTGTACCGAATCCCAGGCGTTCGGGCGGGCTAGCAAACTTATGCTGCTCAACATGACGCCTTATGGCCCCGTGCATGTATGCAAAAACCGTATAAAAAGTCCCGCGATCACCCACCCTGTACACAAAACGCATGTGTACAGACTAAATCGCTCCAGGCTTAGCCAGTGTCCCTTCCCGAGTGTTCAGTTTATGATATCGCTCCAATTGCGGCACGTAAACTTATCCCCTTCTGCAACACAAACCCAATGTAGTTTTTGCCGGGGTAGCAGAACTAAAAGCCCGCGGTACGGGCGAGCTAAGCGTCCGCTGGACGGCTGGAAGCGTGAGAGACGAGAGAGCTGGACAGACCTTCGAACGTGGCCCTGTGTCTCTTCTCGCTGTGTTTTTCGTCGCATCGTGGGCTGGCACGCGATAGGCTGCTGCTGCCACCACCAAATCAGCAATGCTGGCATTTATTTTTGGCTGAGCGATATAGCGAAGCATGTCACGCTAGCGGTTCAAACATTTTACTCCTGAAAGTTTGTCTGTCCATCCGTTTTAATACACGACGGCAAAACAAATGGCGTTAACCATCTTGAGATTTCAGATATTCCACCCCCGTATCGGCGACTTTTCCTCGTCTCGAGCTCTCGGCTTAAACAGATGTAGGGTCATCGTAAACAGTGTTTCGCGATACATGGTCTGGTCTGGCGTACATCTACCAAGTACTTACTCTACGCGTAGTAAAATATTTTCAATGATGAAGTATGTTTGCAACATGATATACAGTACGTAAAATTGTTGTCGCTGGTTTGGGGACCCGTTGAAAAGGGGGGCGGGGCACGTGATACACCAATACGAAAACTAGAGTTATCTGCATAAAATCAAGTTTGGGGGCAACATGGGGGGACGTGTCGTGCGCACTATCACTCATCAACAGCTTCAATTAGAGGTGCCATTACACTGAGCTCAGTCACACACAGAGTACCTCAAAATAAAATACAAAAACATGGGGAAAAGGAGAAAGATTTTGTTGTGAATGAAGAAGCAAAACACTTAACTGCCATGGCGCGGAAGGGCCCTTTAGCGTCTCATTTGCATATAGTGAATAGACGTACGAGCGTATGAAAGTCTCGAATGCAACCTTCTGAGTCGGAAGGCGGGAACCGACCAACACAAAAATTAGGGAGAGAGCTCTGGCCCCTTTCCCCCGCTTCTGTTTCCTTTCCAGCCCAAGATTTCTGGTAATAGCTGAGTACCAACTGTGCGCTAACATGATTGCAGGCCTCAGGTCGTGACAGGCACTGCTAAAAAGAACTATGTCCAACCAACTAGGCCTGGATCTGCTTATATTGCAGTCTTGCAGCAACAAGGGTTAACGCGAAATTTTCTTTTTCTACGTGACATTATGATTGCCTGTGAATATTAGTACTCAATGTGCTTCCTTCGCCCAACCCAGCTTAAAATACATGGTAGGTGTTCAAGGCCGTATTTGTATCTGGTTATACAGTACCGCATGAGAGCGTGGGGGCGGACTTGCCTACCGAACTTCACCACGGCGCCCTAAAGCACCGAGCAAGTATGCAACCCGTCCGGCTTAAAACACTCATCCTGATGGCTCGTCAATATTTTCCTTCCTCTCGGACACATTAACATCGTGTCGACAAAACTTCGAGTGATCCTCTAACTGGATTCGGTCAAGGATTTCGGTCACAGCATGATGATGATACCAGGAGAGTAAGTCAAAAATGGCAGTCGCCGCCGACCGCTCGCCTCTCAGGAAACGCGGACTGTCCCACGCGTCTCGCGGGCAAACAAACAAAATGGCGTCCCCCTCCCGAAACTCCATCGCGGGCGCAATTAAAGTGTGTAAAATGTAAATACGATCCGCAATTAACCTGACCAAATTATACACATAACATAATTAGGGAAGCGCGGCACGGCACGGCATGGCCGTAGTACAGCGGGTTGCGTGTGCGACGTGGGAGGGGGGTGGGGGGGGGGGGGGACAGGCAAAGTGAAGAGAACTGAGGACAGCGCCAGAGCAGAGCAGCAGGTGAGGACCGGACAGCCAAAAGACGCGGGCGGCGCCGAGGACAGCGTGCGTAGCGAGGACGGAGGAGGGGGAGGAGGAGGACGGAAAGGAGGAGGAGTAAGAAGTCCCGCGACAAACAAAGGGCCCCGCCAGCCGTCGCAAAACGAGCCGCAGTTTCGCATTCATTATTGCGCGTTTAAAACACCGAGCGGGACAACAGCCATTCTGCTCGGAGCGACAGTCCGAGAGGAGCAAGAGAAATTACGGCATGAGGGGGGAGGGGGAGGGGGGCAACACACACACACACACACACACACACACACACACACACACACACACACACACACACACACACACGGTCGCGCGCGCTCAGCGATTTCGCAGCACGTCTGCAGTAAAAGGCGATACTACATCACATTTCCCTAAACACTCTAAAGCGGGGCAGCGCCCACCGCCCCAACAAGTTCCGCCCCTCCCCCTCCCTCGACTCTCCACGACCGGACCGGAGGGTCACCATTTTTCTGTGTGTATTTATTTTTGTGACCGGCGCGCACCGATTTCTCTCCCCAATGCACGCGGCAAGGCAGCAAAAGTAGCCAGTGTTTTCGGGGAGGGGGTGAAATAGGAGCGGAGTGGGAAGCGTGCGCGCGCACACAGACACACGCACACACACACGCACGCACGCATACACACGCACGCACAGTCACGCTACGGCCGCCCGCGCCGGCCGGCGGAGGTGGGCGGGGCCCGAGGCGGGGGGCCCGTGCTCCGTGCGCGGCTGTGTCAAAAACAATAATATGCCTCGGAAGTAGGGCTGCCCCCCACCCCATCCCCTTAAGCCCGCCCCGCAGCGGCCGCTGCCCCATATTTTGGCACAGCGCGCAGCCCAGTGTATAATAGCGAGCGGCCAGTAGCAGCAGCTTATGGCAATTACACAGAACAAACGTAAGTACAGACTGGCCGCGTGGCCCGTGCGCCCGGGCCAAACCTGGCCGGCCTGGCATTTCAGATGCTAATTATTGCTCTGCTCTCCGAGGCCGGGCCGCGCGCCGCGACAGTCGGGGGGGCGATGCAAGAATGTAATCCAAACCATTTCCTCCGTTCCGGTCCGCGGCGGGCTAACGGAGCATTGCCATACGCTAACGGAGGGTAAAAGCGGAGCGGGAAGTGGTGGCGAGCGGGAAAGGTGGGCGGGGGCGGTGTGGGTCTACAAGGGAAGGGGTGCGTACGATGACGATACCAAGGGGGCCACAACTCCGGAAATCTACTGGTGTACACCCACCCTGGCAATCTACGATAATCTTTGAGAGTCTCTTGGCAGCAATCAAACCCGCAAGCCATGCATTTTGACTACATTTAGGGAGTTTTACGATCCAAAAGCAAAATATTTGGTCTAGCAATCTGGCAATCTTGGCAATTTGGTGGACACTCCACAGGGGAGTTGAGGCCTCCCCGTGAGGATCCCACTGCGGTTGACACGAGGTGGACCAGGATATCAGGTAGAGTGAGGAGATACAAGCACGGGCACTTTGTTGAAGCTGCAGCTTTTAAGTGGTTTGTAGTTGTGATTATCGTTAAGTGAGGCGGCTATCTATTTTTCACGCCTCATTCGCTAAACTTGTCATAAAAATTAAAGATAAGTAAGACATTATGTCACGCAAAAATCTCAGAATTTGACACTCTACACACAACGTAGTGTGTGACAACCAGGTAAAACACCTAGTGCGTTATTAGTGAAGTATGCAGATCGAAGGAGATGTGTTTGTGAGGACACTAAACAGTCGCATCGGCCACGGAACTTGGGCAATAAGATCGGCAAAAAGGGATCGAGGCTGGGGCTTTTAGGATGTACAGAACGGATTGCAGCGCGGATCGGCGCCGGGGGAAGATACGAAGAGCCGTCCGGCGCGGCGAGGTGCTGGCGGGCTGCTGGCGGGGTATTGGCAAGGTGTTGGCGGGGTGCTGGCGGGCGGCTGGCGAGGTGTTGGCGGGGTGCCCTAAGGGTGCCTGAGGGTGCCCGAGGGTGTCCGTGGGTGCCCGAGGGTGCCGCTGACAACCTGCGGCTTGCGGTTCCTGCGTGCGCGCGCTCCGTTTCCGGACGGCCCCGACAACTAAACTCCACCGTGGCGTGTGCACCCGCTGCGCCCGCGCGCCGCCACGTTTTCTTATACATAGAGTGACCGCAGCATGGCGTGACCAGGAGGCGCGATCATCGCGAGGGGCCGCGGGGGCCACCCTTATTCTCGCGAGCGCCCCCGTGGGGGCCCCGCCGGCCCGCCTCTCCCACGGAGGACACCCCGCACCTACGCCTCATATACATCTTTGGAACAGGTTGGCGTCCCTCCCTCCTCTTATCCGCGCCGTTTATCCTCATTTGGCGCGCACAGCACTCCTGGCCCTTACCGCTGTAACGAGTTAGCAGCCCCTTCCTCTTCGCCGTCTTCCCCAGCGCTCCGCACTGCTCAGCTCCCGTTCCACCCCCTTCTCTCTCTCTCTCTCTCTCTCTCTCTCTCTCTCTCTCTCTCTCTCTCTCTCCCTCCCTCCCTTTCATTTGCGTAAGCGGATACGCCGTAAACTGTTCGGGTCTCCCGCGCCCTCAGGAGGAGGGACCGGAGGGACGCCAGCGAGCGCCTGAGGGGTAGGCAACCGCGAGACACGGGTGCGTCGCTGTCACCGAATTGCCTACGCTGCAGGCGCTCTCAGGGCGCGCTATGATCTTGCAGAATACATACAGAAATTCATGAAATAAAGCTGTACTCTCAAGGGACTTTTTGTTTTCTTTTCTCTTATTAATCATTTCTTTCTTAAATCTTGAAGGGGGCGCTGGTCGCCGGCGCCCTTCGTGCCGGGGCTGGTGGGACAGCCGTCCGGCCGTATGTACACACGAAAGGCACCGCGATAGGGATCTGGGGCTCCGCGCGGCACATTCAAACAAACTTACGTATTCACGCGATATGGAACACAGCTTTAAAATTCCTTGCTGAAACATTAGTATAAAGCAAAGTCCCCCTCCACTCTCTTCTCTCTCTCTCTCTCTTTGGCCCTCGCGTGCGGCGTGCATACGATGTTTCTCCCTCTCACTCAACATGACTCCGGGGAAACAAACTGATTCCGGGCCGTTTTTCCTTTCCACGTTGATTTTCTCCTTGGAGAACCCCCTTCACGTCACGAATCGTAATGAGCTTCATAAACGAGATCGGCTATGTGCAATGGTAAGCGGGCCACGTCCTCGTCCGGCGCGGCTGGCCAGGAGGAAATTACATGCACAAGAAGAGAAGTGCCGTTTGGATTGGACAAGTGACTCTTTCTCAAGTGGTCACGCTAGTCGCCCCTGCACGTTATTGGTTCAGGACGTCCGTTGTGCGTCCTGTGTTCTACCGAGCTAATAGTGTGCAGGTAAGGATACAAATTTGCTCCTCGGCGGCCTGTAGAGCATCTGAGATCTTGTAGATGATGAGGTAAGCGACAGACAGAAATACCCTTTACAGCAGTTCGAAACTTTTCACAGTGTATTGGGTCATCTCCGGCGCGGGCTGCTGCAGGCGGCTCGGTGCAGCGAACACACAGCGCGAGGTGCAGAGGTGTAGGGGGGAGGGGGGCGGCCGCCGGGGCCTCCAGGC
>NW_026267149.1:209166-212111 GCF_000697945.3 Frankliniella occidentalis
GCGCGCCGCATACGTCGATACGCATCGACACTTCAGGCGGGGCGTGGCGAGGCGTGGCGGAGCGTGGTGGGCCCCAGGGCGGTGCGGCGCGCCACTTCAAACACCGAGCTGGCTCCAAACCGGTTGCCTTGTCAAAATGCTGTTCGTGTGGATTTAGTTAATCGAACAAACAGGTGTGTATTACGGACCGCCGCGTCCCGGCGAGCAGGCAGCCTACCCAGCTGGGGGTTCACAATCCTCAATCCAAGAATGTGGCGCAGCTGTGGCAGGCCCAGTGCGATTCGCAGAAACAACAAGAGATTAGAAGTTTCGCTGATCTACAAATTTGAGCACTTACACCTGCTGCAAAGCCGGTGCAGGCGAAGCGCTTAGTTGATATTTAATAGACACATAGTGTGAATAATTTGTCACACATGGCATTTCGAATAAGGGGTGCGAATTTTAAGCAGTTTGTTCGTAGAGTGAGGTCCCAGGCGCGGATTAGGAAAAGGAGGGGGGGGGGGTCAACCACCGTCGTCCTTTTAGTAAACCAATTGAAAGGAAGAAAATTTGCACTCCAAACCCTTATGTGTTGGCAATCCACGGTGCCGGTGTCTACTACCGAGTCAGACAGATCTTGAACTGAACTTGTGAACACGGTAAAAACACATGTCTCAATTTTTGAGGGAAACAAAAAAAAACATCGAGACAATTCCATAACTTCAGGAGGACTCTTCAGATTTTAAGGATATCTCCACACAACACGAGGAAAATTCCCACATTTAAATTTTTGAGATGTATTCGAAATCTGAGAACCATGCCTTAAACTATGAGAGCTCCTCAAAATTTTCTCTTTTTCCACAACAATTCAAAAATCAGTATAGAATTCTGTAAATTGTTACGCAGTAATTTACATATCCTATGATACAAAATTTTGTATCAAAAACGATACAGACTTTTGTAACGGATACAAAAATCTGTTATTTTCATACAGATTTTTGTATATGTTATAAGAGTCTGTATCGTTTTTGATACAGAAATTTGTATCAAAGGGATATGTAAATAACTGCGTAAAAACGATACAGAATTTTGTATTATTTTTTAGAGTGATTTACCATGCAGTCGCACTGCTGCTAACTTGGTATATCACCAAATACATTCGGTGGAAATCAGCGAGCCCTCGCCATATGCCATCACTAAATAGCAGTTAGCCTTGCTGTGAGCCTTGTCCCGAAACCATTCCCAAACATTTTCTCGTTTACGCCGGCCCTTCGCCCTTCTCTCGGACGTGTGAGCTGGGCTGCCCCGGCCTGACCAGCAGCAGCTTATTAAACACTAAACATTTTATGGCATTCACACATCTCCCTCTCCCACCTCCATTCTCCTGCCTTCTCTCGTTTGCCCTCAAATTATCTCCCGCCACACTCACACATCAACACAGCGCACACACTCACACACTGGCAGACACCCGCCCTGTCCGTCCAATGTTCTGTCGTACCCCAGAGAGTTACGTTGCAGAACATTCGGAATGTTCCGTTTCGACAAAGAAAATGACGTTACCGTATTATCTATCGACCAAAAGGTCACGCACACACACGATGCGCACAGATGCGCACGAGCAACACACGCACGCACACGAACACAAGGTTCGCGTGCAATCAAGCAGCGCGGCAGCCAAAGACAAAAAGAGTCGGAAAAAGACAAAGACCAACGGACAGGGGCTCAAAGTGAAACGAAGAAGAGAGGGAGAGAGAGAGAAGGGGACGGCGACTTCCATATGAAGATCGCCTGAGCTCAGCCAGACCCAGCCGCCGCACGCACGCAGCCCCAGCCCGGCTCAAACCGCAGCACCAATATATCTTGTTTTTGTTTTACGATCTACTTTTAACCTCTCGCGCCCTGCGCCGCCCTGCGCACCGCACCGCCCCACCGCAAGCCCCCGCCGCCGCACCGCACCTCACCTGCCCGCCGCCACGCTGTCTGAGGCGCATCGCCGGCCGGGGCGGCGGCCGTCTGCTCAGGGGGAACAATAAAAACAAAATAAAAGGGACGGACAAATGGATAAACGAAATTGAAGAGAATGCATATCGAGAAGAAAAGAAACGAGGAAGCTCGCAACGGCTGAAGAGCGCTGTTCTTTAGCTGGTCCTTCCCCCCTGTTCCTTTCTGCTCCCAGTGTACAACAATTTCGTTTGGGTCGTGTTTGTGTGGGGGACACACACGCAAAATGTTGTGTTTGCTAAATCAGAAGTAATCCTGGAAAAATTTAGCAAACGGTTTGCTGCTCCAGCAAAAGATTGGCTAAAACAGCAAAACATTTTGCTTTACCTGCTAACTTTTTTGCTGTTACCATAGCTGCAACTGTTTTTCGCTGCTATGGTAACAGCCAACATTTTAATGTGTGATCCAAAAGAAGTGCTGTTCTAGCAAAACAAACTTGATTGCTAACATTTGAACACATAAAAGATACAAATAAAGTAAGTAAGTGTGAACGTAGTGAGAAAAGTGCACGGTTTAGACTTTTTTCTTGCGCTCCCTGGCGGGCTCCTCTCTCTCTATCCCGCAGAGCAAACACGCTGAGCAGGCGACAAGTCCGGGGAACGACCTGGGCGCGCGAGGCCCGCGCGCCGCATACGTCGATACGCATCGACACTTCCTCGTTGAGGATTCAACACCCGGCTGCTGCATCCATAGGATAAACGGGTATGGAAATGTCACCGGGCGGACATCTGCTTTACGAGTGGCATAAGCCTAAGCCCCGCTGGCCGCCGCAGCAACACCAGCTCCCGTACTGATGGCTGAATCCGGCAAGGCGGCGCGAGGCCACACACGCACACTGCCAAGAGCGCCGCCGCGGTCCCCGCCCTGCGCGGTGGGCCCCAGGGCGGTGCGGCGCGCCACTTCAAACACCGAGCTGGCTCCAAACCGGTTGCCTTGTCAAAATGCTGTTCGTGTGGATTTAGTTA
>NW_026267149.1:212297-213566 GCF_000697945.3 Frankliniella occidentalis
TATCATACACGACCTGCAAGATTAATCATACGAGCCTGACTCGTTAGTTTTTGTTCTCAGTTCATCCGCAAAATCCGCAAATTTCCGGCGTTCCTCAATGGAGATGAGATTTGTGGCCTCCTTTCGGCTTTTCTAGGTGTCAAATCGTGGCATTCTTTAAGTGACAACGAAATATTTTTGCCCCCTGAAAATGCCCAAAATGCCAGTCAAATTTGACATTTTAAGAGGTCAAAAATTTGCAGTCTGTGCGAAAGAATGACGAGAAAATTTGCTATTTAACAGGAATGCAAAAATGTTGGCAAACGCCTCAATGTGGCACGGTTTGTTTCGTTTGAGGTAATGTTTTTGGAACAGTGTGCGCAGCGGCAGGGAAGCACCACCGTGTCGGCCGGCTCCACGGAAACACAATCTGAATGAATGGGCCGAACAATAGGGACAGGTGTGTGGTGTGACTGCGGCAGAAAGGAATATGGACTGCCCCCGCCACGGGACCCGTCACGGGAAAATCCGGCCGAAATTAAGAAAAATCAAATCGATATATCTGGGAGCGGCAGCGGCGGCTCTGCTGACGGTGCTGCAGCCGCCGCGCCGCACCCGTTCCTTCCACCAATCATTGGGCGGGATGACTCCTTGGATGACTCCCACGCGCACGGAGATATGTTGGAGAGGACGGTGCAGGGCGGTGCGGTGGACGGGGGGAGCGGGCATGAGGACGAGCCAGCTCGCGCAGACCGCGGCGGCGCCGCCGTCGAGTGGTTGAGGTCCCTCTCCCGAGCGTATCGGCAGGAATCAGGGCCCCTCCCTCTCCTCAACGGGCAGGGACGGCGGGATGACAAAGTGCAAAAGAACGCCCGGCCGGCCGCCGCCTTCCGCAGGCTACCGCAGGCCAGGAGGCAGGCAGCCGGACAGGCAGCCGGACAGGCAGCCCGAGCTGGGTCCAGCTCAAGGAGAATTGGCCATATTTATGTCGGCGGCTAAAGCGCGCGGTGGCTCAGCCCGGGCTCGCGGCTGCTGTGTCGAATTATTTTTATATTTTCTCCTCAAATAATTTCCATCCCAACAGGGATATGCCCCGGCCGGCTTACGCTGAGTGGCAGCCATAAACATAGGCCATCCCCGGGCAACTTACGGCTTTTCAGAGAAATCCTGCCCCCTGTCCCCTCCGCCAGAACTGTGTCCGCGACCCGCACCTCGCCGTCAAACCCGCGACAGGCCGACGCTTTTACGATTAGGATTAGGGAAACGCTCAGGTGAGGAAAGAAGGAGCAA
>NW_026267149.1:213722-230007 GCF_000697945.3 Frankliniella occidentalis
TGAAGACTGACCTGGAACTGGAGGACGTCATAAAGAGTCTATAATGGAGGTGCCTTACGCCTGTCTTCGATCCTGGAGGTGAAGGTCGCGGTCGAGAAGCCGTCTGGACCCGGGGGTGACTCGCTCACTGAAAATCGTTAAGTCGTGTCAGCGAATGTGACTCGAATTTTGTGACGGGGTTCGGACACTCGAGTACGTACCTCGGGGAAGTCCATGTTCTGCTGGCCTGGATGTCACCGCCACCACGGGGATGTCGGCAACCTGGAAATGCTATGTCCTCGAGGCAACCGTAGGGGAGGCCGTCTTTGAGGTTAAGGGATCACCGACGTGCCTCTGGGGGGGCGTGATGCCGAGGAAAGGCTGCACAAATGGTTGGTCGGCTCGTCCTGGGGAAGCATAAAGGGACACGTGAGGACGACAACGACGCTGACAGTGGCGATGAGTATCGCCGCCCCACACGTCCCCGCGCACGCGATGACAGCCCGACGAGCTGGGGCGGGCGTTGGGGCTGCTGAGGCCCGGCCAGGCCCGGCCACCGGCCACCTGCACAGGGAACGCCAAACCCTTGCACGACACAAGTTGTACAGTAACGTGAGCATCCAGGGGTGAATGAAACGACAAAGGTAATTGCAGGCCTCATGCCAAGTTTTATAACAAATTACTCACCACAATTCACTTCATCGTCCATGCTCATGATTAGCCAATGACTGAGTTACCCCTTTGAACGGCTAACCTCAAAGTTGCAATCACCCAGCATTGGATAGCTTATGGCTGCTCATCTCTTTTCTCTAACACTCAAGGCCAAAAATATCCAGCTTAAACTATATGGACAGTAATTTCGCATGGACGACGTAAACAAACGAGAATTTAGCACGGATACTTTGAATTTAAACGCAATTACATGGGAGAAACGGCATCCCGGTCACAACGGTCGGTAACCGGAAGAACTGCTTATTCGCAGGCAACGGAACGCCTATCTGGAGGCAGAGCAGGACTGCGAATAGAGCACCAGCGGCACCAGCGCTTCCTTCCTGCTCTTCACTTCCTTGCATGTCAATGTCAAATCCGCCAAAATAAGTTATTTCACAAGCGTGTTTTGCAGAAAAATTTATACTTTCGCATTCGTTGTAGTTTTATCCTGAAAACGCTTTGCTTGTAATGCGCGCATTGTTTTTACCTTCAAAGTATTAAAAGTTTGGCTTTGCGATCGGCTCTCTCTTACCTTTGAGGTTATTAATTTCATTCAAATCAGTGCGTCATGACCAAGGCACAAATCTACCAGCCGCTCAAGAATGAGCGACCTCAACACAAGAAAGCTTCTTCCATCAAGCACAAGCGATCTCGTCGGCGTAGAAAAGGTAAAGTTTGCATCATTCTATTTGGTAAAGAATCAAACAGTTAATTTCTCCCCTCTCCCCTTAAAGAAAAAACAATGAATCTTTAACTTGCCTTCAACTTATATTGTAATGATAATAACAATAGTAAGAACTTCAAGGAACGACTAATTTATAACATACTGTGTCAAACATTTTATGATCCACTAGTTTTACGTAAGAAGCTTAGAAACTTTTGCATGCCATAGAAAAGTTGGGCGTTCCAAACTTCTAAACTTAATTAATGTCCTGAACTGTTTTGGAACTAAGGTTGTGCTGACACAGTTTTTCCTGCGCGTGTGCCAGATGAAGTTCTGGCTAGAATACAAAGTCTGAGGAGATCTAATGATGTGGTCTTCTGGTTCATACGCTCCTCCCTCTGGCCACTGGCTGAGAACACTCCCAGCCCTCGCAGCCCCCGCACGAGTCCAGCGCGAGCCGCGTCCCGACGAGTGGAATGCAGTCAGGGACTGAGATATCACCCTGGGCCGAATAACTCAGGCAGTGACAAACCCTCCCCTCCCCTCCCCGCCAGCTGGAAACAGCTCGGACCTTCAATGGGCCTCGGCCACACGTCACATAAAAATAAATGAGCGATTTCCAATTGAATAGAAGGAAAAGGGTTTGGTTGACTTTGTGTGCGCGCCCGCCCCGGCGCCTAGGGCCCACCCCATCTGTTGTTTAATGAGATTCTTAAAGAGTTCCTCGAGGGCCCCGGGGGCCGCTCCGCTCACCGCCGCGCCAGCCGCGCCACGGCCACGCCGCAGTAGGTGTTGGGTTTATGACCGCCGCTGGGCAGGCGGGGCGCGGCGGGGAGGGGCCGACGTCACCTTCTGCCCCCGCCCGCTGCCCCGCGGCACGCCCGTCCCCTCCTGCTCCCCCCGAGCCCCCGTCGAGGTGGTGGCGGGGCGCGGGCGGCATAACCTTCTCCCCCCGATGCAATGATGCCGGCAATGACGCTCGCCCCCGTCGCCCTTCTCGTCTTGACGGAGGCCGTCGTCAACACCAGGCAGGACCTGCTGGCGCGCGATGTCCCCATCGGCGGCCCGACGCGGACCCTCCCCCCGCGCACCCCTTGCTCGCCACCGCTCGCCCCGTCCTCCCCGTCGCCCCGGCGGAGGTGGTGGCTGCGGGGCGCGGGCGACATCTGACCTGACGTAACCCTCTTCCCCGATGATCCCGGCCCGCGGTCGCCCGCGTCGCCCTGATCGTCCCGACGGGGGCCGTCAACACCTGGCAGTTCCTGGCGCGCGATGTCCACGACGGCGCCGGCCCGACGCGGCCCCTCCCGCGCATCATGAGGAGGTAATTGCGCCCCGGGCGAGGAGGAGCAGGCGGCCGCCGCCATTACGGCCTTGTAAATCCAGAGCAGATAGGGAAATTGAAACGCGAGCAGCGGGATTGACACGTCGGACGGGCCGGCGCGATTAGAGGGCGGTGCGTTTGTAATTGCGCCCCGTGTTTGTGTGCGTGTCTGTCTGTGTGTTTGAGTGTGTGTGTGTGTGTGTGTGTGTGTGTGTGTGTGTGTGTGTCACTGCCTATCGCGGCTTCAAAAAACGTAATTGGACAGCTGGCGCGGTCTCCAGAGGACAGGATGATGCAGCCACACACTTGATGTTGGTTTGCGCTGCTCGACTCGACTGGATAGTTTGAGGGGGAGTCGGCCGCGGGCCACACTCTGTGAGCCGCACTTACTCTATTTGGGCCGCCCTTTGGTTGGGCCGCCCTCCCCAAAGGGCCGCCTTGGAGGAGTAATTCGGTTATGTTTCGTGTTTGCGTGTCCATCGGCCTGCTCGCCTGCCCGGGCCATGACTGCCTCTCGCCCTCCCCTCTCCCCTCTCTCTCCCCCCGCCACGCCCCCCGCGAGGGCGGGGGAAAGTGCGCTGCTGGTTCGGGGGCAATTTGGAGAGCAAGAAATTCTCATCGGGTTTTGGCGCGAAACGCTTTGTATTTTAAAATTAATACCAAGTATCGTTCTTCTTGAAGTAGTGTGTGTGTGTGTGTGATCGAGTCGTCCGACCTGACACGGTTGGGGCTCATGAGGGCTGCCACCACCGGCCGTCACTCCCCACGCCTGTCCGGGCGCGAGTCTCGGTTTAAATTGGAGTGGCCATGCGCGCATAGGGGAAGGTGGGGGCAGAGGGGCTGCTTTTCGGTGGTTGTAGGGGTGCGCCGCCCCGCCGCGCCCTCGCACGCGGCGTCTTGAAGGCGGCGGTCCGTGCGGGCCGTGCGCGGCGTGCACGCGGGGCAGGTGGCGGCGCTGCTCGGCCTGCTCGGCCTGCTCGGCCCGCGCCACGCACGAACTCCCCAGCGGGCCCAAAAGGGTGAGGGGCGGGCCTGACCCAAACCGACCCGCCAAACTAAACTTTGAAGCGGAAGCACGACTCAGCGTTGGGGGTGCGGCGCGCGCTGGGGGCCTGGCCCGGGCTGCGCGCGGCGCTGCCGAAAATGTGGCGGCCGTCGAGAGCGAGAGGGTCGAGTGCAACAAGGCGGCCCCCTGTTTGCTGTGGGTGCGAGAGAGAAGGGTGCTGCTAACCCTTGCCTCTGCCACAACTCTCGCGCCCTCCCCGACCTCAAGCTCGTAGCCTTGATGCCCCGTCTTTGCTCTTCATACCCGCACATTTTTTTTCTCGGGACTGTCAATGTGGAGAGCATTCTTTCCGCGGGCTGGCCTGTATTCGAGTGAGAGGGGTGAGACTGCGGGAGGCGGGGAGGGGGAGCCTTGATGGATGCGGAGCGTGATGCAGCAGCAATTCCCAACAAGGCCTTTCTCGCGGCCGCCCTTGTCAATACTCACCCCCCTGCTCCCCCTCCCCTTCACCTACATCCCTTTCTCTAGCGCCATGTCTCGCTGATTTATTGTTTTCTTCTTAGTTTTATTATGTTATTGACTGATCTTAAAGCAGCAGAGGGGTAGTCCAAATGAAACACATGGAGGTTGGAGAAGGGGGTGGGGGCAAAGGCGAGCAAAGTACCCTGTAGATGTGCTCGACACGGCCAGTCGGCTTCATAGTCCGGTAGTTTTATTTTAGCGCTGAAACAAGGAGAGGCGAGCCGTGAGAGGGAGTAAGAGGAGCCGCAGAAGGACACGCAGCGCCTGGCGCTTGCGACACCTGCAGCCATCTCTCTCCATCTCTCTCTCTCTCTTCGCGATCGCTGCTCGGCTCGGTCGATGCGATCGCCGTGGAATTGAAATCAGAGAGACACACGTAAAAAGGCGTTACGATCCCCATAAAGCCCGGCCGCGTGACTCAATCAAACAGCGCGGCCCTGACACGGAATGCATGCGCGCGCTCGCGTTATTTCCCTTTCAATATAAATTCATAAACTCTTTCGCTGCCGCCATTCCGTCGCTCGGTGACGCGCGCGCGTGTGTGCGTCTCCGCGCCGCGTGACCGCACGAGAGAGGGTGGGGGGGACTAATGTCTCGGCCGGAATATGTCCGGCTGGCCGGTGGGAGTTCCCTCTGCCGCGCTCCGCTGCGCTCGCCTGGTGCCCAGTGGCCGCCGCCGCCGCCGGCCGCTAGCCTCTGACGCCGCCTCGGGAGCAGGATGGGTTGCCTACCCGCCAGGCGCTGTCCGGCGCTGGACTGGACCTGCCGGTCTGCCCTTCTCGCGGACTTCCCCACCGTTTTACTTTTGCCGAACTTTGTCTTACCGTTATTTCTCCCCTTTCTTCTGCCTGTGGGTGGGATTAAGTGCTCGTACCTGTCCGCCTGTATTCTGAGCAGCAGGCTCGAGCTCTCTACTGTTCCAACTCGACTTATTCGGATGTAAAGTCGAGGTGAGTCCTTTTTTTTTTTGGCGTCATCAATGGGGGAGAAAGCATGCCTTTATGAACTGGGCTGCGTGGGAATGTGACGGCAAAGAAAACAATTATTGTGTCACAACATCAGTCACACCGGGGTCCGTTTTCACAACTCACGAAAAAGCCACTTGGAATGCAGTCATTTAGATGACCCACTTTCTGTTGCCCAGGAAAGAGGGATTTCTGGCCATAAAGTCTCCCACAGTGCAATTTGTGTAGTCTAAATCAAGATGGAACGCGATATGGAGATTGTGGTGGTGGATTAGGCTCCCGAAAGGGAAAGAGAAAAAGTCATTTGCTCCGCGCTGCAACGCCCAGCCCAGCCAAGGTGGTCTATCCCGGCCATTTCAACGTCGACTTTGGTGACAAAATAAAAAAGAAAAAAGTAAAAAAAAAAGAGAAAAAATGCTGTTGAAAGTAAAATTAAAATACTGACAATTAAAGAGAGACTTTCTGCTTAGATTTTTATTTCGCAGTCCATGACCGAGACAAACACCCAGACAACCCAGTCTGGTTAAAATAATAAATACAAACAAGAAATCACAACAAAAACAAATACAGCCTCACTGAAATTAGCATCTTACAAGTCCATTATCAGGTAACATGGTACAATAGGAAGATTTCATCGCGTATAATATTAGGGTCACAAAGCACTTGTTCCAATCAATTACGCAATGACATGATTTCAATCGCTAAGGAGTACTTTTACCGGCACTCCTGCCATATGCACTTTTTCGCACATGCAATTTTACAGGTTATCACAAAAGCTTAATTATTAATTAGCCGACGCCTTATATCGACATTATTTAAATACAAGTTCTGTTTTACAGATAATTGAATTTTTGATCAATCAGCGTAATATGGTATACATTAATTACATTACAACTTTCACAAAACTAAAGTATAATTTGGTATAACATTTCCTTGAACAAATCTTCCACGCTATAATGTAAAATGGAATAGGAAAAATGTATTATGATAAAACACAAAGGAACATATTACCCATCCGGGGAACGTTTTTATCGTATACAGATTGAGGAACTATCAAACCCCTACCGAAACTCTTTGCCTGGAGTCCGGCAAAGAAATCTTAGGTGAGAACAATTATTTTTTGGCCTGAGACCTCATGCGGCACATAATAACTTTAAAAAATTATTCAGAAGTTTGGACAATTCTGTAACTTTAGACCAGTTTCTATTTAAACGATGATTTCTTAATCTTTCAAATTGGAGTGGCGCACTCTCCGCACACACCTGGCGTTACCTTCCTGTTTGAGGCGCCACGGGACAAACCATGCCTGAAATTGAGTTCCTCCTTCGCCGCTGACAAGCTGGAGGCGAGCCGGGCAACGTTCCGTGAAACTCAAAAGCCCTTGATAAATGCTCATCTAGCGGCTGCCAGCCACTTCACTCCGCCACCTCCACGCCCCGCCACGACTCTCGTGACACGACGTCTAAAGAGATGCCAGGGAAATAGCGGGAGTGGAGATCCATTGTGTAGGATGAAAGTCGTCATAAAAAAGGCACAGTTTCCCCTGAATTAAATTCAAATTCAAAGCTATGGCGAGAGTGGACGACCCACGGGCCAAGGCTGGGCCCCGGTCGATATAGACCGCAGGACTGAGGCGAATCCCTCAGGGGGCTGGGGAGGGGCGAACGAGCGAGCGAGCAACCCCTGTCGAAGTAGTAGCATATAGCTTTTCATAATGGCGTTGATAGCGCAAGAGGTGGAATTTAATAGGCAACGAAGAAAACATAGCAAAATATTTATCAGAATTCGTATAACTGTCTGTTGTTGACAATTTGACGTGTATCGAATGCACACAGGGAGATATTCAGTCTATCTGATCGGGGATACGTTAAGAAAGCAACAAGTAACCAACTTGGCAGCGTCAGTATTTCAGACATAGTCCGACACATAAACTGCAGACAGGTGCGCGGCAGCATCTGCTGCACTTGCAGAGAGTCGCCAGCGATGGAGTAAAAGTTGAAAGTGAATTATTTTTATTGATTCCCAAATGACACGTTGGTAATGTCGTGTTGGTAATGCCCATTCCGAATACGTTTTGATGTGGCAACACTGCGTGCGAGGAGAGGAGACGCACGCGACATGGCTGATGTGCGGCCGACAAATTTATGGTCTGAAAATGTGTGTCGCCAACGACCATGGGTGGTCGTTATTTGCTTGTCATGTTTGCAATGCATTTATCGCTATCGCCTGGTCGGCCGTCCGACGCGGTGCGCGGCGGCCAATGGGCCGCGCTCAGGCGACGCCCCGCCAGCCAGCCTGCCGGCCATGCCGTGCCCCCGCCTAGGACGAGCACGAGGACTCGTCCACCACGTCCACGTGGGGAGTGTCCTCGCGGGCCGCGGGCTCGGGCAGGTCGGGCAGCTCCTGCACGCGCGGCATGAGGGTGGGCGGCGCGGCGCGGAGCGGCCCGAACGAGAAGGGCAGCAGCGGGTGGGGCTTGACGAGTCCGAGGCCGCGGCCCAGGCTGAGGCCCGGGTGCAGGCCCTGGAGGCCCTGGTGGAGGCTCTGCAGGCCCTGCAGGCCGTGCTTGTCGTCGAAGTGGCCCTGCTGCGGCGGCAGGAGCAGCCCGGCGGTGGCCAGGGCGGCGGCGTAGATGGCGGCGGCCGCGGGGTGCACCAAGTAGCCGGGCGGCGGTGACGCGCTGAACAGGTGCGGGTGGAACAGGGGCGGGCCCAGGTGAGGCGGCGGGCAGAAGGGGACGCGCCCCGCGCCCGCGGCCAGCAGCGGGTGCTCGAAGGCGGCCCTGTCCGCGGCCGGGTGCGGCGTGGCCGGCGCGGTGGCGGGCTCGCCGATGATCCTGTCGATGCTGAAAGAGTTCTTCCTGGGCTCGGTGAGCGGGCTGGTGTGCGGGCTGGCGCCCAGCCGCAGGTTGACGCCCAGGTCGGGCGAGCAGGCGGGTCGCGGTGGGCGCGGCGACATTGCCGGGGCGTGCACGGGCGCGGGGCTGAGGGGCCGCTGCTGCTGCAGCGACGCCAGCTCCCGCTCCAGGGCGTCCTTGTCCACCTTGGGCAGCTTGAAGCGCTTGCGCCGCCGCAGGAAGCTGCCGTTCTCGAACATGTCCAGGGCCTTGGGGTGCAGCGTCCAGTAGGCGCCTTTGCCCGGCCGGTCTGGCCTGCGCGGCACCTTGATGAAGCAGTCGTTGAAGCTGAGGTTGTGCCGCAGCGAGTTCTGCCAGCGCTGCGTGTTCCGGCGGTAGTACGGGAAGCGGGTGGTGATGAAGCGGTAGATCTCGCTCAGCGGCAGCATCTTGTCCGGCGAGCTCCAGATGGCCATGGCCGTCAGCGAGATGTACGAGTAGGGCGGCTTCTGGTCGCCGTACGAGTCGCGGCTGGGGCGCGGCATGGCGGTGTCAGACGGCGGCGTCATCGGGGACGTGCTGGCGCTCGTCGGGACCACCCTCCGCGTCCCCCTCCGGGTCCGGGCCCCGCGGGCGGGGCGCCTCCATCACGGCATCCTGCAACAGGGAGAGAGCGGCGGTTAGTGGCGGCGAGGGTGACAGAGCAACGGCGAACTGTTCCCCTTTTCGTTGCAGTTTAAATCGTAGAGTATTGTCCGGGAGGTGGATGTGTCACCCCGCAGACACCCGTCCGTCACCAGAGCGCGCGTGGTGGCGGCTGCCCGCGCGGCGGCCCGCGGCAGCCCCTGCCGCGCAGGGGAGCTCCCTGTCGTGGCGAATCGGGCTGACATCCGCGGGGTGTGACTAACGGGAGTGCGCGATGTTTGTGGACAACAAATTGCTCTAATTCACTCCCGGCAGCGGCCGCTGCATGTCTCCTACACCCATGTCGCACTGTCGCAGTCGTACTCTGTGGGAAAGTTATTGCAACCGTGGTGACGCGTGACAAGCAATGTATTTTTTCAAGTTTTGATTGCAAAAGTTAGGGTCCTGTCCAAAGAATATAACTCAGCCAATGTTCCATTTTTTTAAGTTGCTTCAGTAAAATGCTTAGTTCTACAGGCATATTTTTTTTGTTAAAAGAGCAAAATGGGTATAAGAAACACCGATGTCGTTTAAAGTTTGTGACCAGTTTTGCGGCGAGGAGGACGCTATGGGACAATATTCTCTGTTGACAATATGTACCCTCTGCCCGGCGGCTGTGCCCTTCGGCTGTGCCCACAATCCGAAGCCCGACCAAAGGGAAGCCCTCGGGCGACTCCACCGCAGCGAATCGGTGCGGTCAGACCCGCTGCCCCTCCTTTCCCCTCTCTTTCCCTCCCTGCCCTCCCTCCTCTCCCTCCCCTCGGTTCCGAACACGCCGCGCGCCGCACCGCGGTGACCGACACCATCAACAGCGCGGCTTGGCGGCAGGGGGACTTTACAAAACAACAAGTTTGTCATAATTGAAGGTTAAAAACTTTGAGGAGGACTCTGGCTTAGGCGAATGTCTACGCGCGACGGGGTGCATTTGCACGATGACCAGTCGACTCGGACGGATGGCGCGAAGCTAACGCTTTATTGCGTTCCAGACTTAGACAGTCACCCAACCAACTTCGCATACTGACGCGGGCGTGGGCAGGCGTGGTAGTGGTGGTGGTGGGGGGGGGGGCACTGTCCCCGCCGTGACGATATGCAAAGTGCGCGCCGTTGATTGGCCGGGGAATTAATCATGGGGCCTAAAGACCCGGCAGACGGGCATTAGCTTCTCCTGCTGTCGTGTTCAACAACAAGGAGACGACGCGGCCTGCTTTCTCCCTCCGTCGCCGCCCCGGCTTTATTGCTGCACCTGGTCGCCCTGCTGGCTGCCCTGCTGCTGGTTGCCTTGTTGACCGCCCTGCTGGCCCTGGCCACCCTGCTGGTCGCTGTCATAGCCACCCTGTTGACCGCCCTGCTGACCGCCCTGCTGCTGATTGCTCTGTTGATTGCCCTGCTGGTCGCCCTGCTGGTCGCTCTCCTACCTAGGCTAGGAGCCCCGCTGGTCGTCGTGCTGACCGCTTTGGTGGCCGCCCTGATATCCACCTTGCTAGTTGCTTGTCGCCTTTACCCTCTGTTTACTTCGATACTAAAGGTGTCGCGAGTCGCGACACCTTTAGCCCTAGGGGGTCCTGTGAGCTAACTTGTTTGCCTTCTATACAGGACCCTCTGTTATATACCCTTATTTTAACTAACTCATTGTTTCTCGGCCCGTTGATTCCCCTGCTGGTCCACTTTTTGGTGCCCCTGTCGGCGTCTCTTTTGGCGACCCATCCTTGCGGGCCGCCCTTCTGGCCGCCCTGCCGACCGCCTTGCGAGAACAAAAGGCCTGCCGAGCGTTGGGCCCATTTCCCCCATAAAATAAATGCCCGACTCCAGCAAGCGTTCTGCTGCAGCGGCTTGGACCGGCCTGGTCGCGTCCGACAGCCTCGTGCATACATGACCGAAACTGTGGCGACTTTCTAAAGTGGACGCACTTGTCGATATTTGCTCCCCTTTCCTGATATTTTCCAGGACTCACTGCTGCCCTTTCCAGGACATACATAGTGGCATGACATTACAAAAACAAAATGATTTTTTTTTTATTTTTTTTTTATTTTTTGCCGATGTTCACCAAGGGAACCTCCGGTTCGTGTCGCCCCGCTTCCCCCTAGTGGACGGAGCCGCCGCCGGGCCGGGCCTGGGCGGGCAGGGGGCGTGGAGTGTGGAGTGGCGTACTGTACCAAAAGGGTTATTAAGAAAGCGGAAAGGCAGTCGGCCGGTGGCGCGCCATGGCGGGGAGCGAGGGTTGAATAAGCCAAACAATGCCGCGGTAATTGCCCATAGTCCCAGCGGGCGCGGCGGTGCTGCGGGCTGGCCTGGCGCGGGTACTGCTGTTTCGTCAAAACCGTTTCATTTTCGTAAAGAGCGGCCCCTCCAAAACATCACCTCGATATCTACCTATCCATCTGTAGCGGTCGTGACTCGCGTCGTGACCTCCGGCCGCCCCCCGCGCCGCGCCGCCGCGCCCATCAAGGGCCTAATGGAGGGCGCGCCCCGGCGGCGGCCCCGCGGGGGGCGGCCGGGGGCGGCCGGGGGCCGCGGCGCGAGGCCCTCGAAGGGTGGCGGTGGCGGCGCGATGGTTTACGGTCCAGTGGCGGCCGCGGCACACCACGCGTGTGTGTGTGTAATGGGCCGGTAATGAGGACCAAACAGACGCGTGCTTCGGCCCGTCTCATTTACTCGACTCGACCCCGCCCGCCCCCGCCAGGAACGAGTGCCCCGCCCTTTTGCTGCCCCACTCGAACTACTTCAGTTCACCGGTTTTTTTATGGCAGCACATCTTTCCTGTGGACTACTGACATGACACTGAGCCGAATGGACCATTTTCTTTAGCAACGCTCTAGTTCAGGTTGCTTTGAAACATTGGAATATTATTTTTATTAGTTTTTTACAACAGACGGTTTCGGCTCTACGCGTTTTGAGAAGAAGTGAGGAAATCAAGACCGGAACCAGAACGAAAAGTTCGCTGATTTTTCCTATGAACGCGTTCCTTTTGGCTTTGCATCTTAATGGCTGAAAAACCCAGCAAAGCGTGACCTCATAGTGGTCACAAATAACGTGTTTAACAGTGCACGTCGAGTAGCTCCCTTCCAACTGTCAAAGTTCATTTGCACTGGTTTTGGCCGTTATTTTCAAACCAGTCCCGGTGCTGATCTTAATTTTTATTGAAATACGCACTGCTGAAACTGTCTTGAAGGCTGACAATTTGTCCAGACAACTGCTTGCAGTGACGAGTTGGACCCACACCTCTACACCTCGACCCACACAATATATTTGCTTGTAGGCTCCAGCAAAAGTGCGCCCGTCACATCGCATGAGACGTGTGCGACGTGACGGGGTATGCCACGCCGTCGCGCCACCACGCCCTGCTCGTCACATCACACGTGACTAGGTATGCGAGGCCGCCCCCGTCACACGTGACAAAACTTGACACAGGTGTCGCTGCTCCTTCCTTACGTTGTTGTCATGCGGTGCGTCGGCCGCCTCCTCCCCGCGGGTCCAGCGGTGACGGTACTCCTCTGCGCTGCCACACCCACACAGTCACACACACACACACACAGTCACTCGCGCACGCTCGCGCCCGGCCCCGGCGCGCTGCCGTTGCCGCACACACGACCTGACACGCGTTGACACACTCGCTGTGCAGCGCTCACTTCTCACTGACGAGCGAATCCCCTCGGCCTGCCACACCGGCGCGGCCCGGAGCCCCCGCCGCCGCCGCCGCGCCCGGGGGCCGCCCGGGCCGGGCCGTGCCGGGGGGCGTCGGCGGGGGGCGGGGCGGAGGCGAGGGGAAGGGGAGCAGAGGGAATCGCGCGCGCGTCGGAGAGCGAGCGGCAGACTGAGCGGAGCAGAGCAGAGGGAAAAGGAGGGGAAACAAGAGAAAAACGCGGCGCGGCTGCGGCGGCTACGGCCGCTCAAATGCAATTCATATCGTGCGTGTGTTGCGGGCGGCGGCCGCGCAGGGGGCGCCAGCGGCGCGGTGCGCTCCGCCCCGCCGGGCCCCGCCAGGCACCGCCGCGCCCCCATTGGCCGGGCCGCGGCGCGAGGCCACTCCCCCCGACCGCTGCACCACCGCCATTTTGGGCCGGCACCGGCTCGGTCTCATCGCCCGCTTTGGGATGAGAAATATCGGGGCTGTTTGGGTCGCGGGCGAATGTGAATGTGGCGGTCACGCGGCGCAATGTGTACGTGAATAGAAAGGTGGAGGAGCTGCGCCTGCTCGCACGCACCCCTTTGGCTCGGTGCCGCGTGTTGGTGTGGGCGTTGGTCCATTGCACCACTTTCGCAATGTACAAAAATATTCTATCTGCTTTAAAATGTTCACAAATAATCTGTGCATGGACCACATGACCGTACCATAGAAAAACTGTAGTTCTTGTTTTGCTTCAATAATTTGACCTCTGGTGCGGCGGTACGGGCTCCTCTGCCGCGCAGCCCAGGCACACTGCCGGGCGTTGCTAGAAAAGAACACCTGCAAATGGATTTTTCGATCTTGGATGCGAGCTAGTGATACCAGGTGGCTGACTACTCTGGAAACCCAATTGTGTGTACTTGAACTTGAATGCATTACATCCTGCATACCTACATGTATGCAAGAGGTCCTGTGTACTCGGTCAAGTATGCAGGAGGTCCTGTGTACTTGGTCAAGTATGCAGGAGGTCCTGTGTACTTCGTCACGTATGCAGGAGATAGTTTGTACTTGATCAAGTACTCACGAAAACCTCCACACATTTGTGCAGGAGGTAGTGTGTACTTGTACACACTACACTAGCTAGTACACACTAGCTCCTGCATACTTGGCAAGTACACAGGACCTCACTGCATTCAAGTACACACTTGGGTTTTGAGAGCCACGCCGCGCACTGGTGCGAGTGGGTTTGCCTATCCTCGCTGCCCAAGGCTGCTTATGGACCCGTGCGAGTAGCCAACCCGCCCGCACGCGTTCATGCGAGTCAAGCCGGAGTTTGTTCTATTCGTACAAGTGTCCGGTCGTGACAACCAAGAACCAAGACCTGGTCGTTGGTCGTGGTTATCGGATTCTCGATTCCTGCTAACAAATTTAGACTATCAAACAATTTGAGTGGAGTTGATCTCCACAAGAAAGTCTTTTTTTTTTTTTCCTTTTTTTTTTCTATGTGGTCTGTTACATTTCCCCTTTCGACCGTTGGAGGCACCATATGGTAAGATATCTTAGATATGCTTCTCCCTAACACATTTCAGCACATTGCGCGTACATCTCTCTCCATTTTTTATGCGATCCGGTTCAAATTTTAACAACTTGTTCTACAAATACAGCTATGTCGAAAACTAGAAGGGTGCGACGTTTAAATGACTTGTTGCGAAGAAGACTTCTATGATTCACGTTTCCAGTGTACAATTCACATTGTTTTGGTGGGTGCAGGCCATAACCCGGCTCGCGCCCAACTCTCGCCAAATTGATCCGAACACGTCTTCGACCTTTGGCAGAACCCCGCTATACTCAACGAGCCCCCATCACAGTGCTGATGATACCTCACAGCTCCGCGCTCCCACGGTTATGCCGAGGGTAGTGCCGCCGGGCGAGGGTCAGATGACTGACAGCAACTCATGTGCCGATAAACAAATCAGTGTTACTTTTTAGCAAAAGCTAGGAATTTCCTACTTTCTACTAAATGATAGTTTGCATTCTTCGTATGGACTTTCGCCAGGTAGTGTAAATTTTAAGTGGGATAAACATAAATGTGTAAAGAATATTAAAATCCGTGGGGCCTTAACACAAGGAGAGGCCATAGTGACATACGGGCGATGGGAGTATGCTAACCCAGGCTAACCCCTAGATTTGGAGCGCATCTAAACATCCTATTGACTTGGCTAACCACAAGGCCTTTATCGGCCCACGGTTTTTGATCCTGCCGGAACCGCGTTTAATTTACTAGGCCCTTATCTACCGGAGGTCGTGGCAACCCATAGTGACGTCATCTGCTACCAAATGTGACTTGTGGCGAATTGCTCAGAATGTCATGATTGCAACACTCGAACATGCATTAGAAGGTGACTTACCCTTGCCACCTGCCTCCGCCCACACAGTCAGAGGCTATGTGCATGCGCATGGCATGCTAGCCATGTCACGTTCAAAAGAATGTGACACGACTGACGCTTCATTGCACGTGACCTCACAGTACGCATTGTAATTCAACTAATGTGTACTTCTTTAAACTATGATGTAAGGTATTTTTAAATACAGAAACTCTGTTTTGATTTCTTGCTCTTTGGAATTGTTGTTGTTGTTGTTTTGTTTTTGTTTTTTAAATTTTGAATAACGTATTGTCGAAGTAAGTGAGCGGAGGCACGTATGGCAGCAATAACAGTCTTCAAGAGGTGCCTCGGCTAGTGCTCCTGCAGCAGCAGAATAGCACCAGATAGGCTCCCGGCCCTCCTGGCACATGCGAAAGAGATTTCACCAACTACTGCAAAGTACGTGACCCGGATTCGTGCTGATGCAGTTTTATATATGGTATTCTCGGTCTCCCATCTCCCACATTCTATCATACGCGGACGAAGACCTACCGTTTACAATTTCCCTGAAATAAATTTCTTGTATTTTTGGACGAAAAATGTTTTGCAGTCAACATAATTTTTAGGTGTCTGAAATGACATGCTCACTTTAAAAGCTCATGTTAAAAGTTCATGTTAAGAACAATATTTAATAATGATAATAATTTGAATTCTGTCTGGGTTCTACGATATTTCCTCACAAAAAATTCTAGTTTTCGGTGCCAATCAGTAACATGTTTAATTACAACTCATGTAATCGGCCTGGTAAAAAAAAAATACTATCAGTTTTCATGTATAGTGATCACAGAAACTCTCGTGATGCATTTCTAGCCTTCAGCTGCGCTTCGCTCGCGTGTCATTTCCCGAATCTCGTTTGTCGTTATCTCAAATCACGCGAGCACGCCACTCCATATTGTTCGGGCGTGAAACAGAATCTTGTCTTGTTTTTATTATTATTTTTCATTGTCGTCGCCGCTATAAATTATCTAGCGCAGCACATCAACAGCTGCATTAACATCGATCGGAATCCTTCGCAGTGACACTACTTTAGTTTGAATTTGTCACTCGTAACTTTAACTGCCCAGGTTACTTGTCAGAGCCATTTTCTTTACTACGCGATTGGCATTATTGGTGAGGAAGCGAGGTCTGTCGTCGTTTTTGGTGATAGTGGTATGTCGTCGGGTCGACAGCGGCGCTGGTGGCGCACATTAGCGGTATAATTAATCAAAACACAGTCAACCGCCTTTTAGTGAATAACAGATCGGGCCTGCGACAAGCCACCGGTGCCGTGACAAATTAGCTGCTGTTCACTGTGAGGAAAACCTACAGTCAACACCAGTCAACACGGGGGTTCCCGCGCAACTTTCTCACCCTGTTCTGGTTCTCTATTCCTCTCCCTCTTTCCCCTCTTCCCTCGCTCCCAGAAAAGTGGATACTTGATTTGAGTTCCGGTGCTTGACAAGTTGAGGACAGGTACTTGTTTTGAGAATATTTTACTCAATTTGACCTAAAGAAATTCTTAAACCAAGTCCTGGGCCTCAACTTGTCAAGTACCGTACTCAAATCAAGTATCCACTTTTTTGGGTGC
>NW_026267149.1:230090-231218 GCF_000697945.3 Frankliniella occidentalis
AACGAACTTGTAGCGGAATAACACCCTCTCTCGCACCCTCTGGTTCCCACCGGCGCTGGTCGCATTGTGGTCGCGTTGTGTGAGATGGGCTGCTCTCTGCTGATGATGACCAAACCAGAACGCGCCCAAAACGCGCCCGCTCTTCCACTCCCTCACTCTCCCCCAACCCCTCTCAATGGAAATTAATAGATCCATCCGGTAATTCAGGGCCCCAAATGTGCACTGGCATGACCACATGGTAAAACAAGTTTCACCCCAAACAATGTGTACTTTGAATTGCGCAAAGTTTATCCAATTCATGGTGTCGAACTAACTTAAACGTCAACGGCTGAGAAAACATTTTGTTAAGTAATGTGTAATTTGCTCATTTGTGTTGCACGTGTACCCAAAAATTGATGCTTTGGTGAATTACCACAAGTTTTCCCGAGGAGGCAATATCTCTCTTTTCATGTGTACACATGATTCCCGAAATACTTGATTCCCAGTGATTCCCGTCCACTTATTTTCATTCCTTAGGTTTTCTAGTGGTAGAAAACGATTATTTCGACTAATTTGTATCAGTTTCATTAGTTTCCCACTTATTTTAAACGATTTATGTTGATTTCGATTAATTTTTATCCTGATGATTCCCAGGCAGATGTACACATGATTCCCGGAGTTATTGCCCCCTCGAGTTTTCCCAAAGCTTAATTTCGATGAGTTTCTTTGTAAATTCATGCTTCATCTGTATCTAAAATATTCACCCATCAAGTCGCAATGGCTATGTATCTGAGCTAGGTTCTATTGAATCGCACCTGTCATCGGGCCAGAATTCCCTTTGATTTAACAATAAGTCAAAAAAAAAAATTTGCACGTGGTTTTTCGCCGTGCGGCTCGTTCAATGTTGACTGTAATATGTTCCTCCCACGTATGCGACCCACCCGCCCCCCAGCTACCCAGCTCCGTGCCTGGCTCAGCCAAGCCCCAGCCCATTGGGAATAGTCATTGGCATTATGAACGCCTACTGCAGTCGTCAACACCCATACCGACACACTCATTTTTCACGGGATGTAAAATGCCCCCTTCCCTTGGACCCCTCTCGTCCAGTTTCCCTTTATTACTCTCTCTCTCTCTCTCTCTCTCTCTCTC
>NW_026267149.1:231283-231910 GCF_000697945.3 Frankliniella occidentalis
TGGTGTGCAAATATTGCACACTTGTTTTACCAGTGTATGCCAGCGTTATACCGCGTTATACGCGTATTATGTAAATGTCCACGAAAATCAGAAGTCATAACTCACTTAAACATTATACATAATGTTGCCCATAACTTTACAGTTTGTCAAGAATTTCAGGCTTTTTCAGCGTTAGACTTGATTTCGCTATACACGTCTAGCCATATCGTGAGTCAAAATTGCACATCATTGTGTGTGTGTGTGTTCAGGCTGAGTTTTGCGATTACAACATTGTCTCCTTGAACATCTGCCTGTCAGCAGATGGATGAGTTGAGGGTAGGTGGGGGGGGAGGGGCGTGTCTTTATTCATCACAATCCCACATCCCACTCCTTGCCTCATCATGGTCCCATAGCTGTTCGTCTGTTTCGGTGTTCCTGCGGCGCGAAGACAAATTGATTTGTATCTCTCTGTCTCTGCCTCGATCACAACACTTCCGCCCCCGCCCAGGCGCGCCTCCCCGCTCCGGGGGGCTGCGGGGCTCACATCTGCTTTGTGAGTCTTGCCTATGAGGCCCTACCGCCCGACACACAAGTAGGTAGACCTACACTAGTTTACCTGTTTACACCGATTTGGTTTATTTTGGAGTC
>NW_026267149.1:237935-247667 GCF_000697945.3 Frankliniella occidentalis
GCGGGTGCGAGAGAGAGGACAGCGGGGCCCGGGGGCGACTTATTAAAACATCAGCGGTACTGCGCGGCGCTGCCCCGGCCGGCCCGGGGGCCAGTCATTGTTATTCCCGGTAAAATAATCCTGGCGCAATTTCAGTAATGAATGGGGCAGCGCTGGTAAATCGGTGCAGCTCTGTCACGAGTGTCCACTCTGGGCCGTGGGAGGTATTGCCGTGTGTGTCGCTGTACAATGGGGGTCGATTGAGACGTCCCAACATAGGCAAGTGTTAACGAAATTTGGACTGTAAAAAAAAATGTCATGCTCACTTGGCATGTTGATATTCCTTAAATTTCGACGATGTAGGCCCACACTTCCCAGGGTGCACTGAAAAAATTCTTTGGCCACCCCTCCTTTTTCAGAGAAACTAATCATAAGCGCACATTTTGTTGAAACAGAGCGGTACCATGTAATCCTAAGTTCTACAAATTGTCTTCAAAATGATTGGAAAATGTCACCCTAGAAAACTATACTCTGTCAATTCAAATGTGTACATGGTACACATTAAAGAAAGTGTACATGGCATGTATGCTTTAATTAATGTGTACATGGCTATGTACACATTTATAAATGTGTACATGCCTATGTACACTTTCTTTAATGTGTACATGCCTATGTACACATCTTTTAAAGTGTACATACAACCGTTAGTATGCATGCCATGTACACATCTTTTAATGTGTACATGCCCATGTGCACATTAAAGAAAGTGTACATAGGCATGTACACATTAAAGAAAGTGTACATAGGCATGTACACATTTATAAATGTGTACATAGCCATGTACACATTAATTAAAGCATACATGCCATGTACACTTTCTTTAATGTGTACTATGTACACATTTGAGTTGACAGAGTAACCTTAAATTTTCCTGGGGCAAAATCGTGCAGTTACAGTACAGTTAGTGTCAATTTATCTTTATTATTTCACACGTCTGGCGGCTGTGTTTTTTACTTGATGTTGAATTGCGTGCCGTAGCGAGACCAGACCCGTTCGCTGTTGCTACGTTGTGCGTCCGTTGCGTTGTGTGTCAGCCGCCGCAATCTTGCTTTGTGAAACAAATGGCGCGCATGATGTTATTTGCGCAGAGGCTCCCGTGCGGGTCCCGTGTAGTATAGTGGCCTCAGCTGATGAGAGGACATCGCTCACCGCTCTGCGCCGGCGAGAGAGCCCGCGGGCCCAACGCTGTGTAAACTTTGTATTGGCGGAACAAAGGTGCGGTGTGCTATACACGTTTTCCGTTTCAACCCTAAAGATGAAACTATCGTAAAGATTTTTCTGTGTTTTCACTTTCGTAATACCGTGCGTATCTGATTTACGTCTTGTGCGTAATGTGATACCGATAAAAACCAAATATGCTTTAAAAAATATGAAGAATACGGGATGCAATACCGCGAGTACACTGGTAAAACAAGTGTTTATTTTGGACGTCCAATTGACGTCTAAGTTCAAGTGTGCATTTTCTCGACACTTTGTGGTGTCTAACTATGTTATACGTCAATTGGTGTTTAAACTTTCGACACTTCCGAAACGTATAGCAGCTGCACACCATATGGTTCCCTATTGACAGCATAGAACTGTGTACGTCCAAGTGTGCAGAATTTAAACGTTTACAAAACGTCTAAAATTTGCACACCACACAAGTGTGCAACTTGAGTTAAACACCATGTAATGTGCAAAATCACAACTTGCACACGTTGGTGTGCAAATATTGCACACTTGTTTTACCAGTGTATGCCAGCGTTATACCGCGTTATACGCGTATTATGTAAATGTCCACGAAAATCAGAAGTCATAACTCACTTAAACATTATACATAATGTTGCCCATAGCTTCACAGTTTGTCAAGAATTTCAGGCTTTTTCAGCGTTAGACTTGATTTCGCTATACACGTCTAGCCATATCGTGAGTCAAAATTGCACATCATTGTGTGTGTGTGTTCAGGCTGTGTTTTGCGATTACAACATTGTCTCCTTGAACATCTGCCGGGGGTGTGGCTGGCAGCACGCTCGGGATTGACCTACATCCTGCTGGGGGTGTGTCTGTGTCTCGCCGCCGCTCTAAGCCGCCCTGGCGGCCGCTGATATCTCTCTGACGTCAGCCCGTGACGCGCCGGGGGTGTGCGCCCTCTGGGCCAATGGCAGCCAGGGGAGTGTCGCGCTGAGTCATGTGGGGCTGGCCCGGGACTGTGAGGGGAGGCCCCGAGGGCCTTGCCCCGCATCGGCCACGGTCACACCACTCGAACAGGGGTCGGGCTTATCTTGAACACATAAGGGAGGGTTGGATTAGGGGGTTGACTGTGTCATGTCGCCAGTGCTGGATGGAGGGGAAGGGGCCATCCATTGTCAAACGCCGAAAACTCGCAAAGGACAGCTTCGCAATGCTATATTGTAACTACATTATTCTGTGCACTTGCATTGAGTTTCTTAGCATTCATAATGTGCGATAAATGTCAGTGAAACTGCTGTAGGCGCCAATTGTTGCGTTTCACTTACTTCGCCTTAAAACATAATTATTTTGCTTGTAATTTGCCTGTTTGAAAAAGCTTAGATATTGGTGCGGTATCAGTCAGGGAAGTGCCGGCATTGTGGCGATGCCGGCACACAGGCAAGAGTTTCACACTTCACTGAGAACAGTCCTTCTTCCTGTGGGTCATCTAGAAATAAATCCATTTCTCAGAATCAGTTGATCACTAGGCAAAACACGAGAGCTTGACGCCTGCGAAACTCAGGGTAGGCCACCCTGCAGTACACACATGAACTACATGCAAGTTGCTGCCTACCTATCAGGCGCTATGAGACCTTGCATTTTCTTAACTAGACGTAACGGCAGGTGACAAACGCACTTTTCGACGATCCCAACACACGATAGGCGATAATCGAGAAATAACAGAGCAGAACAAGTTTATTTCTTAGCCTGAAATTATTTTTTGTTCTACGTAACCTTTGTTTTGGTCTTTAAAGAGTGTTCAACTTTCGTAGTTGTGTACTTGTAGTTCTTCAGTTCCTCTTGAACAAACACGTTCTACTGATGTGTTAGAAGTACATGTAGTAAAGTGGTTGCAGTTCGTTACAACTTAGAACTCTTACTGGGACACTCATGAAATAAGTTATGAATTCTCCTCGTCCAAACAGTTTTACGTTATTTGAATGGTTTGGAGCATTTTGGAAAAAAAAAGATCTTGAGATTTTTCTTGAACATGTGTTTTGTTACATGTTCAGTAACTAACTTTTGTTCGCGTTATAAGATACGGAGCTCTAGAACAGTTAAACATTTTAAGATATGCACAACTAGCGTTTGCACCGAGTTTGAATACCCAAACGTGGTGGTAAGGGTTGAACAGTTGTTGGCTTCAACAAATGACAAACTATAGTGATAACTTACCGCAGCGAATTTCTGAACTACTATCACGAAGAGTGCTACTTTTTAGTTCCTTTTCTTTTTATGCGGAGCTCACGACAGTGTGTGTGGCCCTGCCGCTCTCAGCACCTCGTGTACCGCTCCTTTGTTGCGATAACTCCCGGGCCGGCCGGCCGGTAGTAAGTGCCCCGCTGTGCCGCTCGGGCCGCAGGGACCGAATCGATATTACGATATGCGTTTGAGTGGATGAGCCGCTGTCTCGGCCGCAAACCACGCGCTCGGGCTTATTACAGGGCGGCAGGTCCATGTGCTGACCAGTGGACGGGGCCCCGCCCCGCCCCGCCCCGCCCCGCCGTTCTAAAGCGTTCGCTGGACCCTGGCCGGCCGCCGGAGCGGCAGGGCAATTGTTTAGTAAGCAAAGCGATGCCATTGCTTCTTCCCGAGCACAGGTGTTCGAGCGTACGTGCGTGTGTGAGCGGCCGGCCGTGCGTGTGTGTGTGTGGTGCGGTGGCTGGGCGTGCGTGGCGTTGGGATTGCCCTCTCCCAGGCCCTCTCCGCCGCGAGCCTTCGTCTCATTATATTTACACTTCTTGTCGGTGACCAGAGCCCGGCCGCGCGGTCGCCTTCTTGGCCGCCCCATCGCTACGCAAATGGCGCGCGGAACCGGAAGCGCGCGGAGTGGCCGGCCGGCCAATGGGGGGCCGGCGGCTCGGAGGCGCGCGGGCCAATGGGGCGGCCGGAGGGGGGACGGCATCCGGCTCTTGCACAGTGTGTTTTTTGCGCGGCGAGGCTAATTAAGAGTCAACATAAAATATGCATAAGCCGGGAGCGGCGCGGCGGCGGCAGGGGCGGCCACCGCAGGGCTGGGCTGGAGGGAAGGGGCGAGCAGAGAGAATTGCAGAAAATGTTTTGGTAGATGCACTGGAAACACCTTCTGAACGCTTTTTAATGAGTGTACTGAAATGCAGTGTGCTTTTAGAAAGGGGGTAACGTCACAGTTAATGCATGCTTCGTCTGAAAAGGGCACAAATTTGCCACAAGTAACCAACTCAAATAATAAACCTACTAGAGATTTTTTGACACTGTGCATCAATGTATTTGTCATCAAAGGGCAAAATGGTAACCTGTCGTAAATTTACATAATTTTTGAGTCGTAAAACTGGGTGACAAATATTTTTTTAAAATATTAAAGTGACAAAAGTGCGCAAAAATCATTAAAATCGACAGCACTTTCGGATTGTCGTAGTGCACGATGTAGAAAACCTCTCTCTACATCGTGTAGTAGTGTCACTAAAGGAGTGCGATGCGAAAGATGTCGAGACTGTTGCAGTGACCTCTTGTGTCTGAATGTCGTCAGGAGGAATTGAATCTAATTTCAATGGCTGTGCATAGGTGTTAAAATCTTTACTCTCGCCCCCACCTTTCAACCTCCCACCTTCGTTTTGACAGTGGATCCTTTGTGTGATTTGATGAGTTGGTGTGAGCGTCATATTGTTATTGACATTCGGATCGTGCCGCCACGTGGCGCGCGTGGCTGGGGCTGGGGTCGACAGCCAGTCATTACATTAGCTCGTTTCCTGTCGTGGGCGTCCCGCCTATGGGTCCTGCTCCAGGGACAGATGTCTTGGACGAGTCCTGCTGTCGTTGGCAAGCAAAACATTCGTTTGCCAGGTCATTTATACGTGTGGAATGCTAATAAGCACATAGAGCAGGCCTTCTTACGTTCACGGTAAAAACAATGTCCTATTTTTTGAAAGAAAAGGGAAAACTTTGAAGAACTCCAATTTTTAGGGGAAGAGTCCTCCGATCTCATCTTAGATTTTAAGGAATCTTCTCGGAAGATGAGGAAAAGTCCCACATTTTTTTAGGAGACTTCCTCGAAATCTGCACTTAGAAAACCGATTATTCAACTCAACGAAATTTAGTGTTGAGAAAACCAACGAAATTTTGTTTCCGTCGACCAAATTTCAATCGTATTGATTGGATAATTGAGTCAGGTCGATTTAAAGTTATCAGTTTGACAATATTTTTGGTTTGGCTGATCACATCTAATTGTAAAAGCTTGATTAAACGTTTCGTTGGATTTAGGGAGTAAATTTTGTTTCCTTCAACACGAATTTAGTCATACGGACTAATACTAATAGCTTCTCTCGGTGTGTGGAGCTAGAGTCAAACGAGGGGAGTTCCTCAAAGTTTTTCCTTATTCCTCAAAAAATGAGACAACGGTTTTCCCCGTGTTAAGGTCAATGTGTATGCAAATCAAGTTGTCTTTTAAATTGGTGCACTCAGTCTCAGAGCGACAAACGTTTTGGTTGTTTGTTCCTATAGCATGTGTCACTGCCATCTCATTGGCTTCGCGTACGGGCCCGTACATGTTTGGCTATAAACTTATTTTGTCACAGGCTATTTGATAGCGAGATACGTTACATATGGTAACCATAGAACGAGCAAACGCCGGAAA
Organism: Frankliniella occidentalis; assembly: GCF_000697945.3. Classification (NCBI taxonomy): domain Eukaryota; kingdom Metazoa; phylum Arthropoda; class Insecta; order Thysanoptera; family Thripidae; genus Frankliniella; species Frankliniella occidentalis. The sequence continues at coordinate 243,796 of NW_026267149.1, forward strand.
TACGGCAAAAGCATCCACAGGAAAACGTCAAACCAAGTCGTCGCAGGTTTGTCGTTTTTTACAGGTAAATTTTGTCTCAAAAACGAGACTTTCTCGACAAAATACCGACAAAAAACTACGAAATTCTTTCTCAGGCGGATTAAAAGGGAGACGCGCGTACGGATGTCGCCTTAAATTTTCATTGAATTAGATCAGAGTGTTACTATTTGTGATCTTCCCAAAGGACCACTGCCGTGGGCCGTGAGGATAGTCCCACCCGCCCCCGTCCATGCAGTACAGTATAACTACGTTAGTGCGCGGCGTGTATCTCTGTATACAAATTTACTGTCAATGTTTTTTCACGCAGTGTTTTAAAACACTTGAGCCACTTGAGCTATGAACGGATTTTTCTGCGTGTACTAAGTAAATACATGGTTTGGAATACGTCTACAGGCTTGCGGCGCTACACAGCTCTTTGCAATTACAAACAAAATCTCGCAACTCTGCTTCGCAGGGTTTTATCTATCTGTGCGCAGTCCCCTTCACTAGGCGACTGCACTTGCCGGGGCGCGTTCGCCTCCGTCAAGACAAAACAATGGCTTGTTGGCGCAGGGGGCGCGTCTTTAAGTCGGGCAGGTTGTGGGAGGGGGAGGGGTGCGAGAGAGACAGATAGCTAGCAGTGCCGTGCCGTGAAAGAGAAGGGGAGAGAATGGCGGTCTGGTGACGCGGTGCGAATGTTGATGTGGGGGCTGCACTGCGGCTGTGCGGGCTGTGCGGGCCGTGCTGCGCGGAGCCTCCGCCTCCCCGCGGTGCTGCCGGCCGGGCGGAGCGCGCGGGCACGAGCTTAGGCCCTCTTACCGGGAATGGGTACGCCCCACCGACCGCCCCGCCCCGCCACGCTCGCCACGCCGCGGCGCGCTTGCTCCGGACCGTAATTTGAGCTAATAGAAAAATTCGAACCCCTTTCTAAAGTGGAAGCCGGCGCGCAGCACAATCCAACACGGTGGTGTATGCGGCTGCGGCCCCTACGGCCGCGCCCCACAACAATAGTCCGCACCGACAATATTCAACAATTACGGTAATCTCCGACTGAGCGTGTTTCTCCCCCCCCCCCCTCCTTTTCACTCGCTCTCTCTCTTTCTCTCGCTCTCTATCGCGCTCTCTTTTGCCGTCTCTCTCAACTCTTTAGGCGCAGCGGGCTGTGCATTGTTCCAATAGTAAGCTCGCTGGGCCACGCCCAGCCACGCCCTGTCGGCCGTGCGCTCGGCCCGGCGACACGTTTTCTGATCCCATTTCGAGTGCCGGTTGCTAGGGCTGATCTACAGGCTGAGCTACGGGCTGAGGTTCAGGCTGAGGTACAGGCTGAGCTACCGACGGAGCTACAGGCGGAGCTACAGGCGGAGCTAGGCTGAGCTACAGGCTGAGCCACAGGCTGAGCCACAGACTGAACCTACCGCTGGCGGGCTGAGCGGCGCCCCACGGCGCGCTGCTGCTGAGCGGCTGCGGCCGTACGGCGCTAGGGCGGGCCGCCCGCTCAGCTGGCGCGCGCGACGGCCCGACGCTGCCTACCCCCCAGGCGCTCCGAGAGGCTGGGGAATGAGAGCGGCAAGCAAAGGAAGCAATGGGAAGTCTTGATGATTCCTTTTTGATATTTTGGCACAAACTACACCGGTTAACTGTACTGCCGTACTGGGGTGTATCAGAGCGACCGTCGGAGGGCTTGCTCACTCCTCCCGCGGGCCTCCGCAGGCGATGGCTTCGGCCGACCTATGAGGTTGTAATAAGGGGCCGCTGCAGCATATGTATTAACCCTCTTAATCTTTTTAAACTCCAAATGTCGGCGTTTCCGCGAAGCTTAAAACCTTTCACAGACAAAAAATGGTTCGCTTGGCTATAAGCATGAAGTTGTGAAATTTACACTCTATTTGTGTGAAACTTCACACAATTTGTCCAATTAAGGGAACAAAATTGTCCCTAAAACTAGACAAATTGTGTGAAACTTCACACAATTTGTCCAATTAAGGGAACAAAATTGCATCCTTTCTGGATGTGCACGAAATCGTTGCAAATCTACGGACAAAATTGTCCCTTGACATTTAGAGTGTATGTTAAAGAAGTTCACGCAGTGGGCGAATTTTTGTACGCTACGCGTTTAAAACCTTAGGTAGTGTGATTTTAAGGACAATATATACTAAGCCACATTTTAAATCACGCCACAAAATGTATGCACGTTGCGGACGTGTCGTGTAAAAGCCGACGGATTCACATGCACAACTTCGGAACTCATGGTTAAAGTAAAAGTCAACATTCAGTAATATTCAGTTCATATTCACCGCTACTCACGAGTATCCAACTTTTAAATACATTCACAGCACACACAATTTTTAAGTTGTGGACCCTTATCGATAAAAAGTCACTCCAATTGGAGGGGTTAACTGTCTCCGCCGTTGGGGTGCTTGTAGTGCGCCTCCGGGATGCGGGGCGATGGTGGGCTGGCACGAGCCTCTCCGGTGAAAGGGACGAGCACGTGCCGCGAGATGCAATTACAGGTGGATTTCATCACCATTCCGCATGCATTGAGCACGTGAAATTGCGCAGGGGAGGGGGAAACATTGTATTCCGCCTTGCCACGCGTCCCCGATCCGAATGACAGTCGCTGCGCACGCCGCGCGTGCACCGTGGGGCGATGGGGGCTGTGCTGGGCGGGCGTAGGAGCGAGCGCTCTCACTCATTCACCAACGCGTTCAGGTCAGTGAGCCTGTGGTAAAATTGGGAACCGTCGTCGACTACTGTACTGCGCTGTTTTGATTTGATGCTGGAAAAAGCACAAGACAGCAGAAGTTTTACTCTCTTACTGTCCGCGCGCGGCAACGTTGGGGGTGCGGCTGGTGCGGCTGCCGGCGTACCTGCCGGGAAGTCCCGCGGTGGTCAAGCCAATGCCCCTCATGGGCGGCGGGGCGGAGCTGCCGGCCGGTAGATAAGGACCTTATCAACGGTTGTGTCATCGGCGCCTTGACACACGTTTTAGGTCGAGTCGACGAGTAGCGCCTTTTCTGTTCTTCAACCGCATTTGAATTGATAATAGCTCTATCAAAAGTGATGTCCGCTCTCTTGAAATCTAAATACTTCTTCGGCATGCGATACACATAATTTGTATACGTTTAATATATTTACATCGTGACCTGTTGAACTTTCAATGGTATTGTGAATGAAATGTTAGTCCCAAATGGTAACCTTTAAAAAAAATAGAGAGAAGTTTGTTATTGTCAATAAATTCAAATTTTCTCTTGCAAATGGGTTGTCTATATAAATACCCGTCAACTTTGTTTACAAATAATTTTAGTGATTTTCGACTGTTCTTAACAACTGTCGCGGCAGCAGAGTGCAATTGAAGTTTTTTGGGCGGACCTTGTTTAATCTAAAGGCAGCCTGCGCTCGCCCGCACTCACACACAGAGAGCTGTGACACGACAGACGACAGAGCTATCTCCCTCCCGACCCACCCCAACACCAACTCTGATACTGTACTGTACAGTACTGTGCATGTACATCAATCTCGCCGTTCCGACACCAAGAAGACCATGAACGTTTAGTCCAGAGAACCAAATCCAAAACCAATGAAATTTTAGCTCGCTACAATCAAAATTTAATCCGTGTCGATGAAATAATTTCATGAAGCTGTAACTCAGTTTTGATTGCTGCGACCTTATTTAAGTAAAAAATAAGGTAATTATTAATTGTATTTTGTTTTACGAACTATTTTGTTCTGACAACACTGATTTGGTCGTATCAACTAAAAAACGCACAACGCCCAACGCCACAGCCCTCCCCACAGAATATATACTATAGGCAGACTGGGCTTCGCTGGGCTGGAGCTGAGCTGGCTAAATCTAT
>NW_026267149.1:251182-257323 GCF_000697945.3 Frankliniella occidentalis
GAAGCTGGCAACTTCGTTTGGCGGAAGGGCGGGCCTGCTTGTTTTTATGGTAAATGGCGCTAACATTGAAACGCCGCGTATCTGGTCTGCTACAAAACAAAGCAGCCACTGCGCCAGAGATTCACGCAGCGGCACGCTGACAGTGAAAAATAGCACCGCCGTGCGTCCGGCGGCCGTTCGTCTCGGGAGGGGCTCCTTGTCACTCACTCACTGCGCGCGGAGTGCACGGCAGACCGCGGCCTCCGGGCCACGAAACCAACCGAAAATTATGTCTGTCACGCTTCGAATGATTGTTCTGTTATGAAAACGTCACATTCATCTACATCACGACCCTCATTGCTGCCGAGCAGCGGATCTCGCGCTTCGCGCCGCACCGAAAAGAAACGTATCGTGAATTTGATAAGTACCGCTGAGTTTGAGAGCAGTCGACACTGCAAACGCAGTTACTTTCCCTAACTACCTAGGCAGGGCTCATACCGGTCAGGGAAATCAGGGAAAAGTCAGGGATAAAAAAAAAAGGTGTCTGGAAGTCAGGGAAAAGTCAGGGAAAACTTTTCAGTGTGGGCAAATACTGGCCACAGCCCAGGTAGCTTCACCAAAGATAGCATTAAATGCAGATTTAGAGTCGAAAAATTTCTCGCTCGCTCCGCTCACGAACATATACGCCATCTTAGTCGATTTTTTTTTATTTTTTTTTACCAATACTCTGATTTTCATTATTCTTAACATTTTTCTGTAATAACGATTTTATTTTTTTTCGTCCTGTTTTTACTGTATTTCTACTACACTGACCTTCTATTTTACTCAGAAAAGTCAGGGAAAAACTCGATATTTTGGTCTGGAAGTCAGGGAAAAGTCAGGGAAAATAGAAATTGGGATCTGGTATGAACCCTAGCTGCTAGGGGTAAATCAGAGCAAAGTTTTGGTTTATTCATTAAATGGTTCACACCTTTTTACCACCGTCCCTGTTTGCTTCTGCAAACATTTTAGTTAGTTCGGGTTAGCCTTAAAGTTTTTTTTTTAAGCGTTCTAGACTTCACTGACTTTAGTACATTATGAAGAACTCTGGAAAAAGAAAGGTAGGAGTAAATGCCTTTCTCGGGCTGGTATTTCTGAATGCCTTTGTAAAGGCACAAGTGTCCTGAACGCATTCAAATTTAGCACTTTTGGGTTCTAATGCCTTTGTAAAGCGTTTTTTTCCCAGTATATATCAGCCGGCCGCGTGCGGGCGGGCTTACCTATCCTCGCCTGACACGGCTCCGTACGGCCCCGTGCAAGCAGGCAACCCGCAAATATGCGTGCATGCGGTATAGTTTAAGAACGAAAGTGCGCGTCGTAAGTCAGCCACCTCGTATAACCCAAATAAAACAGCAAAATGCGTCAGTATACGCAGCGTACCGAAAAGAGCGTGGTTGGTCCCTAAAGAAGGCGCCTGACGTCCGTTCCAGCGAGCGCCGGCGAGGTAGGCCACCCATTCGACCTGGCGCATGGAGGGACCAAAGGCGCGCCCTTTCAGCAGGCAACCAATCCTGCACGTGCCCCCACCGAGCATCACCCCGGTCAGGGTCAGAGAGGGGTAAGAAGCAAAGGAGGCACTGTGTCTCGGATGAATGTAATAAACAATATATGTTTGTAGAAACGGAAGCCATACAGATCCTCCTGTACTCTCCTACTACGGTCATAATCTATTCGGCTGGTATTTGAGGGACAAAAATACTTAACCGTGCTTAAAAAGAACTTTCCTCCCCAACGTACAGCCTACCCTACACAATCACACAATTTTAAAAAATGCCAGACCATTCTACAGTGATTAACTGTCGTAATATTGAACAGTGCTGGAGAGGCTCGACAGTTCAGAAAATTATATTGCCCAAACAACAGTTTTAAAAATATATGCTCCATTTAGTCAGAGTTAAGAGGACTCTAAAATACTAGCGCCTGGAAAATAACATTCAGTTGCGGCCTGCGTTCTGACCGTCCTCGTCTTACCGTTGCTGACTTCGCGTCTCCAGGCCCTACTGTTAAAGTAGTTAGGCTGTATTCGGGGCCTTCGAGCTACAGGGTTCAAAGTATATTCAAATTATTTGCGAAGAACTATTCTTTGCATAGCAATTAAAGAACTTTGAAACATTGAAAAATGCTTCGCATTGCCAACTAAATCCTTCACATTGCGATATAGTTCTTTTCACCTTACGAAGAAAATTGTTCGTAACACTGCAAAGAGTAAGTTAATAACCTTGCAATATATTTCTTTGCAACTTGCAAAGAAAATAGGTTGTAATGCGAACTTTCTTACAATGCTTAAAAATTCTTTGCAAGAATTGTGCATTGCGCCTCGCCTCCTGGACCGAACAGGCAGCACACCCTTGGTGAAAACGCCCTCCCACTGCTGCCAGCACCCGGGCTCCAAGACGTTGCCTGCCCGGTCGCGCTCCACGGTGTAGTGGTAGAAGCCCACTCGTTCGGCTCGGGGCTCGGAGCTGTCCCTTTTGTTGACGCCAGCCTGCTCTTGGGCTTGATGCCGCGCTCCGACACCATCGTGAGGAAGTCCATGTCTTTGGGACTGAGTTGCGTTGTTCTCAGAACTAGCTGACCCTCTGCAACGTGGAGCTGCACAGCTAGAAATTTGTTCTTTAAAATCGAACAAACGAGTTTAATTGCCACTATGATTGTTTTTGTTTAAAATTAAAAAGAGACTTGAAAAGTTAACGATGTTCCTTGTAAAATGATCAACAGTTCTGAACAGTTGGGGAGTGCTTCGTTCGCTTTTGTCAAAAAACAACGCATTAATTAATTTAAATGTTTGTTCGTAAAATCCGGATTAATTCTCAGGACGACTGACAAGGGAACTCCGCCAAATGTAAATCCCCGATTTTCATTCTACTTCAAAAAATTGTTGGTCTAAGTCTGTCATCGAAGGACACATCAAAGATTATTGCTTAAATTCATATTTATGGGTCATTTTGGGCATTCGTTCCAAACGCTGCTATTTCGATAATTTTTTAAACTTTCAAGACTACGGGTTTCCCGTCAAATTGCGACTCTTTGGGCGAAAATTTCTTCCGTTTTGCTCTATCTGAAGCTGTTTAGGCGCTCCTACCACGTTTAGTAGGGGAAATGTACGGGAATGGGAATCACTAGGGCTTAAGCGCAGCGGTTGTATAAAGCAGTTGTATAAGCCCACAAAAAATTGTTATAAAACAAAAGTTAAAGAACTTACATTTTTTGCAACCTTAGTTTTATAACATTTTTTGTGGGTGGACTGTTTTTTTTTACAAGCCCTAGTGATTCCTATTCCCCTCCTAAACGTGGCGGTAGCGCCTAAACAGCTTATTCGAATAGAGCAAAAAGGACGAAATTTTCGCCCAAAGAGTCGCAATTTGACAAGTTACCTGTAAGAAAGTAATCTTGAAAATTACAAAAAAACAATTAATACAGAGGCTTTTGGAAACCCTAAATATGAATTTAAGCAAAATTGTGTCCTTCGATGACACATTTAGAATTTAGACCAACAGTTTCCCAAAGTAGAATGAAAATCGGGAATTTACTATTGGCGGGGTTTCCTTGGAAGTTTGAAATAAAGACGTACTTATTTAGCAAAAGAATTTGGGTCAAGAGGTCTCTAGGTCCAGGAGCTGCTGGAAAAGCTCCTTCATAAATAGTACCTAAAATATTCTAAAATACTTTTATAATACCTATAATATATATATTATAAGTGCCTTAGCATTCACACGTGCGCGCTTGCTATTTTACCAGATTCGCTTGCTTCATTTGGCTAACAGGGCGTTGCGATTCATCAGCGAGAACGTATCACGTGACCACTCATGTTTTTAAACGATTCATTTGTTTCATAAGTTTTCAGACAGTAATATGGCTCTTCTTCATAATTACTTAATCCGTTATCCAAAAGACAAATTTTGTTTTTACGAATATCGTAAATTTGAAATAATTCATAGCAGTGTGTGTGTCTATGAAATATACCCACTTACAGCTAGTTTTATAAAAAAGCCTATAAACTCGCACATGCCTGAAGACCCATGATCAGAAGAAGCAGCACTGTCTTGGCCATTTTCTCGATTAAGCCAAAGTTTTGCCGATGGTACTCCGTTTGCAGCGACTCTGGTGTGACTGGTGCCATGCCTGGGCGGGCATCTCCTATTTAAATCTAACTCTCGAGTCACACTCTAAGTATCTTGACAGGGCAGACTGCCACGGCACAGTGGCGCTGTGAGATAATTTGGTTTCGGCAGACTGCCCTGCAGAGTGCCGCTGGTGGGGCCACGCTGTCCTTATCGACAGCTCATTCTTCCATTCAAGTTCAAGGAAGGATGTGCTGCGGTCACCAGGAACGGGCAGACTGCCGTGCCGAGGATACCATCCTGGTAAACTACTCCATCCCACATCAGTAAATGTGACAAATCGGCAAACTATTTCTATGTAAAATTATACATTTTAAAACTGCTTTTCTATTAAGTTATTAAAATGCTCATTTTATATCCACCTTTGATGCTGTTCTTTCGTTGTTAAAAGGATGAAATTGAGATTTCCCTAATCCCAAACTACAGACAGCTGTGTTACTGAAACTGATAACGATCCTATGTGGTGTGTGCTTTCGTGTGCTTTTCTAAGTCTCTGCTTTACTTTCGGGTGTAGTGTGTACAGTGGAAACTGTTGATATATCTTTTTAAATGAGGCAATTTTTAGGGCAAGTAGTTCAGAGTATATGCCTGGAAAATGCCGAATACTCATAATGTGCCCAATGTTGAAGTCTAGTGCATTCTAACAACAAACAACGAAAGAAACCCAATGTTGTGATAATCACTAACCAAGAGGGCAGTTAACCGTATGGAAAGCCGCGTGGACAGTCGGAAGCAACAGATTCAACAGATGGAGTGCGGACGGGCTACCTGCACGCAGCGCGCCGTAGCGCAATGGGCAAGGCTTCAGGCTCACCACCATGAGGTCGGGGGTTCGATCCCACCTGGGGTACAAGCGGTAAAAGTAGTTTCACCAATGAAACCCGTAGGCGGTTGGCTGTGTAATATATAGAACAAGAAAACAGCCGCCAAAAACGTCAGAAGAATGTGAGTAAAAATTACAGATAACGTTCGTAAAAATATTTACAAAAACGTTTGGTATCAGTTTTACATAAATTTTGTGGAGTTAGTTTTACCAGTGTCTGTAATTTTACAGACCCCTGTAATTTTACCAGACTTTTACATAGCAACTGGTATACCCAGACTTTTTCTGTAAAATCTCCACAAAAATTTTTAACAGTGTACTTTGTTTTATTTCCCAAAAAGGAAATCTCTAAATAAAAGTATAAAGGTCGAAATTTAAGACTCCTGCCACTCTTCCAAAATTATATCAAGTGTTGGAAAGAATTTTCTTTTTAAAAACGTTTGGGCGAATGAATGAGCTGTCATCAAACCCTATTGATAACAGCGACAGCCTACCTCTGCCCGGCGCTCTGCCGTCGAAACTGGGCAGTCTTCCGTAACCGGGGCAGTCTGCCTGCATTGATCAAGATATTTTGTGAGATGCGAGCTCTCGATAAAATATATAGGGAGCTTTTCAGCAGCATGATATTAGTACCACCTGAGCCACAAAACGGAGTATCACCAGGACACCCGAGAGGATAGCTCTTTATCGAGAAAATGGCCACCACAGTTTTGCTTCTTCTCACCACTGCTCTTCAGGTATGTGCATATCTTGGCTCCTTTACTTTGCTAATCACAACATTGGCAAAACAAAGGTGTGACGTTAACGTTTTAGTTTTTTCGAAAAAGAAATAATTAAACATTAACGCCTTTACAACTTGAATGCATTTTAAAGGTGTGATGTCACACCTTTGTTTTACCAGAATAGTCATTTTGAGTTGTACGTGAATGTTCAATTTCACTTTTAAATCAAAATTTGCTGAGGCTTTTATCTTTCTCAAAGAGATGAATATTGAAACTTTAAAAGTGTGTGTCGGAATCGAAAACCTACGAAACAATTCGTTAATGGCTGCATCCAGGTCTTCATCCTGGGTGCGGTTGTAGAGGGTCGGCCAGCTCTGAGGACCGTGCAGCTTGGTCCCAAAGCCGTGGACTTCCTCACGATGGTGTCGGAGCGCAGCTTCAAGCCCAAGCAGGCCGG
>NW_026267149.1:257373-259947 GCF_000697945.3 Frankliniella occidentalis
GCGATGGTGGGCTGGCACGAGCCTCTCCGGTGAAAGGGACGAGCACGTGCCGCGAGATGCAATTACAGGTGGATTTCATCACCATTCCGCATGCATTGAGCACGTGAAATTGCGCAGGGGAGGGGGAAACATTGTATTCCGCCTTGCCACGCGTCCCCGATCCGAATGACAGTCGCTGCGCACGCCGCGCGTGCACCGTGGGGCGATGGGGGCTGTGCTGGGCGGGCGTAGGAGCGAGCGCTCTCACTCATTCACCAACGCGTTCAGGTCAGTGAGCCTGTGGTAAAATTGGGAACCGTCGTCGACTACTGTACTGCGCTGTTTTGATTTGATGCTGGAAAAAGCACAAGACAGCAGAAGTTTTACTCTCTTACTGTCCGCGCGCGGCAACGTTGGGGGTGCGGCTGGTGCGGCTGCCGGCGTACCTGCCGGGAAGTCCCGCGGTGGTCAAGCCAATGCCCCTCATGGGCGGCGGGGCGGGGCCATGGCGGGGCTGCCGGCCGGTAGATAAGGACCTTATCAACGGTTGTGTCATCGGCGCCTTGACACACGTTTTAGGTCGAGTCGACGAGTAGCGCCTTTTCTGTTCTTCAACCGCATTTGAATTGATAATAGCTCTATCAAAAGTGATGTCCGCTCTCTTGAAACCTAAATACTTTTCCGGCATGCGATACACATAATTTGTATACGTTTAATATATTTACATCGTGACCTGTTGAACTTTCAATGGTATTGTGAATGAAATGTTAGTCCCAAATGGTAACCTTTAAAAAAAATAGAGAGAAGTTTGTTATTGTCAATAAATTCAAATTTTCTCTTGCAAATGGGTTGTCTATATAAATACCCGTCAACTTTGTTTACAAATAATTTTAGTGATTTTCGACTGTTCTTAACAACTGTCGCGGCAGCAGAGTGCAATTGAAGTTTTTTGGGCGGACCTTGTTTAATCTAAAGGCAGCCTGCGCTCGCCCGCACTCACACACAGAGAGCTGTGACACGACAGACGACAGAGCTATCTCCCTCCCGACCCACCCCAACACCAACTCTGATACTGTACTGTACAGTACTGTGCATGTACATCAATCTCGCCGTTCCGACACCAAGAAGACCATGAACGTTTAGTCCAGAGAACCAAATCCAAAACCAATGAAATTTTAGCTCGCTACAATCAAAATTTAATCCGTGTCGATGAAATAATTTCATGAAGCTGTAACTCAGTTTTGATTGCTGCGACCTTATTTAAGTAAAAAATAAGGTAATTATTAATTGTATTTTGTTTTACGAACTATTTTGTTCTTGTTCTTACAACACTGATTTGGTCGTATCAACTAAAAAACGCACAACGCCCAACGCCACAGCCCTCCCCACAGAATATATACTATAGGCAGACTGGGCTTCGCTGGGCTGGAGCTGAGCTGGCTAAATCTATATCATCAACGTCAACTGGCTTATCATAACTGGAACGTTAATCGGGTTAATCGGCCATCTTTTTCAAAACTGGAAACTTTTACCTTCGGGTAGAGACAGCCACAAGGGACTGTCTAAAAAGATCCCTGGACTAATGTTATCCACTAATATGGGGATAGGGTAAGGGGGTTGCACGTGGCATATCATACAGCTAGCTTACGCACCTGCATTGCGCATTGGAACACTATGCTTACCCACCGCGTGTCTAACGCCGTTATGCCGACACAGAGCGCTATTCCAGTAAACTCGAGTGCCACTCCTAACGGCTGAAGATGTTGTAGTTCCAGAACGGGGAACGGGGCGGCGGCAACCGACCGCACGGCGTGTCGCCGCACCACATCGCCTACCGCCTAATCGAGGCGTGGAATCGACCTATCGCCGGCCGCCCCGCCCCCTGGAGCCTGGAGTCCGCAGCACGCGCGTGGCGGGGCGTGGCGGGGCGTGGCGGGGCGGGAGCCTTTGCCGCCATCTTGCGCGCGCCGCCGCCGTACCAGTACAGACCGCGCGTCGCCTGCCTTTCCTTTCTTTTTCCTTTTATTTTTTCCAATTACATCTGCAGGGCGCGCGCGCGCTCTCGCGGTGAGAGACGTTAGAGCGCTGCTCTCCCTCTAATCTGCCCAGGCCGACACATTCCGACCGACAAGCTATTTTGATTCGAAAAGAGTAATTGCGCGCTTTGATCTGGAATATATACGTCTGACAATCGAGGGGCGCGCCTCATGTGGGTCGGCGCGGCGCGCGCTTCGAAACGCTCCGTATATTTTAATTCGATGTTGCCGTGCGGAGCCGTGCGGAGCCGTGCGGAGCGCACACACGTTTCTAGAGCATAATCCACGTGGCGCGAGCGCAGCACAGCGCGCCCGTTACCCTGCCGCGAACAACATTATAGAAGGCACTTTGCCATTATGGCTCTTGCAGAGCGCTGCCGCGGCGCCGTGCACTTTTGGCAGCTGGAACCTACCAGAAACGCAACAAAGCAGACCAATTTTTACTAACAGTTATGAAATAAAAAATTCTACTTTTGGGGTATATATTTTTCCCAAATGTGCTTCTGCCATAATGTTAGGGGTCGAAATTTGCATTGCGTCACATTTAACATACAGACTG
>NW_026267149.1:266023-275342 GCF_000697945.3 Frankliniella occidentalis
GCAGCTTGGTCCCAAAGCCGTGGACTTCCTCACGATGGTGTCGGAGCGCAGCTTCAAGCCCAAGCAGGCCGGGGTCAACAAGTGGGACAGCTTCGAGCCCCGAGCCGAACAGGTGGGCTTCTGCGACTACACCGTGGAGCGCGACCGGACGGGCAACGTCCTGGAGCTGGTGTGCGTGGAGGATCGCACAGGCTCCGGGTGCTGGCAGCAGTGGGAGGACGGCGAGGGTGTCTTCATCAAGGCGGGCTGCGTGTTCGTTTCTCATCGAGACACGGTCCAGGAGGCCTGGTGAATGTAGTGGTGACGAGACGAGGACGGCGACAAACACGCGCCGATGTTAGACTGAATTCATTGTGATATTTTATCTAATTGACTTACCAGTGCGTTTGATATTGATATTGTATTTTTTGTACGTTTTGTGTGTGTACCTAATAAATATTTAGTAAAATACAACTACTCTAAACTCTTGACACTGTTAATTCTAGAGTCAAATAACTCGCCCAAATAGGGCGAGCTTTGCTTTGTGAAGCACGAAACTTCACTCAACGGTTTGCAGTTTATTTGTCATTTAAAAAATATTGTGCGCTCCCTCTATTAGGCCTTCAGCAGGCATTAGTAACTGGGGGATTCCAGGCCATTCGACCCAAAATACCATACACCGGACCAAAGTAAAACTAATTCTGATTCAGTTTTTGATGCTGATAAAAATTATCTATATCATCATAATTTTGGCCAAACAATTAGTTGTAAGTAGTCTACTGGTTGAACACGATTTAGCACATTCAAATGAAGGACCTTCGGTAGAATACTGGGCTCTTCGTGTAATGATAAGTATTTGTTTAAGTTTTAATTAACACATATGGGATATATTTCTCCCCGCTGTATTTTGGCAAATCACGAATTTGTGTACTTTTACATAGACTTCCCCAGATTTTGGAAACATTTTTTTTGCCGAAATTATCATGGCACAGCTCACTTTAGTTAGCATCAAGAACTGTATACTCTGTCAACTCAAATGTGTACATAGTACACATTAAAGAAAGTGTACATGGCATGTATGCTTTTATTATTGTGTACATGGCTATGTACACATTTATAAATGTGTACATAGGCATATACACATTAAAAGATGTGTACTATGTACACATTTGAGTTGACAGAGTAAGACTGATTTAGAAGTTTTCAAATAATTTATGGTGTTTTCGGTTCGCACTGAATGAAATTATACCTGATCCGAAAAATCAGTGTAGGGCTGCTTTGCGCTGTGCTGGATGGACCTGGAATCCTCCATACTAGTAGCAAGCCCAGTGAGTTCAAGTGTTCAGCCGGCCTAGCGCTCCATCAGCTGCTCAGACCGAGGCTCAGACGATCTTATTGTTCCTATAGAAAAGGTATGCTGGCAACAGTAAAACCCTAGTTTTCACTGCACTGACTGGATTCATCTGTCAATTTCTTTTTCTCCCGATTTCGGTGGGTGATACAGTGTGGTATGGCAAAAGAAGTAGTGCCTTTTTATTGAATAAAAAAGTTTATTCTCATCACGTAAAAAATTAACTCTTTCGATTCTTCCCTTAAATTTATCTTCTAGCAATAATAAATAAATAAATAAATAACCTTAAACATAAATAAATAAATTAAATATCAGTCACAATCAATTTGTACACGGATATGTCAAACAGCCTTGATCAGCACAGCACCTAAACTTTGGTCACGTTTGCATTAATCACTTTCAGCGAGTAGTTTACAATACAAGCACTCTTCCTTTAATTAAACTAAAAGTCTCTTACTCTCAAACGGATTGGGAGCGCCGCGCGCTCGCGCATCGTGGCGGCGGGGGGGTCGAATATCAGGAGGCGTTTGGCGCGGCGCGGCGCTACTCTGCGGATGCGGATACTCTGTCGCGGTGCGGGACGTAGACGCAGCCGGCCCGGATGGTGGTGTCGCCCTCCTGCTCGTACTGCTGCCAGCAGCCCGTCCGCGAGTCGGCGTCCACGCACTCGAACTCGAGCGCGTGCGGGTGGGCCTTGTGGCGGTGCACGGTGAAGGGGCAGAAGCCGATGATGTGATGCTGCGGTTCGATGCCGTCCCCGGCCCATTCGTTGGCGCCCAGGACGCGGGGCTCCACGCCGCGCCGCGAGACAAGCTGCAGGAAGGCGCGGGCCGTGGCGCCGATGCAGGGTGGGCTGTGGCCGGCGGCGGCCTCCGCCAGGACGGCCGCCAGGACCACCAGGACGGGGAGCGGGTTGCGGCCGAGCATGTTGACAGTTATCGGCGCGCCTGCGACCAGCGGCGAGAGACTAGTGATGGGCCGCCGGCCCGACGGGGTTGTATATGTACTGGCTTATCAGGTCCTGGCACCTCGATGACGCGCGCGCCACATACAGGTGGCCGCCGTAGCGTCCCGCCGTAGGCTGCCGTCCTAGGCCCAGGCCTCCCGTTGGACCCCACCGACAGGGCGCATGCGCCCGAGGACTAGACCTCTTAGGCGCTAGGCACGACTCACTTGGGGTGCGGCTCGAAAGGTCTAGCCCAAGCAGGCCTAGGCCCTCGGACACAGCAAAACTCTGGTGTCCCGCAAAGGGGAATCCCTCACTCAAGATAACGGCCCGCCTAATGGGAGCTGTCGCATGTACTAGAGTACTGTCTGTTAGCATTTGAAATAATAGACTAGGTTAATAAAATATCGTTAACTTAATATATTGACCACAGTCTGAGGCCCGGTTGAGACCGTTTTAAAACCGCAATATCCTTTCCCTCACTCTACATTATGGAAAAAGTTTGTGCACCCCAATTTTTCAGTAAGTTCTGATAATTATCCTAAACAGACAGAATGCTTCTCTACGACCATTTAAAAACACCACGATTATTTAAAATGATTCTCCAGAGTTTATTGTAGTACAGTAAATTACCAGCAGGCAAGTCTAAAATCTTAAAGCTGAAAGTGAAAATTAAAATTTATAGACAAAAATTGGTTTAACAGTATCAGAGTATACTTAGCTTAGACTCATATACGTCAAATATACTGCATCATAGTTCAGTGGCATTATGATGAACAACCAATCTCTCTCTCTGTGTTTCTCTCCCTCTCCCTCCCTTTCTCTACGTCCCTCTCACCCTCCCTTTCGCTCCCTCCCTCTCCCTCCCTCTCTCCCTCCCTCTCGCTCCATCCTTCTCGCTCCATCCCTCTCCCTCCCTCTCCCTCCCTTTCTCTTCCTTCCTTTCTCTTCCTCCCTTACTCTTCCTCCCGCCCTCTCACTCGTCCCCCCGCCTTCTTTTCCGCACATCAATTTCAAATTCGAGTCCCACAAGTAGCACAATAAATACTATACCCAGTTTTTCCCTTAATTTTTCCAGATTTTTCCCTCGCCAGATGACTAAATTTTGGGTTTCTCAGGTGCAACAGCCTTGGCCCTTCCTAACTTGGAAAATTTCTGACTGTTATTGTTGTGCCTGACGCACCCAAAATTTTGTCATCTGGGGACTGTCTAGAAATGATTTCAGGACTTCACAAACAGCATTTCCAGACGATCGCCAAAATACAATATTTTGGGGTCCAATACTAAATTTGGGTAAAATTTCTGAATCATTGGTCGGGAAATCTGGAAAAATTTACCAAATATAGATTGGATTATCTGGGGAATGCCCTTTACAAAACAAAATCGGAGATGGTATAAGAGTGGGCGGTAAGCGGCTTTCTGATCCCTCTCGGTATGAAAGCAAAGTCCCCTAACCGCTCACCTGCAGCCATACAGCACAACTTTTTCATCATCTTCTCACGATAAGAGAAGTTGTTTATTCTACACAAAGTCACGTGGTTTCACGCCATTGCGCGCTCACTCTCTCTTTTCCTCTCTTCCTCTCTCTCTCTCTCTCTCTCTCTCTCTCTCTCTCTCTCTCTTTCTTTCTTTCTTTCTTTCTCTTTCTTTCTCTTTCTTTGTATCTCTCTTTCTCTCTGTTGTCTATTTCATTTTAGTAAAGTAAAGAGGAATCTTTTTGTATTGCAGATAAAAAAAGTTGTCAGTCTCGTTAAAAAAACAACACACTCGTAATATTACAACTTTTTTTTCCAGGAGCAGAACGAAAGTGATTGTTTCCGGTCAGAAACTTTGTTCCCGAGATTTTTATCACTGTTGTTTTTTTACATGTGTTAAATTTCAACAATGTTTTTACCGAGGGGGCCACCACTCGCGTAATCCTGTGTACAGACGAGGGTGTAGTCCCTACGTAATCCCTATCTATTCCGTGTAATCCTTGACCAAATTTTAAAACATTATCACTAAATTTTACCTTTTTGTCCAAATTTAATGGTTTTACAGCCTGAAATTCGACCAAATTCACGTGTAATCACTCAAAATTCACGTGTAATCCCTATAATCACGTAATCCTGTGTACATCCTCAATCGATGTGGTGGCCCCCTCGGTTTTTACCGATTGTAATCCTCGTACGCGAATCTCGATGTGGTAGACTCTCTCTCTCTCTCTCTCTCTCTCTCTCTCTCTCTCTCTCTCTCTCTTCTCCCTCTCTCTCCCTTATACAAGTTTTTAAGCAGATCAAAAATGCTTTCAAATGGTCAAAAAAAAGTATAATCTGGATTCGAGTGCCTCTTACTGGTGTCGTGTTTCACATCTTCAGATAGTGTTTAGTTCCCGTTGACCGGCGTCATATGCGTTTCCGAAGAGGATCATCCCGGACTGATACAGTAGTGGATCGTTCGTAGCGTCTCTTCCTGGTCAAACTTAACCGTATTAGGCGTACTTGCGGCTTTATCTACCGTCGCTATAAACCATACTGATTTTCCTAAACTGAAATGCTCCTAATTCTAGAACATTTCTGTGGTAGGAAGATTTAGGTAGGTGTTAATTTGTGTGTGTGTGTTTTGTTGTTTTTTATGGGGGAGGGGGTGGACCGACGGGACTTAACGACCTTTATATCCTTACCTTGACAAATGAACAGCATTCTAAACTTCAAAGAAACCTGTGGCGCTTCAGAAAACGTTTACACGAACGCTTTTGGCAGTGTGTCCGCGGGGCAAGGGCACGGATGCCCGGCTTTGCTTGCAGCGGCACGGTTCAAGATCAGCGTGCTTCGTCCTTGTTCAACCGCGACGCCGCTTGTGCGAAAGGAAGAGAGAAAGAGAGGAGGGGGGGGCAGGTGCGGAGGGGGGGACAGCGGGCCCGGCCGGCGTCCGCCGTGCGTCCACATGCTCCAGCCGTGCAGACGCCCGGAACAGCTCGACCCGCGCGCACGATTGGACCCGCACCTCACCGTCGACGCCCTATTCAACACCAACAAGAGTATGTAGACGTAGAGCAAGGCTCTATCTTTGATGAGAAAATTTTTGCGACTACCGGTCGGGTCCTGTGTTTTCATGAATGGTCGAGTCTTATCAGCTCACCATCAGAGGCCAACGGTCGACTACTTTCATAATCCACGTATACCGCCTAGATTATCGCTTAAATCTCTGATAATAGTTAAATCTAAATTATCTCAAAATCCCAATTAATCACATAATCTCACTTAATTTCGAGAAAAATACAATAAAATTTACTTTGAAAAACATAGAGTGAACTAAAAATGGATCCTGGAATCATCCATGCATAATCTTTAAAAAATATCTCCTAATCTCACTACAAATCCAGTCGCGAATTAACAAACTAATAATGCACAAATGCTCATTGAAAATTGCGTTATTATCACCAGAAAAAGACTTCAACAATAATCAGTGCAGTAATAATCACCATAATCATGCCACTGATATTCAATTAATATGACCTCAGGTTTCTTTACCTGTGAAAAATGTCCCATTCTTTTGGATGCTACTCACTCTGAAAACTCAACAGTTTACTGTGTATGCTAAAAGAATCAGCAATCATTGATGATTGCTGACAGTATACATGGAATGATTGCTGATATATCAGCAATAATCAAAGATCACGTTTAGGGTTTTGGCTAATATTTCCTATCAGACGGATATCATCGGAAAGTTGATAGCATTTCCAGATTCCTCGAGAAAAAGGCTTTCGATCGAGCTACTATGTGAAAGGGTTCACTACCGAAATAGCCCGCCTCTCGAAAATGTCGGTAATGTAAGCCAAGTTATAGCAGCGGTCAATTTGAACTCCATCACATAGTAGCTCGTTTGAAAGCTTTTGTCACGAGGATTCTGGAAATGTCTACATTTTGATGATATCCGTCTAATAGTAAATATCAGCCAAAACCCTAAACGTGATCATTGATGATTGCTGATATGTCAGCAATCATTCCATGTTCACTGATATATCAGCAATCATCAATGATTGCTGATTTTTCAGCATAATGTACACTGTTGAGTTTTCAGAGCACATTATTTTTCATGTGACTTCAGAAATTACCATAATTGGCCCGGCCGAGTCACGTTGAAAGGGATGTGACATAACGATTTTACCAAATGTGATGTGTTAACCGAGGTGACGGCACATGAATTGAATAATAGTTAAGACTCATTGTTAAAAAAAGTTGTAAAAAACAAGCATTTTTGAAACGATACAGCTGTTAAAAAACAAAAAATGTTGTTTTCAATTGACCCGTCGCGAAACTTGTGCCATTCGGCTTATACACTACAGAGTGGGTGATCCGAGACGGGTTTTTTTCTCTGCTTAAACTGTACCGGATTCAAGCGTGCGAACGGGTTGCATACTCGCACGGAGCCGCAAGGCGCCATGGTAAGCGACGATAGGCAAGCATGCCTGCACGCCTGAATCCGGTACAATATACTCAGAAAAAAAAAGATGACTCGGATCCCCCACCCTGTATTAGCCCACAACAGAAACTACTTGGTATAACTTTGCTGTAAATGTACAAGAAAAGCGTGGTTAATTTTGTCAGCAACACATTTCGTTAAAAGACGTCACACTCGTTATATTACAACTTTTTTTTCCAGGAGCAGAACAAAAGTGATTGTTTCCGGTCAGAATAATCCTCGTAGGCGATTCTCGAAGTGGTAGACTCTCTCTCTCTCTCTCTCTCTCTCTCTCTCTCTCTCTCTCTCTCTCTCTCTCTCTCTCAAACTAGTTCTAAAACAAACCTGTCAGGCCATCAAAAATTGTTTTTGTTTGTTTGTTCGTTTGTTTGTTTTTCGCAACGTGGATACAAATGAGTGTCACATGGGAGAGTTCTCACCCCACCCCTAATAGACTCCCGATTTACCCGTTCCTGTACCCCTACGGTCGCTGATATCCCTTTCTTTCTTTATCTGGGTGTGCCGTGTGCGTGTGGATATCTCTCAGATTACATCAGTGCGAATGTGTTTTATTGGCACGGGTGCCGTCTCTGTACGTAGCAAACTTGTAAATTGCAACACGTGCGAGTGCACTGCACTGCGCCACAGCTAAGTAGCAGAACCTGCTGGTGTGATTGGCGTGGGGTAGGGCGAGGACAGGCGCGGCCCGGCGCAGCCTGCAGAAGCCAGACAGTTCCGATAGGAGATAATATGGGTCAGTAGGAACATCCAATCTCATCTTAGTTTTATTGTTCACCTCCCTAACTCGCGAAGAAAACCATTTAGCTGATACAACCAATTATGATCGCACTAATCAAATTGAGTGAGCTTGACTGAATTACTTCATAAATTCGGACACGGATGGGTTTGCAGTGCTATTTTGTATTTCTAGGGTTCTAAATTTCACTCTCTGGACTAAACGGTCTTCTGGTCTCTCTCTCTCTCTCTCTCTCTCTCTCTCTCTCTCTCTGCCTTCCTTCTCTACCTCTCCCTCCCTTCCTCCCTCTCCCCTCCCTCCCCACTCTCCCTTCCTCTCCCCCCCTCTCCCTCTCTCTAACCCCTGTCCACGCACGCGCCCGCTCCTCTCTCCGGCCTACCCCGGCTACTCAATGTGTGAGGTGAAGATGGGGAAGGCCGCCGGGTTGTTGCGGCCGATCAAGTCTGCAGAGCTACACAATCGTATAGTGGCGTGGGTGCCGACAGAGTTTAGGGACGATTTATTGTCGCCGTTTACGTAACGCACCGTGTTAACGTCGTGAGCCGTGATGCTATCGGTCGCGGCGTGCACCGGACGTGCGGAGCGTGCGACATCCGGGTGATGGTGATCCGGGCCAGAAAGTCAACAATAGCTGCTTAGCTGCTGGAGTGGACCGAGTCACTCCTACTGACAAGCGCTGAATGGCGCCAATACTGCGACGAGACGTTACTGGGCAACAAATTCAGAAACAGAGAGAGGGAAGGAGGGGGAGAGAGGCAGAGAAAGAGTGAGAAGGAGAATGTGAATTGGATGAAAGCAGTTGGGTCCGGTTGTTGAGCCTGGCCTGGTCGGTGCAAAAGGTGCTCTGGCACGGCGTGGCTGCGGCGCGTAGCTTCAAGGCCAGACAAGGCCGTCTGGACGCGTCTGGAAGACAGAGAAAGAGTGTCGGGGAAAATTGCAAACAAGGAGAGAATCCTTTTTTTCCGTTTGTGGAATATACGAGCAGTTTTACGCTTTGTCGGATATTTTAGTAAAGAAAGTAGTACAGAGTATTACGTTGTTGTATTGTAATTGACACGTGACCGCCCGAGCGGTCCCAGACGGGCTACGGGACTGGCGATTAGACGCTACATAAGTAGTACAGACGAGAGTACAGAGTATTACAGAGGAGTATACGTTGTTTGTTGCAATTGATAGGCAGATGCCCGAGCGGGCCCGGGCTGGGCTACGGGACTGGCAATTAGACGCTACATAAGATGTTTCCCAGCGATCGGCGCGGCCTGTGGCCTGCCGGACCCAACCAATCCTGCTTTTTTCCCCTTTTGTCCAGTTAGCCACAAAAAAGTGGATATGCCAGAGAAGCGAATTACTTGCTATTCCCAATATTATGTTGTTGTTGTTTTTAAGAAACGAAAGTATTTAAAGATAGCCCCGGTGAGAAATCAAAATCGATGTGACATCGAATCGACATCAAATAGATGTCAGTTATCGGAAATTCTCGATTTTAAGACCATCTCAGGATCGATTCGACACGATAATCGACAATTTACCGACAACGATATCAGTCTGACATCATTTCGATGTAACTGTTTCTCACTGGGCGCCTGAATATGAAGACAGTTGTTGAGTGCCTTACCCCTCGCCGACCCCACCACATTTGCATGCGCATCCCGACTGCGGATGCGTTCCCGGCGGCTGGCTACTGCCTGGCCCGCCGCCCACCCAGTGACCTAGAGGGGCAGGGCACTGGCCGCCTCGCCTTGAGGGGCCAACACAGTATTTGCTTTTGTTTGTTTACCTTATTATAAAGCCAAAGCGAAATGAAAAAATAGTAAGGTAGAGCTATGGAGGGGGAAGCCAGGAA
>NW_026267149.1:276396-288773 GCF_000697945.3 Frankliniella occidentalis
GTTCCAGTTTTCCAAGAGAGATTTTTTATATACGACAGAGCAAAATGTTTCCTGTTAAAAATTGTCCAGAGAGTACGTCAG
Organism: Frankliniella occidentalis; assembly: GCF_000697945.3. NCBI lineage: Eukaryota > Metazoa > Arthropoda > Insecta > Thysanoptera > Thripidae > Frankliniella > Frankliniella occidentalis. The sequence goes on from NW_026267149.1 coordinate 276,478, forward strand.
TTTTTCTTAAATTCATTCGATAGATTATGGGGGCTCGGCGCCTGCGAGACTCGGGGTAGGCCAGCCCGCAGTACACGCCTGCACTGCAGGCAAGATGTTGCCTAGCTATCGGGCGCTATGAGAGCTTGCAGAGGCTGAACTTGGCTGTTTCGTAACGGGGAATGACCCGAATGACAGACGTACTTTCTGGATGACCCCTTATCATTGTAGTAAAATAAGAAGTGTGGTGCTACGGTCACAACTAAAACGTTTGGCAGGTACAGCAAGATGTTTTGCTGGTTTATCCGATCCAGGCATTCTAATTTCTTCGTAATGCTAACCATCTTATTCAGCTCAAAATTCTACGCCGGACGAGCCTACAGGGGGGACTTGATCAACCGTTTAGAAAGTAGACAGGACAAATCAAACTGGTTTACGTTGTTTGTCACTGGTCATAGATGATGATGATTATGTGTACTAAAATGTCATCCGTTTCAGAAAAACGGATGTTTTGATGAAACAATAATTCCTTTGGTAAATAGAGTGCCATGCAGGTCGTTTTCTTATCCTACCTTTCTTCTATCAGTGTATCCGTGTGATCATGCATATGCATGCCGGTATGTAATTTGATAATTGTATGAAAATGTTCTCAAAGCCATGCTTACCTTTGTGAGATTGGCGTAAGGAATGTCGATTGTGGGTGTTTGTCCTTACAGAATTCCAAAGCTCCCGCCGCACATTCCTAGTAAACTATCGGAACCGCCAAACAAGGCGTGATAACTCGGACACGCCGGCTTTCGCTTGCGCGCGCGCGTGTGAGAGAGAGGGGCGGAAGGTGGGGGAGAAGGGGGGTATGTGTGAGACAGCCTTCACCGAGACGGCTACTCGCAAAAGACCCCTTATTTCTGACCACAGATTCTGCGCTCAGCATCTTACATTTTTGCTCACCCCACTGTTTTTCCCCTTTTCAGTGGGACTGGCCGACCGGAGGGCGTCTCTCAAGGCAGACGCGCTGCAGTCCACCATTGGCGACTTCGGCCGGTGGCAGATGGGCATTGCTCTGGCCGTGGCCATGTCCGGGCTGCCCGGCGCCTGGTTCAAGATCGGCATCGTCTTCCTCGCGCCGCCCGTTGACTTCTGGTGCACCAGTCCGCTGCCCGCCGACCACAAGTACGTGACCTGCCTGTGGAAGTGTCCGGCCGTGTCCGGCCGCCAGACCCCCCATATTTTTTTGTTCATGTAATTTTTATTCGATTAGACAAACCAACTCACTCTCAAAAACCAAAACGCAGCTCTTTTGTCATGATTTATTTGTTATTTATTTCGGCCCGCACCCTACCAAGTATGCGACATCCGAACACTTAAAAGTGCGCGCCAAAATGTCTGACATGTAAAAAGGTGCATGCTGGTCATAACACACAGAATAGTTGTGGGAAAACCATGAGTAGTATAGGTACCCCATGGGGTACCCCACGGGGTACCTATACTACTATCATGTCACAACACTCTTCTGTGCCCGACAAGTATATACATTTTTCTGTGTGGTGCCCAACTGTGGTTAATCAGTTGTTCACAGAGTTGGTAATCACTGGTAATCTACACACACTTGAGGGTCCTTTGAAAGGACAAATTGGTTGATTGAGACATGCATTTTGTGCACATCTTGTCTAAATGCAAAACGCCCATGTTTAATATGGCGTATTTGCATCCCTCCGATGGATAAAAACATAATTTGTCCAATCATAGAATGCAAGTCTGTAACTTGCAAGATGAAGAATTAAGAATTACCTAAAATGTGCACAAAATGCATCTTTTTCGGTACAAAAAATGGTTGTTTCGATTCAGAATGCAGGCGAATCATAGCTAGTATTCATTGGTAATCATTCTTCGGTAATCATTGGTAATCCTTGGTAATCTATACAATTTGGTTATCCGGTGTACACGTTTTTATGGAGTTGGGCACCCCTCGCATGTTTCCGATTAGCCACAAACGTTGTGTTAATGTCATATTAGCTGACACACACTTTTAAGTGAATGACACGTTGGCTCGCAGTTCTATTTTTAGAGTAGTGAGATTAGCTCTCGGCCGGTATTAATATACTGCCCAGTGCGCCAGTCGGTGAATCACGAGTGGATACCCGTGCGTATTCCCCTACTGACCGATAGCCACCCAACCCAGCACGGCAACTGCGCATGCACGCACCGATGAGATGTGGCCTGGGTCACAGGAGGATACTGTAGTACGTTCCTAAAATCAGTTTTGAAAGTATTTGGTCTTGGACTAAACAATCTACGCATCATTGCCCTCAAAAAATTACGTGGTCTGTGTAGCTATAAGATAACAGTAGACAATGCTCTGACAGGCATCTTTCTTAAGTCGGCAAAACTTTACAGCTGCTTCTCGGGGATTACCAACAACATTAATGCTGTTTAACAAGTTTCTTGCGCGTCTCATTGTTGGTGCCTATGATTGAACCACATAGTAGTCACGCCGCAAGGAACGTGTTAAAGTTGACTTTGTTCTTATTTAAACCATGTTGCGTTGATTTACACAGTGCCACAGCACGATACAAGTGCACTGTTCCCGGGCCGGGCGAGGACGGGGCCACTGTCCCATGTGAGTCCTGGGAGTACGACAGGAGTGTCTTCACGGAGACCATCATCACAGAGGTGAGAGCTGCTTGATCCCCGCCGTGCCGTCTCCTGTCTCTATTCCGCAGAGGTTGCGTTTGATCCAAAAGTCATCGTACTGCTTTAACGCGGGGGCTAACGACGGACGTGGGCCACAAACTGCCTAGTGTTGCCGTGCTCCGCGTGATGACCCCAATTTGCCCAGCTTTAAGCCCAGAACACGTCCGGGCTGTCAGGACGGCCGTGATGAAGCGCGGACGGGACATTTTGTTTTAACAAGTTTTCAGGCCCTGCTGCTGCGGCCGCGCCGCGTGACCGCCACACGTTTGTGGAGTAGAGGGTCAAAGGATGAGGCTGCACATTGTAAGGTTTTATTTTTTTACAAAGAGCTGAACTGAAGCAAACATTTTCTAGTCCATTTTTCAGAAGAATTTTCTCGTCTATCGGATCATTATTTTTGGTGTGTGTTTGGGGTCACTGCTGTATTTCGTATTGATACTGTACTTCGATTTGATACCTCGATCGATTGGTTCCCACGTCATTCGCACACATGAGTACTTGTTGGGCTGCTATATCTGAAGCGGCAGCTCTCAATCACACCGTCGGGGTTGTACCAAACGGAGCGTCGCCCGCCGCCCCGCGCGCATGGCATTGGCGCGCCGACTTCAGGCCTCGTGTGGCGCCTCTCACGGAGTGCGCCACGCGCCACACCTTTCAGCTCACGTCTGTTTGACAGACTAACAACGTCTTTCAACAGTCGCTCTACTTGCTACTATTCGCGGCCACTTAAGGGATCATCCCGAAAGTTCGTCCGTCGTTACGATACGAGCCAGCCAAGCTCTCATAGCGCCTGATAGCTAGGCAACAGCATGCCCGCGGTGCACGCGTGTATTGCGGGCTGGCCTACCCCGAGTCTCGCAGGCGCCGAGCTCCCCTCCCCCAATCTGCTAAATGAATATGAGATTAACGGACGTACTTTCTGGACAGCCCTGAAATAAACAACTGAAAAGCAAATAACTAGTTTGAGTGGCTGGAAAGTGCTCTCTTGTACACAACTCTTACTGGTCGTGTGTGTTGCAGTGGGACCTCGTGTGCCATCGCGCCCAGCTCGCCAACGTGGTGCAGATGCTCTTCATGTTCGGCTTCCTGGTGGGCTGCACCGTGGGAGGGGTGGTGGCCGACAAGTGAGTATAGTGCACCTGCACAAGCCCTGCTCTCGTCGACTTGATGGTGATGATGATGGTGATGGTGTGTTCCAGGTACGGGCGCAAGCCGCCGCTGCTGTGGGGCTCCGTGCTCATGCTGCTGGCCGGGGTGGGCTGCGCCCTGGTGCCCTGGTTCTGCGCCTATCTGGCGCTCCGCTTCCTCAGCGCCGTGGCCGTGGGCGCCATCACCGTCACCGGCTTCGTCCTCAGTGAGTCGAGTCCCCTGGGGGGTAGGCGACCCATTCGACGCGCGTGTTTCGCGCGACTTTGGTTGTAGTTCAGTTCATTCGCTAAATGTAGACGCCCGTGCAGGCCAGTCCCCGTCGTGTCGTGAGTACACTAAGGCTCCACTGTGCTCACAGTAGGGCCTGGCTTGCCGAGCCGAGGTGCCCGCTTTTACGTTTGCTTTGAGACCCTACGCGCGCCTGGGGCCTGGGTCACCCTAGCCCGCGGCTTGGCACCGTTGGATTACACGGTCGGATGCAGTTCCCCAGAAGTCTGCATTGGATAAGGGCGGGCTCGCGGATATAAGCTGGCTCTGATGAAGATGTGTACCGAGGAGAAAAAGCCTCTCACGTGACTCGTCCGACAAACAGTGCCAGGTGCGGCGCCACGCCGCGAGGTCAGAGGCTGTGCCGGGGGCGGCAGCAGCAGCAGGTCGTCAACACTGGACTGGAGCAATTCTTTTGGCCGCAGTGCGAGCGCTATGCAGGTGCCCCCCGGTGGCCCCGGGCCGCCGGCGCGCTGCCCGCCCGGTACCTGGTTCCCTTCCTGTGGTGAATCGAATTGCCGTACCTCAGCGAATGGATGACACAATGCTGCTGGACCACCGTACTCTTGCCCCCCGCACCGTCGCCTAGTCTACCCCCCCCCTTCCCCCCAAAAAATAATGAATGAAAACGAACGTTAGCGGCGGTCACTTTACTATTTTATCACTTTCCATGCCATGACCACTTAGTGTACACTTCCTAGTGGACCCGTCCTCAACGTTTTCCAGTAGTACGTGTGAGCTCGCAGTGGAGGTCGTTATACTCGACTCTTGAACCCATTCCACTTATTATTCCAAGCTCTTGTGTTGATTTGCTTCCATGTGCGATTGAGCGTTGTGTGTACAGTCAGCGCATGGCCACGCTCCGCCAAGTGTAACGATGTGCTTAGTCAATGTTTACGTTTACAGACGCCCCCCACTACTAGACAGGTCCAGACCCCCTCTAACGTGCGACGCTCCTGTGCGATTTGCAGCGATCGAGATAATCGGCGGTCGCTGGAGGACGCCCGTGAACGCCCTCAGCGGGCTGCCCTTCAGCGTGGGCCACTGCATGCTGGCGGGGCTCGCCTACCTGATGCGCGACTGGCACCACCTGCAGCTGGCCGTCAGCATCCCAGTCGTGCTCCAGCTCTCGTACGTCTGGCTGGTGCCCGAGTCGCCGCGCTGGCTGATCGCCGTGGGCCGCGAGCACGAGGCCGTCGAGGTGCTCAAGAAGGGCGCGAGCGCCAACCGCATCCCGGTGGCCGACTGGGACAAGGTGCTGGCCGCCTGCAGGGAGGGTCAGCAGAAGGGCGGCGACGAGCAGGTGAGCATGGCGGCCCTGATGATGCAACGAGGGTCCCTGAGGACGGCTCGTGGATCCTGAGAAATGCCAGACTTGGGCGCGGGCGCGGCCTCGCCGTGCCTTGCCTCGCCAGGCGGCGCCCGCGTGGCGAGGGCTTCCCCGACCTTATCTGCCGCCCGGGACGGACGAGACCGACGTCGGGAAAGGCAGGCACGGAGAGCGGAATTTCTGCGGGCGGTTGTTTTCATTCGCAGAGCATGACGTCGTTTACTTTCTTTGCGCGATGCGGCAGGGCGGGCGCGCCCGGGCGGGGCCCCGGGGCCCCGGCCCCACTAGGCCGGCCCGCGCCACACCGCGGCGCCACGGGACGGCCTATCCGCCAGGCGTTTGTGTGGGGAAGTAGGGATCGTGCATAAACTATGTGCCGTAGAGGGCGGAAAAGGGGGGGGGATAAATATCGTGGCCTCCTGAGTAGGTTCTGGACCACCACACATAAGCGACCCCGTGTCATTTGTACCCCTGGGGGTAAAAATATCATGGAGTTACTATGAACTCCTGTGGTGACCCTGCAACCTAATCAATGGACCATGACATTTTTACCCGCCTCTGGTACTCGTAGTGTGAGCAAGATCTGTCGCCGGGATATCGGAGCGATTGTGGCGTCGTCGTGGCGGTATCGTTCCGACGTCCCCGTGGCTGAACGCCCCTCATTCTCATTCACCTCATCCCTTCCGCAGGAGCAGTCGGCGGGCTTCCTCGCGCTGTTCCGCACGCCCGTGATGCGGCGGTGCACGCTCGTCATGTACGCCAACTGGGCGGCGTGCGGCCTCGTGTTCTACGGGCTGGTGCAGTACATGGGCCAGGTGGCCGGCAACATCTTCCTCAACGGCTTCCTGTCGGGCGTGCTCGAGATGCCCGGCATGGTCATCTGCTGCGTGTCGCTCATCCGCTGGGGCCGGCGCAAGACGCTGCTCGCCGCGCAGGTCTGCACGGGCGTGTCCTGCCTGTCCATCATGCTGGTGCCGCTGCTCGGCCTGCCCGACTGGGTGACGGTCGCCCTCGCCTCGTGCGGGGTCACCGGCATGTCCGTGGCGTTCCCCTGCGTGTACATTTACGCCGCGGAGCTCTTCCCCACCGTGGTCCGTAACATTGGCGTGGGCTCGGCGTCCACCATCGCCCGCGTGGGCTCCATGATGGCCCCCTTCGTCGCCACGCTCAACTCCGTGTCGCTGTGCCTGCCGCCGCTCTTCTTCGGCCTGGTGCCGCTCGCCGCCGGCTTGCTGGTCTACATGCTCCCCGAGACGCTGCACAGGGAGCTGCCCGATACGATAGCCGAAGTGGAGAACTGGGAAAAGTACGTATTTTCGTCATGGATTAATTTGTGTTAAGGCGGAGATGCCCGATTACCACGTGCATCTGTGGTATCTAGATTCGTTTTTTATTTCTCAATATTTTTATTTCAGTAGTGCTGTGATGAAAACCAAGGATAATGCTCCGGCTGTGGTGGGAGAAGAGAACCCTACTTTTACTACAGAGTCTTCGTGATTTTCATCCTATTCCAGCTTTTGTCAACCATTTGTAAAGTACCATGTGACATTCTTGTAAATTTATGAGGTCGAATGTGTTTTTTGAAAACAAAAGGTGAGGTAGGGATGATGTATTGACTGTGATACTTGTAAATCTCTACTTGTTATATATTTCTTTAATTTTATACCTATTATTTTAAGAGTTCATTATTTTTAGGCAGACAGTAAAATTCATAAGTATTTTATAATGTACCACTACTGTATCATATTCAGGGTACAAAACTGTTTGGCTTCTCTCTGCTTGTTTTATTTTTGTTTTGTTTTATATTACTTACTGAAACTAAACTTCATTTCTATGAATTTTGATCTAAAGCTCTATAGGCTCCAGTTTCATTTGAGAATATAATGAATCTATTATTTTTCATAGATGAAGGTATTTCAAATTAACTCTCATCAAATCATACAAGTCCTCATGTTTTTTATTGTCTTTGGAATGGAATGATTGCTTTTTAAGGTACAGCACATTACTCTCAGATCTTGGCACTGATTCTAAATATCATCACAGATTTCAGATGGAAAAATGATTTCTGCCTCTAGAGAATTCCTGTCAGATGTCTTTCCTTTATGCATATGACATCCATTGCCTTTATAGCAGATTGAGCCGAGGCCCAAGATACTGAACAGATATTTATGAACACGTTCATTTTTGAAAGTGTATGAGGATTCTGTAAATGTAAACAAACGGTGCAGTTGAGAAAAAACAGTAACATTTTTATGTAAAGTAGGTACATTAAATGTAAAAATTGTGATTGATAAATTCAGCTTTACCTTAGATATTTTGAAGCATTTCCTTGAAAAGTATTGAACCACAGTTTCATAACAATCCAATTTTGGGTATGTGAGCTTGCTTTCTGATTGGAGTAGATAAGCAGCTCTTTCATGATCTCCTTGTGCGATTTCAGATGCAATGTCTAACACAGTTACATCTAAATGACGCCGCATCTAAGTAAAAATGTAAAAATGATTGCAAGGAGGGAAAAAATATATCTCTATTAAAAAGATTGTAAATTTAATTACTGACTCTATGTATGCGCTTGATTTGGTATTCCAAGATCCTTTTTGACCTCTTATCAATAGCTGATTCATATTGTCTCTTAAGTATTTCTATGGGAACATCTCTACTGTTCACTGCATCCTATAAACACAAAATCAGATTTATAGGTACAATTAAATAATTCAAAATATATTATACTTGAGAAATATATGAGGAATATTATTTTGATAGACACTTACTATGATGGGAGGAATATCTTCACTTTCGTCAATGGAAACGGTTTGGCGGTAACCTTGGAAATATGCCACAGGTAATGAGCCAATATCAAGATCTCCATATTCCTCTACATGGCTGGTATTAGTTTCCGTACGAACCACCTCAAATTGATGATGGAGAGACTCTAATAGGAGATTCTCCTGCTCATAAAGTGAAAATGCAAATGTTAAAGCAAATTGTAAGTTTTGAGTATTTCTTTTCCTTTTCTCCAAATGTCTTACTTTTTCTGAATCCTCCATCCATTTAACACTAAAGACATCACCAAGGTAAGTCCCTCGTAACTTGTCATAGTAACAGGCATAGGAGCTCTCTCTTGGGTCAGCAGCAGTCATCACAAATACTGAAAATAAATGTCTGATTTTGACCGAAACAAATCGACAAAAATAATTCACAAACATAAATTTAAAGACCCATTATCGACATACTATTATTTTTATCAGGAAGAATGTCATCAAACATAGATCCAGATTCGCAGGCTTCAACATAGAGCACCATCTGTAAAATTTGTCTGTTATTTAGTTTGTCAACAAGATCAAATGAGCCAATGAAGCATTATTCAATTTGCAGTCATACCTTACTAAACTTATTAGAGTATGCCATGCTTTGAAGAGTAGACTCCAACAATTTAGCGTGCAGTTCATCATTTGGGAAGCAAAGGAATCCAGGAGCACCATGGTCCACAAAATTGATGAAAATGTGATCCTTTGGTCCACTAAAGAATTTTCAGTTAATAACAAAATCAACGATTGTTTGAAAAATTTAAATTTGAATATACTTACCTTTCAATAACTTTTCCAGACCCAATACCTGAAATGGCATTCTTGTCACCAGTCAGCACAGCAAGGAAATTTGTTGAATTAACATCCTAAATGAGAAAACATTTTAAAAATCTTGCTGCCATCTTATCCTAAGGAACTGATAAAAAGAACACATACTTCACCCGAATAGTCAATGGGGACACCTTTATAGACATTTGGGCCGTTGGGGCGATTGATGATAACATTAGGTGTTGGGTTCCTGCAGGATGGAAACAATATATTTAAACTCCGCAAAATACTTTGAACTTCAGATGCATATGAAAGTAGAAATATCTTACTCGGGCGACCTTGCTACATCATCATACATCATAACGATAATGTTCTCATCCGGGATACCATTTTTGTGAAGAATTTGGTATGCATGGCAAACATCAGCCTGAAAGAAAAATTGTAATTCAAAACTCTTTCATCAAACGTTATTTTTGAAAGAATAAAATTAAGCAAAAACTTCTCTCTCTTACTTGATGGCGGTAGTTGTAATAGCCATTAGAACCAGCCACAAGAATAGACCAAATTTTCCCTCCATTTGGCAACATTCCTCCCACAGGGAAACTGGGAAAACGTTGGATGAGTCTTCCCCATGTTGATGTCACACCCAATAAAATAAACACTCCAAGCATCCAACGTTCTCGCCCCATTGTCGAATCTCTCACAGAAGTGGGCAAATGGCCTCCTGAAAGAACATCAAACAAAGTTTAAGTCAGTTAAATTGTGATTAAACAAAATGTTCACAATAAAATCCCATTTCTCACAAAGGCAAAAAGTTACTCCAGCAGTAAGCTCACAGAGGGAAGGCAAGAATACTCTCACGCTACGTCGCTACGCCTGTCTCACTATTCCCTCTCGAACTGAGAAAACAAAGTATCACTTCATGGCCTCGTGATCCAAAGGTCATTGTCGTTACAATTATCAGGCAATCTGTTTTTTCAATATAACAACGAAGTCTCGTCTGACGTTCGATCCAAACAAAGCAGACGAAAAATAAAGAAGCGGAAGAAGTATGCACTATTCGCAGGACATGTCGTCTGCTAGTGGTATGAGAAAATAATAGGTCAGGATCAGGAAGATATCATCATGAAAACAAAACAACACTTGACGCCGCACCATCAACATCATGGCTGCTCTAACCTCAGATGGAAATATCACAAGTTTTCAGAAAAAAGGAAGAAACAGGATCCCATACATCCAGGGAACACGACAGTCTGTTCAAAATGCTCAAATCCTTGTGTCGAGTGGAGCCCCTTCGCTTGACCATGTCGTAGGTAAGAACCTTTGGCTCCACTGTTTGGTTTCTAACCTTTGCTTCATATGGGATTTACACTTTAAAGACACTTCGATTTGTAGTTTTATTATCATAGTTTTGTGACTCTAATTTTTCTTTCCAAATTAGGTAGTGGACTCCCTGTCGGCAGTATTCTTCTCATAGGTATGCGTTTATGCCACTATGATCATTGGAATGACTTTTGTTAAACTAGTGTATCCCCCACAAACAAAATCTTTTTCAGAGGAAGATGCGTTTGGAATGTTCTCCAAGTTTATTCTTAAATACTTCTTGGCTGAAGGAATAGCCTGCGAGCATCCCCTGTTCTTAGCAAGTCGAGATTTTCAACCTAACACTTTTGTGTGTTTAACGATTTGCAAGTGTTTTTCGCTTATCAATTTTTAACTATCCAACAATAAATTTTTGTTTATTCCTTATTTAGATGAAACAGTTACCTGTCCCGATAAAGGTAGACTCATCAATTTCAGGTCATGACCTAAAATCTGATGACCCAATGACGATAGCATGGAGGTATCAGAACATGCGACAGGTTCAGTCGATACCAGGATCATCCAACAGTGGGACTCACCTTGGTCATAATTTTGATTTAACTCAATTCATACCCCCAGAAGATTTGGATACCTGTGATTATACGCTGTGGTCTGAACCTGAGGAAAATGATACACCAATAGGTAGACCAGTAAATTCTATTAATTGAGAATTAAAGTTAGAACCTTTTCCTTAATTTTAATATACTGGTGTTATATTTAAGGTAATTTCATCAACCCTCATTATGGCCTACTCTTATCAAAAATACAGAAAAGAATTTCTGAAGGCCAGTTTCGTGTTCAAGATGAACCAAGTAAGCAGAGCATACTTCGTCTAGCTATTCACTCTCTAGGCTCACCCCTGTGGGTGGGTTCTTCCTGTGATGAGTCCTTGGAAGAAGGAGTCAAAAAAGATTTACCTAAATTCCTTTTATACCTACGGTCTCTTCTTAGAGAGTCTTATGCTCTAGCTGTTGTCACAGTTCCATCTCATCTTTTTAGGGTAACAATTTGTATATCTATTTTATTTTTTTACAATTTATGCCTTTCCTGTACAGAATTTAATTTTCATTTTTGATTTGGTTGTAGGACCCTTCAATCATTAAGCTTTGTGAATACCAAAGTGACATGGCCCTGCGTCTGGAGTCTTTCGCTGGATCATCATATGAAACCAACCCAGTATTCAAAGAATACCATGGTCTACTCCATATTCGTAAATTGGGACCCGTAAACACACTAGCCACTCACGTTCCAGAGAGTTTAGATCTAGCTTTTAAGTTGAGGCGAAGGAAGTTTGTCATTGAGGTAAAATTTGCAAATTTTACACAGCTTTACGGTTCATAGAATAATTCATACAGTGAATCAGTTTTAAAATATGTTTTTTTCCCCCAGAAATTACACTTACCCCCAGAACTTCAAGAATCAGCCCAGCGAGAACAGGATGACATTTCACCCGGGAAAAGATCAGGCCTTGGCTGCACTTCAAGTCCAAGCAGCAAGTTGGACTTCTAATTTGTTCATTTGTTTTGTAAGTGTCATTACGTTTTGTAATTATTATTGAAGAAAGATTTGTGTCTGCAAAATGCATAATTTTATAACTGTGAATTCCTTTCCTTCCGTCTCCCTGTGCACTTCCGTTTTTCAAAAGATCAACTGTACAGAATCAACGGTGGTTCATGGTCTCTTCCTGTTTCGGTAAAAGATCAACAGAATAACAATTACCTTGATTTTTGAAGGCTTGTGACTGCTTTGTTCATCACCTGGCTTCTGCAGCCAAGTTGTCCCTCCCTGTTGTTGGCTGCTAACTCTTTGTTGTTCTTTGTGCCCCCCCCCCCTTTCCCCCTCCCTCTACCTGTCGTCCAGTCATCAGCGCGACGCGCAGAGCGTCATTGGCGCGAGAGTGTTTGGACTTGGGACCGTCCGTCTCGCTCCCTCCAGCATCACTC
>NW_026267149.1:290740-301818 GCF_000697945.3 Frankliniella occidentalis
TAAAAACGGACGTAATTTCTGGACGGTCCCTTACGGGCCGAGCGCACATGCAACCCAGCCGCACGTAAGATAAGAATGCGGTAAAGCATAGCATAACTACAAGGGTGCGCGGGGTTAATCAGGCAATCACCTGAGGGTTAGCCCTCTGGTACACATCAGGGGAATCTTTATTTTCTCCTCGAACCGCAACATCTGAGGCGGCAGAATAGTTTCAACTCGACCCGCGACAGACTGCTGCTACCCGCGGACGGGAAGCGACTTCCTCCACCGTCGTGCAAACACAATAACCGGCCGTTGTGCAGCGGAGTTGTGTCACCGCCGACCCGGCCCCCGACCCAACCCGCTGGCGAACAGCAGCAGAAGCAGCAGCAGCAGAAGCAACGCCTTCCTCGGCTCGGACCGGCCCGCCCAGTGGCAGCAATCTGCGCTGCACTGTCCCCCGCTGGAGTGCGCAGTGGAGGTGGATGTGAGTGCGCCTGGAGCACGGGGGACGCGGCGGCCACGCCCGCCCCCTCGCCTCTCTCGTCACTTTCCCATTCAATCCTCCCCCCCCCCTCCCTCCCTCCCTGCAGCTAGCGCCGTCCACTTCCTCTGCATGCCGCCGGACTCCCCGCTCGCTGGTGAAGCAGACCGTGACCGTGCAGCCGCACCTGCGTGTTTTTGTCGCTTCGGAGAGTGAGGCGTCCCCGGCGTCATCAGCGGGGTTGCGCGGGCGGGGAGGGCGTCGTCTGCCGAGGGTGGTCGTCCCGGAGACGGGGTGCTCGTCGGGGCGGCCGCAGCCCTCAGGGTCCGTCCCGTGTGCGCTCGTGGGCCTCGCGGCTCCCCCTGCCGCCCCCGGCGGTGGCCGCTCACTCGTGCGGCTCGAGCGGGGGCGTGGCGGCGCGCGGCGGCAGAGCGGCTGGAGCGGCGGGGGCGGCGGCGGCGAGTGGACGCTGCGCCGTCATTCAGTCGCCGATCGTACGCCGCCGGACGAGCCGCGCCGCCACCGCCGCCCGGAAGGATACGCGTGTGCCGGAGCCGCGCTGACCGCCACCGCTGACGGGCAGCCCCGCGCGCATCCGCGCCCACCTGCAGCAGCTGCAGCAGCAGCAGTCAGAACCTCCCGCAGGACTGCGTAGTGCCCTGGAGTCCAACAGGGGCACTCCCTCCCGAGGAGGCCGTTCACACTCCTCGCTGCTGGAAGTCCGCGCTTCCGATCAGCGCCTGCTGCAGCCCGTGCTCCAGCCCCGGGGTCCAGGACGGCGGCGGCCTTGACGACGAGCAGTAGCGCCCGTCGCGGGGGATGTGGAGCGAGGATGGGCAATGGAGCGGCGCGCTGCAGCAGCAGGACGACGCCCTGCGGGTGAGGCTGCGCCAGGCTGCGGGGCTCGCGTGCGACTGGTGACGTGACGCGCCTGACGGGCCGCGGCGGGCAGTGCGTGCGCGGGGGCCAGTGAGCCCGCGGCCAGCGGACACCGGCGGCCACCATGGCGAACCTCTGCGTCGGCAAGGCGGTCATGGTGTTCTGCAACGCACTATTTTTGGTGAGTCGGGTTTTATTGTAGTGTCTTTTGAACGCAGCAGGGAATTAATCGCGCCCCGAGCTCCCGGAATCTTTTGACTTCCGGGCATGATCTCCGATAGGCCTATATACTGTCCGCAGCTAGTGTCTTGATTAGGTTTTTTGCAGTTGCAGTTGGCTCAGTCACATTTGGGCAACTGATATCTGAGGGAATCGGAAAGTCTACTAGCTCTCCGCTGATCCTCCACGGCAGTGCTCTGCTAATCAGTGGCAGCGCCTGTTGATTCACACCCCCCGCTCCCCTCCCCTCACCCCCGGCACCCGCCGCATTGAATAAGTTGTTATGTTAGGTGTCGTCCGCGCGGCGCACGCAGACGGAGCGGAATCGATCGACAGTGATTATCCGGATTCAGATCGGTTTTTGTTCCGTCTTGCGAAATACGCCCAGTGCCGGCTCTGCTTGGCTGGGTCAGACTGCTCGTAATGCGATTCGCCGTGCTGCTTGTGGCTAAAGAAGTTTTTTTTTTGCGTTATCCCATTTTTTTACACTCTTTCTTGGCTTTGTAGAAAGTGGGGCGGGCTAATTTGGACGACGTTTGCATGAAATAAACAGAAAGTTTGTTGAATAACATCGTTACACATTTTATTAAATATTTTATTTTTCTTTAGTCCGGTGGGTTTCTCTGGTAGCATCAGTAGCACGTATTAAGACAAAGGCAGAACGTAGTTGAGTGACGTCCTGTTTGGATGCAGCGAACCGAGATGAGCAAACCTCAGTCGGCATCGGCAATCACTGTAACGGGACGCAAGTTTCAATATTGGTATTTACGACGCATGCGCAGTCGGCGTGCAGAGAGCGCGGGAACGGGAGGACGGGGGGCGACGGAGGGGGTGGGCGTGGCGGGGCGGAAGCGGGGGCAACCAAGTGTGACATGGGAAACGCAGTGCCTACGCGCGTCCACGCCCGCCCGCTCCTGTCCTCGCAACCACAGCCAAATAGCGAAGAGTGTCCGCTCCCCTCATAAAAAAGGGATGGACGGGTGGACGGACGGACGGACGGACGGACGGACGGACGGACGGACGGACAGACGGACGGACAGACGGACGGAGAGATAGACAGACAGACAGACAGACAGACAGACAGACAGATAGATAGATAGATAGATAGATAGATAGATAGATAGATAGATAGATAGATAGATAGATAGATAGATAGATAGATAGATGCAGGAGGTGGCATGCGGAGCAAGCTATGCAGGCGCTAATTGGTCTCGTCCAGCTGTCCAGCAATGAGCTGACTCCTCCCGCACGGCTAAACTCTCCGTACTGTCCTTTTTTTTCGTCCACTTCGGGCTCCGTCGCCTACTGCTCGTTTTCTTCTAGCCGGGTCATGGGATACTAGCATAATGTATGGCATAATGGATTAGGCCACTATTCTTGGCAATTGGTGAGGCAAAAAAAATGTATCGTCGTTAGAACTAAAGTGATTGCGGGAGAGTGGCGGCGGGGAGGCGAAGGCGCTCGTGAAGTATTTCAGAGTGCATCTCTCATCGCGAGGATTGTTCGCTTCCCGGTGATGTCGCCGTTAATATTATGCAAACGTCAAACTGCGTCAAAGTACTCGCAAATTGTGGACGGAAAAAAAGTGATTATGCCCGTCTGAAATAGCGTCTTTGTTGACTGAGGTATGACGCCGCCCAGTATGACACGCTTGGCATCAAAACACCGATCAAAGAAAAAGTCTATGCGTTTTGTTGAATGTTTCCCGCTTCCCCCTTCCACGTTCTCTTTTCTCCCTGACGCCGTTCGCTAAGCGCGGCAAAGCGCGAGATGGAGTGCCGATTGTGCTGTATTGTGTTTGACGTCAACGTCCCCCTCGTGGTCGTGTTCTTATCGTCACCCTGGTGGCCCCTCGGCCTCCTTATCGTGTCGCCTGACCGCGGAAGGGCAGGCGCCGGCCACCTGCCCGGCGCGCGTCTTCCTCACGCCATCGATTAAATGATGAATAAACACACTTGTCCCTCATGCTCGTCCTGTCCCACGCTTTGTCCCTCATGCTCGTTCTGCATCCTGCGCTCCTTCCAGGCGTCAGACTGATTCTGAAGAGACCTCAAGGGTCTCTGCTTTATGAGTGCGACAAGAACGGAGCTATACTGAAGGAAGGTATAGGAGAGGGTTCTTCGGAATCAGTCGGCTGGGTTGTCGAGGTGCTGGGCGCGCGTGCTCCTGTCCCACACGTTGTCCATCATGCTCGTCCTGTCCCACACTTGTCCCTCATGCTCGTCCTGTCCCACATGTTGTCCCTCATGCTCGTCCTGTCCCACACGTTGTCCCTCATGCTCGTCCCGTCCCACACGTTGTCCCTCATGCTCGTCCTGCATCCTGCGCTTGTTCCAGGCGTCGGGGCTGGGCGCCGTGGTGCTGGGCGCGCTGCTGCTGTCGGACGCGCCGCGCGTGCTCCTGTCGCGCCTCATCCTGGCGGCGAGTGCGTCCGGGACGGGGCTGGCGCTCACGCCGCCGCAGCCCTTGCTGTACTACGTGTCGCTGGCCGCCATGGGGCTGGGGCTGGTGGTGTGCGCCGTGGCCGTGCTGGGCTGCTGGGCCTCCTGCCTGCGCTCCTACTGCATCCTGGGCACGGTGCGTATATGTAGCAGCGCGCGACGAACTAACCCATCCCATCGCACTACTCTCAGATGTCCTCTAATAAATCCTGTCCATGGCCATGCAGTACCTGTTCCTGCTCACGCTGCTGCTGCTTGGGGAGATGGCCGTGGGCGCGCTCGCCGTGCTCGGCCCCCAGTTCCTCGGGCTGGCCGTGGAACACCCAAGGCTGACGGACGCTCTGCAGCGCGGCTACGGCGTGCCGGGCAAGGAGCAGTTCACCGCCGCCTTCGACCTGGCCCAGGTCTCGGTGCGTATGGTTCTCCACTCCAAAGACGGGTCCATGAGTCCAGAGAGTAATATCTCTTTTGATGCAGCTCAGGTGCTGCGGAGTGACCGGCGGCGCGGACTACCACTCGTCCTGGTGGCACCTCCGCGAGCTCGGGCAGCGCGACCTGCTCGTGCCACTGTCCTGCTGCCAGCTGGACAACGCCCGCGACTCGGACAGCTTCCTGGACCCGCGGCCCTCCAACCTCACCCTCTGCCAGTCGCTGCAGCAGGACACCATCCGGCCACAGCGCCACATGGAGGTACAGTACGCGCGCTCCGGGCCTCGCTCTAGGTGCGGCCGGCCTCTTGTGCGATCCGATCGCAGTAACCCGAACCGATCGCTTCGGTAATCACTGACAGCAACACCCAAGGTCGCAAGGACGCGGAGCCAGTGCGGCCCGCGGCATTCGCGGCAAGGCACGCAGATCTCCAGGGGGAATTCCAAAACCATCAACAAAATATAAATTGCACACATTTTCTTCACTAATTCTACGCGATTTGTTGTCAGTTTCACACCCGAAGCCGCCCGAAACTTTTCTTTCCTCCACTTCCTGAAACCTCAATGAAACACTTTCTGTATTTCGTTTTGAGCAGGGCTGCGGCGCCAAGCTGGGCCGGTGGCTGAGCGAGCAGCTGCAGGTGCTGGCGGCCGCGGGCGCTGCGCTGGTCCTCGTACAGCTACTCGCCCTCCTCGCCGCCATCCTGGTCTGCGTGCAGCTGCCCCGCTGCCGGCAGAAGCGTCAGGAGGAGCGGCTGCAGCTGCAGGAGCAGCAGGAGATGCAGCTGCGCCTCACGCCCCGCAGCGAGAACGGCTTCCTGGACTTTGACCACACCGCGGACAAGTACGCCAACGGGTGAGTGCACGCTGCGCAGTTGGGGAGGGGCTACGGTGGCCGACCGGGCTGGTAACTGAGTCAGCGCCTCTTCCAGGGGAGACACGCCGCCAGGCGACAACAACAACACCCTGCTCGGCCGCCTGGGCTCCGGCCTGGGGCCGCCCGCCTACAAGCACCAGGGCCACCAGGGCTACGGCCCGCCGCCGCGGTCGTCCGGTCTCATTGATATGGTGGACGCCTCCGTCTACCACCTGCCACTGCCAACCGAGATAACCCCCATGGTGAGTGCAGAACGCGACGAGTACCTCGCTCGCACAGAGTGAATCCAACGTGTTCCCATTTACTCAAGGATCTGTGCTATCTCTCCAGGTGTCCCCCGGTGGCAACCTTGGCCCCCTCCACATGGGGATGGGGTCACCAGTGGTGTCGCAGGGCAAGTACATCACCACCGAGGAGGTCGTCTACCACCAGACCGACAGCGGGGCCGTCAAGTACAGTCTGCCGCCCCGCAGGGGTCACCCGGAATCAGGTAAAGCACTGAAACCCGCGCGCGGAAAAAAACGACATTGGGCTTCGCATTATCCTCAAAACTTCCCCCCGCTCTACTGTACGCAGGCATGCCGCCCAAGCCTCCGCCCAAGCCCCTGATCGTGCCGTACGACCTGTGCAACTGCGACCTCCAGAAGTTCTACCAGACGGGCTTCCACGACGGCCACGCCCAGCGCCTCTCCACCGCCCTGGAGCCCAGCCCGTACCAGTACGTCGAGGAGCTGAGGGCCAGTCCTTATCAGCAGGCTCTGGCCTACCACACCAAGCGGAGCAGCACGAGGTGGGTCGAGCCGGGCGAGGACCTCCGCGTGGTCTTGGCGACGTCACTCTCCTGAGAGTAGCCGGTTCAACGTCCAACACAATCGTTCTGCCTACAGGCCGAGACGCGACGCCCCCGCCCCCGCACCTGCAGCTGGCGACCGGGGCAGCAGGGCGGGGTACGGTGAAGCCCGCCACAACGACCAAGCGGCCCCGCAAGCAGCCCAGCTGCAGACCGGTGCGGGGGGCGCGCCAGCTGCGGCAGCGACGGCAGCCGCGCCCTCGCCCGTGTCCAGCCCCGCGGCCAACAGGGGCACGCAGCGGAGCCGGAGGAAGCAAGGAGAGCGAGAGAGACAGCTGCTGCAAGAGGCGGCGTGAAGATGGCCCCCGGCGGCTGCCAAAGAGTAGGTGGAGTCCGACAGCCCCAGCGAGGCCTCAGTCTCGCCGCCCGCCGAGTGCGGGGTGGGCCGCCCCGCCCGACGCGCGTGTCTCGCGGGGTGGCCTACCCCGGCCCAGCAGGCGCTCGACCACGTGGGGGCCCTCGGCCACTGTTACAATGTATTGTACTTTTTTTGCGCTGACATTCGAGTACCGAATGCTTTATCATTAAAACTGCTTCCATCGAAAGTCGGACTTTCGACTTTATCTCTAGCACGCGAATCGGCTATCAGCCACATGTCTGTCTGGTGAGGGCTTTACGTACCTTACGTACCCTACGTGCTGGCGGCATGATCGACCTGTGGCCTGACTCATCGAGCGAGGTTAAAGTAGTTGCCGCTACGAGTGTCACCCTCTCACGTCCATTTACTCTTTTCCGTCTCGGCCAGGGTGATTCTGAGAGAGGCTCCGACCAACCCGGGGCCCAGCAGGAGCAGCCGCAGCAGCCGCCGGGGCCCGGCACCGGCGCCGCCCCCCAGGCCTGCCCGCCGGCCCGCGCCGCAGCCCCCGCCGCCCCGGCCCGCGCCCCCGAGGCCACCGCTGCCGTCCCAGACGCAGGGCCGCGGGGAGCACAGCCGCAACCGCAGCTTCGGCGAGGAACTGGTGACGGACCACTTGTTGTTCCCGGACGGCGAGGACCCCTCCAGACTTGGCGTACGTCTCCGCCTCCACACGCACCTCCGGCAGGATGCGCTCGCGCTCACTTGTGGTGCTCGTGCGTTGCAGGGCCGCGTCATCATCCCGTCCATGGTGACGCTGGGCGACGCCAGCCTGCGCGCGAGGACGCCGTTCGGGGGCCGCATGGTGGAGAGCTACGGCCGGAGGAACCTGCACGCCAACCTGGACGGTGGCACGGGCACGGCCAAGCGCAACAGGAATCCGCTGTCGCAGGGCTTCTATGTCGGGGAGGTGCACTACAGCGCGCCCAGGAAGCGCACCCGCACCTTGTACCAGCGGCGGCCTTCCGGCCCCAGCCGGCACGCCCCCACCCCCGCCAGCGCGGCCCGCCCCCGGGAGCAGGGGGCGGACGACCTGCAGGAGGACTCCACGGCAAGGGGGTCCCCGACGGAGCAGCAGCAGCAGGAGGGGGAGAGGACGAAGTGGACGAACCAGAGCATCATGTGGTGACGTGGTGTGACGCGTAGGGCAACAGTGCGTGAGATACAAGTGTGGAAGTGTGAGTGCACAGTAGAAAGCTTGGAGATTTGATGAATGCAGCCTCTCTACAGAAAATTGGAAGGTTTAAGTGCCATGGATTTAAGTAGCTATCGCATTGATGTTTCCTTTAACGAACTCATACATTTGATTTTGAAGGATTATCAATTACGATTGCTTATCTATGTTGACATTTTACGGATGGGGGTTCACGACCTATTCCAGATTAGCCAAAGTAACTTTTTTTTTTCATCTTGGAAAATTTTCTTTGAAGAGAAATTTAATTTTTTTACCTCTCTAGCCATTTAAGGGTATTCATCAGTAAATATATTGAGAGGTGAAAGTACAAATTCAGCTCATAGTTTTCTTTAATACTTAATGTTCAAACCCCCTCTTTTTCTTGTTGTGAAAGTGACGAATTATTACACTGCCTTGTTGAATAAGATACATGTACACATGTTTTTGATCTCCATTTATTAAGAAAAGGAAAGCACATTTAGTATCTAAGTCTAGACTAGTCGCATAGAATCTAATAATTACAAGTATAATAAAAGGCGCAGTGAAAAGTACAACAATAAAGAGGGAAAAAAATGGCAAAGTCCACTCATAGGCTTCATGATTCTTAAAAACAAAGTACAGCAACACCTACAGTCTTTATCAAATAATTAAAAAGTATTGATGCAGTAAGATGCCCAGCAACAACTACGTACAACACATTCATTCTGTCACAATGTTCGTTCTTACGGAATTCATAACAAAGAAAACAAACATCAACAGCAAATTGAAGTGAAAAAAAAATATTTAAAAAACAGGAAAGTAACTTAATTTAAGCTCTTTCCCACTTGTGCAGCGGCGCTGATTTTGGAGAATTCCTCACTCATGAGCTTGTGACTTTGATCCATGAGATCGTTGACGTCAGATACGGTCATTCCCTCAGTCGGAATAGGCGGCAGTATTGAGATGATGATGTTGCCTGCAAAGAAGACCCACGTCAATTCAACCGAGATTCAGAGAATGGCTTAGTCCTAGGGATCTACCGAACCCAGGGCACTCCACACGCAGAAGTATACTCTCTCTCTCTCCACGTACCATTGTCAAATCTGCGTTGCTTCTCGTCCATGAAGTAGTACTGCGAGTACACGATGGGCAGGACTGGGATCCCAGCAGCAATAGCGACGTGGAAGGCGCCCTTCTTGAAGGAGTGGATCTCCCCAGTGTTGCGCCGGGTGCCCTCCGGGAACATCCACAGCTTCAGCTGCACAACACAAATCATTGTTACAGGACACCATCAAGCTCAGCCAGGGCACATGGACACAGGGAAAGCGGCGCGTTTAGATCGACAAACAAGGCCCGAGGTAGTTCGGACGCGTATGGCCGCGGCTGTACAGTGCCACTTCACACCTTCAGCGCGTGGCGCCGCGCTCCCGCATTGGGCCGGCCGGCCGGTCCACGCCGTCCACGCAGATTGCCGCCCCCCCCCTCCCCCCTCTTCGTCTCTCGCGCTAACTTCACAATGCGCCGGTACGTAATTTTATTTCTGGCCAATAGCTAAGTTCATTCGTCTTTGCGTCTTCTACAACTACGTAAAGCAGACGTAGCGTCTGACACGGGACGGGCTGTATATCATCGCCGCGCAAAGAAAAAAAAATCAGTCGAGTCGGACATTGCAAATTCGATGAGGGGTGCGCTTGGGTCCACGTGCACGCAGAGGACTCGGGGGCGAAGTCCTCGGCCCGTCTGGCTGGGCAGCAGCGTGGCGGCCAGCGTGGCACGATGCAGCCGCCCAGTCAGCCGGTCGTTTATCTATCAGCCCGACAGCATCCCTCTCCTCCTCCTGCACCTCCCCACCGTGCCCCTGCCCCCACGGGGGACCGGTCAAGAGACAGCCTGCCTAGCGTCTCTCTCTCTGAGATCACAACACATCTACTACAGCCTTTCTCCTACTTACGTCGTCCCTCTTGAGCTTTGTCGACACTTTGTTGATGGCCTCCCGAGACTTCTCCGAGTTGAGCCGGTCGATGAAGATGACGCCACCCAGCCAGAGGCCCAGGCCGAAGGGCCCGGCGTACAGCACCTCCTTTTTGGACACGATTGTACACCTCTTGAGCGCAGCCCACAATTTGTTCATCCCTGGCAAAGAGAAAGAAATTCGAGTTAATAACAACGAAATGCTGTTTATTTGAGTGAATAGTATTACAAAGATAGAGTAGTAAAATATTCCCACGAAAACGCATGCATCCTGCACACGAGAAGGTACCGGGTCACCAGAGCAGATGCCGCGATGTTGTGGGATTAAATTCCCTCCTAGGCGCCTGGCCACTGCATGGCGCCTTACGGAAAGGAGGGGGTAGGCAAGCCCGTAACTCTGTGGCGTTCGCTCTACGAAACCTGGTTCATAGGTCCATTCACATTGTGCCGATGGGTTCCACAAGAGCCCACTACACACGTATTCGTGGGAATTTTGCCTAATTCGTCTGGCAACACTGATGCCGTACCGCGTGTACCGGGTGCAAGTGCACGCCCCGGAGTGCTGTCGCGGGTTTGCCTACTTGCTCGGGCCAGGCGCTACGGACCCTTACAGCCGGCAGGAGTAGGCAAGCCCCACAACACTCCGTGCAATGATACAACCCGATACAACACGAACGTAACGCGTGACAAAAACGCACAAAACCGAAAATAAAATTGCAATTTGAAAGCGTCATTGAAGCGTTTACAGCTTCCTGAGAGCGCTTTACACTAGGAACACGTTCAAAAACGCTTCCAAAACTGGTCACAGAAATGCTACTTTACTTTCGTTTTCACGCATTTTCTTTGAGCGTTACGTCACGTTGCGACGCCCTGCGCGTGTCGGGGAAGTTGTCTCACCCGTCCCGTCGATGGCATGCTGATGGTTGGCCACCACCACGCACGCCCCGAGGTTCTCCAGGTGGTGCAGTCCTCTAAAGGTGTATTTCTGGCCGATGAAAAAGCCGAAGTGTTTACATACGGCGCTCCATGCTCTGGAAACAAAAAGATTAGACGACGATGAGTACATGCTGAACATCACGAGAACCTTATGGACGCAAATCATGCAGCTGGATGACCTATCAAACGTTTCACACGGAGTAATAAAACTAGGTGTCGAGTCGCGCCGCCGGTGGTTTAGTAGGCGTGGCGTGGGAGACTGACATAAGTGCGAGCGAGCGAGACAGGTGCGGGAGTTCCTGTCCAGCACCTCGCCTTTTCTTCCGTGCGATCGACAGCGGGTACGTGTGGGGCGGTAAAGCCACCATCCAATGACTCTCTGGCGCGCGGGGAATTTCCACCGGACAATTTAATTCGTCATCGCTCACTACTTGACCAGCAGCACGAGCGCCAGCGTATCCCAAGTAACGCAGAAAAGTCATGTTGACGCAATTGTGACCAAATGT
>NW_026267149.1:301868-302986 GCF_000697945.3 Frankliniella occidentalis
CCCCCCTGCGAGGAGGCGCGACGCGACGCGGAGGCTGAGCCGAGTTGAGGGGCGCCGCGCGTCGCCCGGAAGTAGTGCTGCCGCTGCCTGTCTCCGGACTTCCTCCCGGTTCCGGCCCGGCTGCAGGCGGACTGCAGGACCCCCCTCGCCTCGGCCCGGAAGCGGCCATGTGAAGGGGCGAGGGCCGGGCCGGGCCGGCTGATGTGTTCATCAGCTGTAGAGGCACCGGGCGGGCCGCGCACCACACCGGGATGGGATGGCTTCATCCATCACGCAAAAAATCACCAACTCAGGAGCGAGACAGAGCTCTAAGTCCTCTCAGGTGCTGTCGGTTTGTGTGGACGCGCACTGCTCACGGCTGTTGCTGTTCCGTGTGTAATAATTTCACACATTGCCCACCCCTCTTTAACATAGATCAAATCAAGTACCACTCTGGCAATCAACGATAGTGTCACCGAATGCAATCGGAACTGGGGTGCGCACTGCCTAAGCCGCGACTTTGCACCCTTGGAGCTTGACTACACGAGGCAGCTTGGCCCAATTGGGGAAAGCACACGACGCCCAAAAGATACAGCGCACGCGCACAGTTGGCAACGTTTCTACCTCCATCCGTATGTGGCAAAGTTTTCCGAGCGAGCAACCTCATGGGCCACGTCAGTCAACGGCAGCTGCGCGCCTGCAACGTGTTGCGTAGGCAACCCGACAAGCAGCTCTGTGATGTCGGCGGCCCGCCCTCCGAGCGCCGTTGCTGGGCGGCTGGGCGTCTACTATCTCCGTGCTGCATTCATACGTCCCAACACTCAACAAGAATTCACTTGCTGAGTACATACTAGGAGAGTGTTTAACCCAACACTTTTGTGGTTATACTCGGGCTCGCCTCTCGCTCCTGCACACGGCGCCTTGATCATCCAGAAAGTACGCCCCGCATTCGCGTTGCGGACCTGCCAAGTTCAGCCCTAGCGCCTGCTAGGTAGGCAACATGTCGTCTGCATTGCATGCGTGTACTGCGGTGTAGCCTACCCCGAGTCTCGCAGGCGCCGCACTGCCGGGCTCGGCCCGTATTTTGCCGAATGAATCCGCGATAAAAACGGACGTAATTTCTGGACGGTCCCTTACGG
>NW_026267149.1:303036-316313 GCF_000697945.3 Frankliniella occidentalis
GGCAGCCGAGGTGTACCCGCTGCCACGCACTTCAGAGGCGTCAACACTATCAAGAGAACGCGCGTGCGGCCAAGTATGTAAAGGGCTTCCATACCCTATCTCTCCACGTCTTCATTGTCAGTTCATGAATACACAAAGTAGGGCGTTAGCGAACCTTCCCACCGGACGGCCACCAAACCCAATCATTAGCAAAGCGGTACTCATTAGGATTGTTTGAAATACAGCAAATCTTGCCTCGGACAAACACAAAATATCTTCAAAACAAAACGATACCCGAAACAAGTTAAAAATGTTGGTCGACGCGGTCGGCGTTTAGAGGTTATGTTCGTTGCGGGGTACGTACGTACGCAAAAAATAATCGCAAGCGTAAAAACAGCGGATCGATAACGCCTGGAAAAGGACACGGCCCTACCCCTACCAAATAACGAAAACCTTTTAAGTCGGCACGTAAAGGAATTTAGAAGATTCACAGAGATAAGCAGATATGCATCATCCATAATTTACAGTCGTGTGACTGAAACTGTTACTTTTTAAACAGTTATGTGAGAACACATTCAGAGTTAATTCAAACGTGTGAACTATTGCCATTCTACGACATATTACGCAAAATGCATATGTCAATCTACTAATCTGCTGATCCTGACACAGCCCCAAAGCAAATCCTAGCTGGACTTTCTTTTTGACAGTGCCTTGCAAAAGCGTCTGCTGTGTTTGCACAAGCAGCCTCCTCCAGTGCGCAGAGTGTACTCCGCCCCAACCGACAATTTCATGGAGGTTATGTCAGCCATGTAAACAGTGGCCTAGGCAGCAGGAACGGCCCCTTCCTCTCCAGCACTGCAGCCATTATCATAATCACCACGGCTGGGGCTGGGAGGGGGCGGCCCCCGCCCCGGGCCCGGGCCACCCAGCTGATCAGAAGTCACCCCGCGGTCAGGGGTGAACGCCGCGCCGACCGCGATCGAGCGTTCAGCGTTCGAACCCAAAATTGGGCGCGGTGACTTTGGCCCTGAACCAAAGGCACGGGGCGGCCAGGGGTGCCCCGCCCCCGGGAGGTAAAGCCTCCACCCTCCCCGAGCCCCGGCTAGCCCCGGCGCAGCCAGGCGGGGGCGACCCAGCTTCAACGGAATCGACGTTTGGATGGCTTACACTAAGTTGTGTGGGTGGCGCGGCCGGAGGGCCATGAGCGGGATGAAGAGCAGGCCGGTGACGGTGATGCCCAGGTACCAGAACGTGAGCTTGGCGTAGTAGCGCACAGTCCTGCTGAGGGCGAACACCAAGGGCACGGCGATGCCCAGGCCCACGCCGGCGTACAGCAGGATCGCCATCTTCGTTGCTTTACAGCCGACTCCCTGATCCGGCCTCTGACAGGCCGAGCCTGGCGCGGCTGGCGGCGCCCCTGATCAATATATCGGCGCGCCTCTGTCTCCTGAGCTCTCCGGGCCTCAGCTGCGTCCTGTCTGGGCCTCGACCATAGCCCCTCCACGACGGGGTGTTCACGGGATTCACTTCACTCTATAACGTGTACCGCACCGCGGGGTGTGCGTGCGACGCGTCCAAGTCGAAGGCAGGCTTGTCGTGGACTGCCAGCCGTGCCGTGCTGCCTTGGCCGTGCCGAAGCCGAGCCCGAGCCGAGAGCCGAGCCAGCGCCAGCTGTGCCCGTCCCGCCCGCCAGGCGGCGAGCCCGAGCAGTCAGCCCCAGCTCGGCTCGGCTCGGCCGCGCTCCTTTCGGCATGGTTCGGCTTGACTCGGCATCGCACTGCGCACAAAACTGCGACTTGTGACTTGTGCGTCGGTTTCGTACCAAGTACTATAAGTATAGTAACTCGCTTTCCCCTTGACACACGTCCGGTCCATGCTTTGTTCTCCGTTTGTAAATTGCTGAATTTGTGAATTTGAAAGTCTGAACTGAGCAAAGTTACCATCCTTGTCCCGGGCTAATGTGATGTGGCTCACACCGTTCTGACTCGTCTCTCGTAACGCATTCCACTCACGCGTGTCACACTCGTCACCCATAAAAAGAACTCCAAAGTCACGTGCCGCGGAGTGGATCTCAATGATGTACTAAAGATCCCAATTTAGCATTATTGTTTGAAAAATAATTTGCACTTTCCCATGACAAGCACTTAACTCCATTTTCGTTATGCACATGGTGTTAGATATAGAGACGCGAAGTGGACAGATTCCTATCGAATTGTGGAATGACTAAACAAGGTCTGATTACAATATCTATGAGAACGGAGGAGGTGGTCCGTCATGCACGAGTCGCGAGGGAGGGTCGTGGTCGTGAGTCATCGCTTCAGGTTTGTATCAGTTTGTATCAACTTACGCCTACCGCCTTTCATGTACGCCACCACCACGCCATCACTGCATTCTTTGATCGTTGGCCACAATATTTCCCACCGTTCAGATATTGAAAAAATATCACGTAGCATAAGATAAATCAGAAATTTCTTTTTAATTTCCAGATTTTCTTCTTCTCCATTGTCATGTAAAAACCACAGATGCATATTTTTTTTATGTGTGACAGTGGTACTTGCAAGATGGCCTCGGGTCTGTTTTCATTCATAGCGAGAAGGCTGGAAAATAAATCGATATCAATGACTTTTGTTGAGAGGTCCTTGTTGTTCTTTCATAGAAAAGAATAGAAGAAATAGAAATTTAGATTTTTTTAACTGTTATCAATTGACGTGATAACCTGTCTCAATTTATAGTGAAGTTGTTTATTTAGTTTATTCTATGAGCTCTAAAGACGAAAGTTCGAGATCGGGCGGCGACGAATCTCCAAGGTGAGTTTTGTCATTATTATGATGCCCAGGTCCGTAAAGCATTTGTTCGTCCCTTTTCCTGTGAGATTTTTGCTTGAGAGCGAATGCTGCAGCTTCTTTTCCCTATCCTGTTCACTTTCAATCAGAATAAATGTGCTGACAAATCATTTTTAATGCTGGTGCAGTCGCTACATCATCCTGCCAGTAATGTCAATATAACCTAAATAATGTTTCTTCTACTCTTCTGTCGTACTATTGTTGTTTGATTCGTAGAATAATTTTTATGCGTTCCATTCTCTTTTACCTTGTTGCCTCAAGATTTGTCATATAAAAATTATAGCACTTAACATATTTATTGTGAAAACGTCTTTCCGCATTTCTTTGTTTACATTTTGCAGTCAATGATCATTTTATTTGGAAGGTCAAAACACCTGGCTCACTTTTATACCTTGATACATTATGGTACCATTTCCATCAATTCTCAATTTTAATTGTAGTTATTTATTTATGTTGTGCAATATTTGTCTCAAGCAAAGGAAACAATCTTGTGGAGTTGTCACTGTCACTGTCAATGACAATATTCTTTCTTGTTTCACAGTACTTCTGGTCTTCAGTCGTCTTATGGGACACAGCCTTCGAACAAGTCAGTGTCTTTCACTGAGGAATCTGACACAATGAAACGTGCTGCAGCCAAGAAACTAATAGAAAGATATTTCTATCAATTACTTGATGGTTGCGGAAATCCCAACTGTGATAATGTGCATTGTGCATCAAGTGGAAAGGTGAGTATCTTAGATTGGTACTTGTTGTCAATATTTTTAGTTTCTAAAATTGTTTTAAATATATTTTAATGATATAAAATTGTTGTTGAACAGGCTAAAGTGTTGACTCCAAATCAAGCAGCGGCCCAAGCAATTCAGCTTTTTTCTCAAGAAGCCCAACTATGTGACACTCAGCCCTCCAAAGTTGCTCGAACATCTGAAAGTGATAGTGAGGCAGGCAGTCAAACAACTTCTAATGTGGATGACATTTCTCAATCTAGCACTTCTCATTCGATACCCTCAGCTATTCCTGGTCATTCTGGACTTTTGCAGTCTAAATTGTCAACACAACATGAAGGTTTGTCCACATAACTTTTGTTTATGCTGTTAGCGGCAAAGGTTTCAAAATTTAATCTGCATACTCATTATATTTGTCCTTGTCTTCTTACAGAAAAGCCAATACCCCACATTACAGAAGAAAAACTTCTCAAAATATTAGAAACATGTAAGAGAGAAAGCTCTTATTCTCTGCTCATTCGGACTCTAGGAGAAGTGTTTTCTAGTGCTGACTCTCTCTTTCACAGTTTTGTGAAGCGAATTCCGGAATCCCCTCTTGGTATGTACTGACAATTTTGAGAAGTCTTTCGACTTGGTCTCAAAACCAATACAGTAGTCTATTTTTAACATATTTTTGTTTTTAAATGTTGTTCTGTTTTTGGTTATTTTAGAGGCTCTTCTAGATAAAGCTCCACCCGGTGACCTTCGCCTTTTGAAGAAGGAAGATGTCAGGACATTAGAAGGCGATCAGGATAAGGATGAAGACAGTCAAGAAGCAGCACTTCGTGAACATTGTGCACAGGCTGCTCTTGTTTTGGGCCATTGTTCAAGACCTGTCAGGGTTGACATTGGAATTTGGGATACGTATGTTGACCTCCCCTCTTTGAGGAGAGCATATGCAGCTCTCTTTGAGCAGGTTTGTTCTCCCAATCCAGCTTGTCCATAATTTAATTTCAGGTTTCTATTTATATCTAAATAACTTCCTTTTCTTTCAGGTACCTGGTACAACTCTAGAAAGTGTGCTTGTAAATGCTCTTACCACGTTAGCTGCAAGTATGGAAATTACTCGCCAGTTTGCCCCTGCAAGTATGTGTGAAGGTGCAAGACTGCATTGCTTTGTTATCATCTTAGAATTACCTGTTCTTGGCCAATCTGAATATCTTGAAGTGGCTCTCCCAGCAGTAAGTTGATTAATGCTTGCTTACCTATTTGTATCTGTTACGGTTGAAGTCCGTTAATCGGTTAATGTCGACATTAACCGATTAAAGTCGACTTTAGCCGGTTAGAGTCGACATTAACCGCGGCGGCCGGTTAGAACCGTCCGGGGGCCGGGCCGGGGGGCGGACTTTAGCCGGTTAATGTGGTCGATGTGGACATTTACCGGGGAGCAGCGGGTAATGTCGACGGTGGGGTGAGACGGCATCAATCCATTTCATGTATTCAATAATGGTCATCACATTGGAGTACGCCTAAAGCAATCGTGACTTTATTGGCAATGCGCGGGCGTGCGCTGTTGCATAGCATCCTGTATTGTTCAATGCTGTCCTGCACATAGGGACACAGGGAGCAGAAAAGGTCAAAATGATGTCAACTGAGCTCAAAATGACACCTTTGATGTATAATGACATTACTTGGACCTTTCTGTTCCCTGGGGCCTTGAGGTTGCGCTGCGCCTCGGTCAGAGTCAAGGCTTGCGGTCTAATCAGACAGTGCAAGACCGCCTAGTGCGTGGATACTCCATCATAAGACCTAGGAGTGGGCCGGGGACTTCCCTTTGTGCAGTACAGCATATAGCAAGGAACCTCTCACGGTACTTCCTAATAAAGTCATGGCTGCTTAAAGCGTACTCGATCAAAACTGAATACATAAAATGGATTTACAGTTGCCCTCTAACCCCACCGTTGATATAACCCACCACTCCCCAGTTAATGTCTACAAACGGACTTTAACCATAATATACCTACTCTGTGTAACAAAAAAAAAGAGATTTAAAAAAAGTAACGTTATATTCCTTTTACAGATTTGTAAAGAGGCAGTGAAGATGCCACTATATACCCAAGGTAGATTAGCCCGCATTTGGGCTAAGCACTGTAGAGGTCGCCTCAAAGAACTTTTGGTGTCTCTGCAACAACTTATAACCTTAAAAGTCATATCTGGCACATTTTCTCGTGATCATTCAGTCCAAGATGAAGATGCTATTGTAGCTCCAACAAAACTAATGAAGGTATGTATTATTAAATAACATTTTTTTTTTTTTTTTATATCAAAACATTATATAATTTTAGTTCTTGCAGTCTGCTTTGTCATCATGTTAAGATTGTATTGTATTTTGTGACAGATTCTATACTACGCCAACATCCTGGCTGGAGAACTTGACTCTGCTGACTTAAGGCGGGAAGATCCTGCTGCCCTTACTGATGATCCATTGCTTGGTGTTGGATTTTCAGGCAATAAAACTTCTCCTCTAGCTCAGTATGAAGACCCTCTAGCAAAGGAACTGCAGGTAGGCTTATATTTGTTATGTTCGTCTGTATTTTGGGCTTGCTGAATGTGTAACTTACCTGTAAGTATTTTTTATTTCTTTTTCAGATCAATGTTCTGGATAGTAGAAAACCTCTAATACCATTCACAGAATTTTACAATGAACCTCTTAGTGAAGCAGTTGAAATGGATAAAGACTTTGCACATTTCAAAAGTGAGAGTGATGCTGCTCACATGGCACATTCTCAGTGCCCAGTTGCCAAGTTCAGTTTTATGTGGTACTCATTTATCCTAACCCCAGCAACAAAAACTCTGGGGTTGTATTATGACAATAGAATCCGAATGTACAGTGAGAGGAGAATGAGCATATATCATTCAATGGTAGGGCAGCCCGTAAATCCATTCCTCAGATTAAAAGTTAGACGAGATCACATCATTGATGATGCACTGGTTGAGGTAAGCAAAATTTGATAACTGTTAGTGCCTGTTTAATCTTAGCATATTGCATGTACAACTAGAATGCATTGTTCATGTTTTAGCTGGAGATGGTAGCTATGGAGAACCCGAAAGATCTTAAAAAACAACTTGTTGTAGAGTTTGAAGGTGAACAAGGAATTGATGAAGGGGGTGTGTCCAAGGAATTTTTCCAACTGATTGTTGAGGAAATATTTAATCCTGACTATGGTAATATTTTTTTTTATTATTATTTTTTGATGTTATGACTTGATGGTTGTGTTGACTTACAATTGTAACTTTATTTCTCAACTCAGGTATGTTTACTTGGAATCAGGAAACACAGACTGTGTGGTTTAACCCAACTTCATTTGAAAGTGACGCGCAGTTTTCCCTAATTGGCGTTGTTCTTGGACTTGCTATCTATAACAATGTGATACTAGATGTTCACTTTCCTATGGTTGTTTACAAGAAACTAATGGGGAAAAGAGCCACATATTATGATTTAGAAGACTGGAATAATGTAAGTTTTATTTGACTATGGAAGTTTTGTTTCTCTATTTTTTTTTCTCTTAAAAATCTAATCTAATTATATTTCTATTTTTTCTGGGGTTTGTAGACTTTGTACAAAGGATTGACACAGCTGTTGGATTATGAAGGAGATGATATTGAGGAAACATTTTCTCAGACATTTAGAGTTTGCTATCAAGATGTTTTTGGCACAGTCTTGCATCATGACCTTAAGGAAGGAGGCGAACAAATACCTGTGAACAAAGCAAACCGAAGGGTACGTAATGTATTGATTAACTGAGCTGTGCTGATATTTTCTTTGACGTGAAGTGATTCCATTGTTTTTGATTGTTGTTGTTTTTTCTGTATTTTTAGGAATTTGTGGACCTTTATGCTGACTTTCTACTCAATAAATCGGTGGAGAAACAGTTTAGAGCTTTCCGTAGAGGATTCCAAATGGTCACAGATGAATCTCCCTTGCATTTATTGTTCAGACCTGAAGAAATTGAACAACTTGTGTGTGGTAGTAAGGTGAGGAATTTATGGTGTAGCAGATTTTCTCAGTCTACATTGACAGGATTAAGGCAAACTAAAATGTGCTATGCATGTTTGATCTTTCAGAACTTCGATTTCAATGAGCTGGAGGAAGCAACTGAATATGATGGTGGGTATACTGCCGCAACTACAATAATTCAGCAATTTTGGGAAATTGTTCATAGAATGCCATTGGAAAGCAAGAGGAAGTTACTGCAGTTTACCACTGGCAGTGACCGTGTCCCTGTCGGTGGTCTATCAAAGTTAAAACTAATCATATCTCGTAATGGTCCTGATTCAGATAGGTATGTGTTTCTTTATTGTGATTAAATCAAAATTCCATTTTGTATCTATTTTGTAATTCAATTACCTCATATTTTATTATCTTTTCCAGGTTACCAACTGCTCATACCTGTTTTAATGTGTTGCTTTTGCCAGAATATGAAAGCAAGGAGAAGTTAATGGATCGGTTGGAGAAGGCCATAAACTATTCTAAAGGATTTGGCATGTTGTGATATCAAGTAGATACATAAGTACTGACCTAACTGTGCTGCTCTGGCAATTTAATGTGTGATAAATTATCAGGAGATATCCAAGTCAAGGAAATCACCTTTAAACTGGAAGTTTCCTGTGTCATTTACTAGTGTATATGTTATGAAATGTAATGACAGAACGTCAACTTTGAGGAGCTGTATTAAGTAATTGATTGCTATGTATATGAAAACATGTGCTCCTGGGTGAGTGCATCTGTGTGGCATATTAGTCCTCTATTTTATCTCATTTGCCATAAACCATACCAAATTGAGTACATACATATACCTTTTTGACTTGTTTTGCTGTGCGCTTGAAATACTGTATTTTATCCTCTTCTGTCTACTTTTCTATTATTTCATTTTGGGTATTTTAATTTCTAATCTAATTCTTTAATTGGCTGAATCGGATTCTATTCAAGATCTCGTTAATCTGCACAGAATGTGGAGTATGCTCACAATCAATTTTAATTTTTTCCAGTTTGGTGAAGCCAATTACAAGATAGTTACATAAATGTATTTTGAAGACCATAGCATGTATGATTTTCTATTCAGACATTTTGAATACAGTGTCAGTGTTTGTGTCACCAGTCATATCTTGTAA
This sequence comes from Frankliniella occidentalis, assembly GCF_000697945.3. Lineage (NCBI taxonomy): Eukaryota > Metazoa > Arthropoda > Insecta > Thysanoptera > Thripidae > Frankliniella > Frankliniella occidentalis. The sequence goes on from NW_026267149.1 coordinate 311,732, forward strand.
TTGCTTAGCATTTTGTTAACTGCAATAATATGCAGTGTCCAAGACTTTCATCAAATTACATTTCATTTTTATTCATGTTTCTGTAAACTGTATGAAGTCTGTAATCACTCATCAATCCTCTATCATCCATCTGGTATTGCTTTTATTATTTTTCAAATTACTGGTAAAGTCATATCTTTTTGTGATATTTGTCAGTTTTTCTTAATAAATTTTTGCTCAATCATTTATCATTTCAATGACTTAAGTACAAATTGATTTTGATATGCAAGTCATCTCAACTAAGACCAATTAATTTGTCTAAACTATCAGTTTGGAGAAGTTTGTGATGATTACAATCAGAATAAATTAAGGTACCTGTCACTATCTGGTTTCCATTCTTTTTGTGTGTAAATCATGTTATGTATGACTGATATTCTTTCACATCCACATACTTAAGTCCGATTCATAGTCAGTACACAATGTGCCAATCTGATTGATTTCATCTATGTATGCTTTAATGCTAAGCAGCAGGATGTCTGGCGGAACACTGCAATAAATTAAATAAGAGCTAAATAGCACTTACTCCTATTTCTTGAATTCTAGTTCAGATTAATTTGATCATATTCTTCCCCTAGTGGTTGCCAAAGTATGACCAACATTTATTATTTTTTCTACTCCAAATTTATTTTTGAGTTACTGTTTCAAACCATGCCAAAGTAATCCTCTCTCTCTCTCTCTCTCTCCTGTGTGTCTGTTGTTGTTCTTGCATTAGTCACAAAAAAATGAATGTTTTAGATTCGTCCTTGTACTATTGAGTGTTCTCTTCATCACTATTCACTAACCATGTTTATCCAAATAAACATACAGTTTTGCACTATGTAGGGTTCTTTTGTCAACTCTGCTTTTCAACAGTACTTGATGAAGATCGTCAGTCATACTTTATATTCAATATTGTACTTATTTGAGTTATCTAACAGTTTGTAACTGTGCCGACATTGTGAATTAATACCATGGCTTCCACTTGTTACATCTCCTTCTGCAAAAAATGCACAGTTCCCATTTTTGTACCACAGAAAAGCTTTGTAGATATGCCGAAATATAGAAGAGATCAAGCAATTTACATTTCGGTGCTGGTACTACGCCTCATTTTCCTACAACCTACAACAAACATTGGCTGACTGATAAAATCATCAAGGTCAAAAAAATGATCAGGTGTAATAATTTGTACAGCCACTTTTCCGTGATTGTTGTTTATTTACTTGTTTTTATCTTATTAATTTAGATAGTTTAAAGAAGTGGCAATAAACAAATTAGGAAGGTATATTTACAATAGCAATTTTAATAAAACTGCTCTTTAAAATTGAAAGTAACAACTTCAGTTGGTTTTGCATCCAGTCTTCAATCAGCTACCTCATGACAGAAGAAGTCAAAAACATTTTCAACGAAAAGAAAAGTCTGTTCTCCATCTATGCTAGTCTTTGATTTGCAGGATTATCTGGCGATTTCATCCAATCCTTGCGGAGAATTTGTTTAAGCTGCGACAATCGCAGAGTTGGATTTTCGTTTTTTATTCTTGGCATGTTAGCTTCTTCAAAAGCTGTAAATGCTGCTTTCATTCTCTTTTCAGGATGTTTATCAGTTTCAGAGTCCTTAACACTACAAACAAAAAGCAATATCTCTGTTAAAGAAAGAAGTATGCCTCCAATATTGACCAAAATAACTGTTCTAATCTTTACACACCTCAAAACAGAAATAGCTTCTTCAACAGTTCTTGCTTCCTCACCATCTACTACAAGTCGGTTGACATTTTCCACTAAAGGCTGAGAAATGTGAGTGTCTAACTCTGGTTTACTTGGCTGTGCAGCTTGAGCACGTTTTTCGGTCTCGATCTACAAATTCAAACAAATGTTTGATACATGCATCAGTACATTGACATGATCCAAACACATTTTTTTCCCGTGTTAGTGCAAAATGTACTTACCTGTATTTGTTGACGTGTGATTTTGCTAATTGGTTGCTTGCCAGTGGAAACTTTAATAGAATTTAGTTCCTCGTCCAGAAGCGCCTTAGCTTCAGCTTTCTTTTGTAATGCTTCAGCCTTCTTTTTCTCTTGTTCTTCCTGAAATTATTTGATTTGATTGTCATTCAATAATTTAAAACATGCAAGTTTGTGTATGGAGATGAAATGTCCTCTGTTCTCACAGTACCTTTCTTTGAGTCTTTCGGTTTATGAGTTTATCGTCATCCTTCCAATATGCATCATCTATGGCTTTCTGTTTCCGTGCTTCCTCATCCTTTTTCTTGTCTTCCTTACGAGCTTTTGCAGCAACAGCTTTGCTATTCTCACCTGCAAATTTCTTGGGCATTCTGATAGGACTTTTAAGAGTGGAGTTCCTGAACTGGAAATGAATTTTCTAACACCCTAAAAGCAAAGAGAGAACGATATTTTATTTCCATATTATAGAGTAATGTTAGGACACTTGGGAGTTCTGGTGCCATGTTTACAGAGAATGGTAGGTGCACATAACCTTTCAGAGAAGATATGAGACAAACAAAACTCACAGAAAAAATTGAAAACTTCATTCATTAAATACGAGGAATCAAATGCTAATTCAGAGGAGAATTGACAGATCAAATGACAGGGTGGAATTCGACATGACTCTTAGTTGAAGTGTCACACAAAGGGAATCATACATTCATGTGTGTCACTTCTGTATGTCAAGCCGTACGAAGAAGTCACTTCTACGGAAACTTACATCCGAAATAAACCAAGAGAACTCAGTGTTAGGAGCGCCGTAGACAATAGCAATGGGTTGCGACAAGTAAACCAAAGTTCACGTTTACTTTCTGCTCCTGAACATGAAAATACAAATGTCAAGTGCTGCCAATAACATCTGTGGGTGGACGTTGTTATCCGCACAACCAACCCTCGCTATACGCAGCTCGTGAAAAGGGGTAGCCCGCTTTTTCTAGTTCTAGGTTATAAGTTTATCTCACAATTTCTAACAATTCTATATATTTAACCGGCTTACTCTGATACTTTGCTTTTCCATTTTACAGAATAAGTAGATGTGATTGATTACTAAAATCAGTTGTTTCTGCGAGTAGACTGCTAGTGCTGTTAGACATAATTTCGGAAATGGTAATGTTTTGGATCTTGAAGAAAAATGAAAGTAACCATTAAAAGTAAGTTTTCTTAAGGAACAGTTTTCTTCCGCCGGGTTGGTTCCATCTTGTTGATCTATAACTTGTGTGGATGCCAAGGCACCAAAAATTAAACATTGTTGTATTTTAAGAATTAGGTTAAGTTCATCCTTATTGATTACCTTCAGATATACCTGATCTCCTGATATACCTGAACTCTACAAAAGAAAAGCACTAAACCCCTGTCTCAAATTCATCGTTGTGTTACAGGTTGGACAGGAGTTGCAACATGGCGATGGGTGGCAAATGATGACACTTGTGGTATTTGCCGTCTAGCCTTTGATGGGTGTTGCCCGGATTGCAAGCTACCTGGAGATGATTGTCCTTTAGGTAAGCCATTTCAAATGTGTAACATTTTTTTTTTTGTGATCCCTTTATTATGATTGATAGGAAAAAAACATCAGAACCATTATTTCCATTCAAAGAAGGTCCTCTATAATGTTATCATACTTTTTTTGTTCTAGTTTGGGGCCAATGCTCTCACTGCTTCCACATCCATTGTATTATGAAATGGTTGAACTCTCAACCGGTGCACCATCAATGTCCTATGTGCCGTCAAGAGTGGAAGTTTAAAGAATAAACTTGTAAGTAAGCAAGTATACATGTAACGGAGGGAAGATGTTTGCAATAGTCTATCAAGAATCCGCAACTCAAGGAGAGGCTAGGCTGCCTTGAAGTTGTGCCGTGACCCTGAATGACCCCACCTAAATCTCTAGCCGCCAGGTCGGGTGGTTGTGGTCGGAGCGGGTGCGTGCCGCGAGTGCCATCGCTGCTGCTGTTGCTGCTGCCGCCGCTGCAAAGCTGCAGGTGGCTGCGACCCAACGTCTCCGCATCTGATAGAGGTATGTGTAACGCTACCCCCGGCCCGGCTGCCCTGGCCTGCCCGGCTTTGGTCTGTGGTGACGTTATGTAACGGCCGGGCCGGGCTTGGCCGGGCCCGGGCCGGGGGGTCACATCCATGACCATGTCAGGTCCATGTCGGTACCGGGAGGAGCGTGCCGGTCGGGGGAGGGGGAGTGCTTATGATGAAAGTGCCCCTCCCCCTCCCAGGACCAACATCCGCTGTGCCTCGTAGTTATCGAGGTGCTCCTATTGGAAAATTGCAACGCAATTTTCGTTTATTTGTTTGACAACATTTGTCTCACTTTAGTATTTTTTTAGACGGTCCCCAAGTCTGCCTGTGCCAGAAGGGAACGTGCCCCCTCCCCCCTCGCTCTTTTTCCTTTATTTCTTTTCTTGCACCTTTACTTATGAAAGCTAAAGTCGTACGAGTGAATTTACCAATCGCCGACGTATGTAAAGTGTGCGCGCGAGCTCGTCGGGCGGGTCACCACCACCACCACCGCGGAGAGAAACGCCCTCGCAACGTCAAACGATTTATAGGGTATTTTTCTCCCCC